>NW_021621078.1:8104854-8108930 GCF_004785775.1 Grammomys surdaster
CTGACTTTACTCACCGTCAGTACCCTACACTGACTGACTTTACTCACTGTCAGTACTGTACACTGACTGACTTTTAGGAAACTACAGCCTAGAACAATGATGCACACCTTTAGTCCTGAAATTTTATCTTAAAAATAAAAACAAACAAACAACAACAACAAAAATCCACATAAAATCAATCAATCAATCTCTCTCTCACACACACACACACACACACACACACACACACACACGTTACCCAGGATTGGGGAATAGCTCAGTGGCAAAATGCTTGCCTCACAAGAATGAAACCCTTTATTAAAGCCCTACATCAAATTAAGCAACTGTTTTCAGGCTCCTCAATATGAAGAATTACATCTATAAAAAATTAAAATGCCACATAATGCTTTTAAATATTTATTGTGTACATGTGCCACAATGTTCGTGAAGAGGTCAAAAGACAATCTGTGGGAGCTTAGGAGCTTACTCTCTCCTTCCACCATGTGGAACCCTGGGAATCACACTCAGGTCTTCAGGCTGGTGTCAGTTCCCTTTATCCAGCAGCCAACTCTCCGGCCCCTCAATGCTCTTTGCTGTCTTTCCTTTCTTCCTGTCTGTTACTTCTTAAGTACTCTCATATATACATACCCACATCTATTCATGGTTCTCCAAGCCAACTGCATCCATTTCCTACACATTGAGTTCTTGTTTCACTTCTCTTCCACCTTCAACAAACAATCACCACCCCACAATCATCGTGCCCCTTTCTTTGAACTCATTATCCACTGTCTATCAACTACTCCACTCGGGTATTCCAAGGACCTCAGATCCAATATGCTCACCTGACAATAGCTCCCTAACATCTGCGTATCCACTGCTCTGTGTCTTGTAAAGGCACTACCACCTTCCTTCTGGCTACAAGAGGGCCTCAAGCCACACTTGGCTCTTCTCTTCCTACTTTCTACCACATGCTGCTAGTTGTACTTGGGAATTTGTTTCATTTATTGCCTTCACCTAGATAGGCCACTAATGTACTTCATCTGGGATACTAAAATCATTTCCTAGTTACCTTACTTCTCTCTGCAATCCATTCTCTACAATGTTCTTAGAATGTATCTGTTTATGAGCTGGAGAGGTGGCTCCGCAGTTAAGAGCACTAGCTGTCATTGCAGAGGACCCAGGTTCAATCTCCAGCACCTATAGGTGGCTTATAATCATCTATAACTTACTCCAGTACCAAGGGATCCAATGCCCTATTCTGATTTTGGAGGCTCCTCCACTCACATAGCACACATATGTACGCTAAAGTCAGGCGCGCACACACACATAAAACAAATGAAAAAAAAAAGTACCTCTTTAAATACAATTCTGAACATATGATTTGCTCATCTTAAAATACAGAGGGTATTCACTGCTCTCTGTGAATTTGAAACCAGTCAGGACTAAAATAAATAAGTGAATGAATGAATGAATGAATGAATGAATGAATGAATGAGAATAGAGGCTAAGCCGGGCGGTGGTGGCGCACGCCTTTAATCCCAGCACTTGGGAGGCAGAGGCAGGCGGATTTCTGAGTTCGAGGCCAGCCTGGTCTACAGAGTGAGTTCCAGGACAGCCCAGGCTACACAGAGAAACCCTGTCTCGAAAAACCAAAACAAAACAAAGAATAGAGGCTAGACACAGACACATAAGTAATTTCAGGATTCAGGACATTGAGGCACAATAATCACTAGTTCAATACTAGCCTGGGCTACACATCAAGTCCAAACTCCCCTTATCCTCTTCCTCCATACAGAGTGAAAAAGAGATTTATGGAATAAAGATGAGCGACCACACACAATCAAACACACACACACACACACACACACACACACACACACACACACACCCCTACTGAGGCAAACAGTAAGATACTTTGCTTAATTTGGAGGAGATTTGTATAAATTTACAAAGAGTATGATCTGAAAAGGCATTATATGCCAAAACATGCTGCTAAATTCAGTGTAAGTTACAGACTATGTTGTAAGGGCAGAATTTGAAGAAATGAAAAAAGTATTCTTTTAAACACAGATTCAACTGTAAAAACTAGTTATGTGGGAGCATATTTAAGGCAAAAAAAAAAAAAGCCATCTACGGAGCTTAGCAATAAAAGGAGCTCAGGATAGATACGATATCCTATGAAAAAGGGAGAGGGCCTGCCTGCCTGCCTGCCTTTCTTTCTTGCCTTTTGTTTTTTCTCAAGACAGTGTTTCTCTGTATATCCCCGGCTATCCTGGAACTTGCTCTGTAGACCAGGCTGGTCTTGAACTCAGAGATTTGCCTGCCTCTGTTACCACTTGCCTAATAGAGGTGGGGAGGCTATTTCTAAAATCAGTTTTGAAGAACCGAAACTGGAAAATCCATAGGAAGAAATTTGGAAAGCAGAGCTATTAATTTTGAATTTTAAGCACTGGCAAGAGACTTCACCACTGCTGCTGACACCATGGCTCAATCATTGTCTGTATTAGAAGTACTGAAAGGAAAACAGCCACATTCAAGAAGTGGTTTCTTTTCTTTTCTTTTTCTTTTTCTTTTTTTGGTTTTTCGAGACAGGGTTTCTCTTTATAGCCCAGGCTGTCCTGGAACTCACTCTGTAGACCAGGCTGGCCTCGAACTCAGAAATCCACCTGCCTCTGCCTCCCAAGTGCTGGGATTAAAGGCATGTGCCACCACTGCCCAGCCAAGAAGTGGTTTCTTTAACACAATTAAAAGGCACAGCTAGCCAGTCAGTCTGTTAATCCTTTAATCCCAACAGTCAGGAAGCAGAGACAGGAAGATCTCTGAGTTTGAGGCCAGCTTGGTATACAGTACAGTGCAGTGCAAATTGCAGGACAGCCAGGGCTACACAGAGAGACCTTGTCTCATGGGGGAAGGGAACGATGACACGGATACAGCTAACTCAAAAAATATGGAGCCAGAAAAACAACTCCTTGGGTAAAGCACCTAACAACCTGTGTTTGCTCCCCAGAACACACACAAAGGTGGAAGGAGAGAATCAATTCCACCAAGTTGTCCCCTAAACTTCCACATACAACTTCCATCATATATACACACATAATGATCAATTTTAAAACATAGTTATACAAAGCAGTAGAAGGCATGTCAGTGACTTTCTCCATCTGATGTCAACATTTAGTACAGCTGTTGATGGTTACCTAATGACGGCGGGTAAGAAAGGGACTGATACATAGAAAACAAGGCAGCTGCCACCCAAAAGTAAGCTTTAGTAACACATATAATGAGCTGCAGTCACAATAGCACTAGGAATGGATAAAGTCATACCAATGATTAAGACTGAATTTCAGGGGGCTGGAGAAATGGCTCAGTGGTTAAGATGAGCACTGGCTGCTCCTTCAGAGGCACCCTGGTTCGATCCTTAGCACCAACATGGTAGCTCACAACTGTCTCTAATTCCAGTTAAGGGAATCTGATGCCAGAAGCTCTCTGGCCTCCATGGGTGCCAGACACACATGTGGTGCAGACATATGTGTAGGCAAAACACCCATACACATAAAAATTTTTAAAAAATAAAATAAAGTAAAAGATTGAATCTTAGGGTGCCACGAAACCTGACCAAAGATCTCAGTTCCATCCCTGGAACCAACGTGGTAGACAGAGAGACCAACTTCCGGCAAGCTGTCCTCTGGCTTCAATATGTGCGCTATGGCAGGCACAAAGCCCATCCACGCCACATACACACATAAATCCAAGAATAATGTTCCCAGATACAGGACTATTCCTTTCCTTTATTTTTATTTTAGGTGTATGGGTGGATGTATGTCTAAACCACACGCATGCAGTGCCAGAAGAAGGTGTCATACCAACTGGAACTGGAGACACTGACAACTGTGAACCAACACATGAGTGTTGGGAATCCAAACCAGGTCTTCTGGAAGAGCTCCTGAGGACTGTTCTTTAGTCATAAATACTAAATTTAAATACATAAATACTGTTTACTAATGCCAAAACCCTAATATGAGCCCTCAGAACTATGAATTTCTTTTTTGCTTGTCTTTCTTTCTTTCTTTCTTTCTTTCTTTCTTTCTTTCTTTCTTTCT
>NW_021621078.1:8108940-8127924 GCF_004785775.1 Grammomys surdaster
TCTTTCTTTCTTTCTTTCTTTCTTTCTTTCTTTCTTTCTTTCTTTCTTTCTTTCTTTTTTTCCCAAGACAGGGTTTTAGTATAGCAGTCAAGAAGCTATGTCATGGAACTCACTCTGTAGACCAGGCTGGCATTAAACTCAAGAGATTTAAAAAAAAAAAAAAAAAAAGGATCAGTCTCTAGCTTGGCACATTTAGGAAGCCTTAGAACCTTGTGTTTTCAGTCATTAAGGGCATACCTCCAAAGGGGTGAGGAGATCCTGTCCCTTCTCTTCTCATTTCCCAGTGCCTAAGCTATGAACTGTTCCTTAGAAGCTTCTAGTCGTGACACACTACCTCAACAACAAAGTCACTTTTCTTGGAGCACAATCGTCAGCCCTCTGAGCCACTGCAGCCTCTTCTCTTCCTACGAGGATTGCTATTTGCTACAGTAACAGGAAACCAACTGATACACAACTAAACAAAAGACTGAAGAACAAGATTTTGGAGTATGTTAAGATTACTTGCTGACAAGTCTGGCATGATCTTATGTACATCTGTAACCTCAGGTATAACACACTTATCTTCTAACATTCTCACACTATCATAATTTCTGGCCGGGCAGTGGTGGCGCACACCTTTAATCCCAGCACTTGGGAGGCAGAGGCAGGAGTTCGAGGAGTTCTGAGTTCGAGGCCAGCCTGGTCTACAGTGTGAGTTCCAGGACAGCCAGGACTACACAGAGAAACCCCGTATTGAAAAACCAAAATAATAATAATAATTTCTTTCTTCTTTGGTTTTGAAATAGTCTCAAAATAACCCAGTATAGCCTCAAACTCAGTATGTAGCCAAAGATGCCCTTGAACTGATCCTCCTGCCTCCCAAATGTTGTCATCCCCGTCATCCCCGCTGAGTGCTCCACCACGCCTGGTTTATTCAGGGACAGAGATAGGGCTTCATGAATGCCAGGTCAACTGCAACAACTAAGCTACATCCTTGGAGTAAGCTTTAACATTCTAGTTAGCACTTTCCTCAAAATAAGACATTCTGACATTCATCAAGCACTGGGATCAAAGCACAATCCTAGCCTGAGTTACACTGGCATCTCTGTTGTAGAAACAGGAAGCTAGCCATTAAGAGACTTTCCAATTTTCTCATTTGTTAGATATTAAAAAAAAAAAAAAAAAAAAAAACATTGGTCCCCATGCTGGATGATCCATGTTCGAAAGTCACATGAGACTTTTCATGAGATACACATGGCTACCATTCAGGTTTTCTGTTAGTCCAGCTTGCCTCCTGTCACAACACATCCACTTATGAGTCACCTACCTTACTCTCCCATTCAAATTTATCTGAATATGCTGCTTGAAATCTGGATATTTAGATGCCAGATATGCGAAGTCAGGTGGCTTGTCCTTGTATCTATTTCTTGCATGCATTGATTTGCTGAGAGCCATCTTTAAAGAGAGAGGGAAGAGGATGTGAAAAAGATAGAGAAGAAATCAGCATATTTAGTTCCAAAGCTTGCAATTAGCCTGGGCTACATAGTGAGTTCCAGGCCAGTCTGGCTACAATGTGAGACCCTGCCTCAGAAACAAACACACACAAAGAGGAAAGCATGCACACCCAGCTTGCTGCCACATGCAGTACCCTGCGCCTTAAGGGGATGCAGCTATCAGCAGAGTACTTGTCCAACATGTTCAAGGCCCTGGGTTCAATCTCCAGAACTACATACACACACGCACAAAATGGTAAAAACCGCAGTATTTTAATTCCCTAATATTCAATGCCCCTTACAGACATGGGAGTAAAATGCAGCATAAACCGAGGGCAGTCTCCAGGCCTCAAGAATATCAAAGGGAAATGGCTTTCTTTCATGTAATGCTGGACAAAAAGGCAATCCTCTAACAAGTTCAAGAGATACTGATGCATTAGGACTCTGCAACACATTAAAGAGGACACAGTTCACCGGCACGACCACTGAACATCCATGACCCAAGTTCACTTACAATCTTGGCCAATTCAGTTCATTTTTCTACACTATTTATTCAGGTCATAGCACACACACTCAATAAAGTCACTCCTTCTGATTCTTTAACTTTTGTTTAAAAAAAACTTTTCAACTAGGAATTTAACACAGTAGCTCACACATGCTCTACCAAGGACTGCTACACCCAAGATGACTAACTTCTGGATTTCTATCTATCCATCCCTTTCCTCAGAGTTAACTGAGTATCTGCTAGCACCAGTTTACTCTGTTCCTGCCACACTGGCCTATGAGCCATTTGCCCATCAGGTGCCTCAGGATTATTTGTACTTGTCTTTCTGTTCTTACTGCTGTTACATAAGGTCTCCAGTAGCCCAGGCTCACTGGGAACTATGTACCCAAGGCTAGTCCAGAATTCCGCATCCTCCGAGTGCTGTGATTCCAATGTGCACATCACACTGGACTTGCACTTCCTGACGTTCCATTAGCATGAATTGCTTTCCCCACTGAAATGCACATACACTAAACACTAAACATATCCCCACCTTTAGGTGTTTGGTTAAATGCCACCTTATTAATATCTTTCTTGAGCACCTCACTAAAACACTCTGTAACTGGAACACACACTTTATTACCTCCCTGACTTCAGTCTTTGGAATTTACTCACTTGACATTCGGCACACATTTGTTTTAATTTTTAAAATCTTCCCTACAAGTAAACTTCATGAGGGAACATCTGTTCACTAAGGTACCCCAATACTTAAAACAAGGCCTGTAAGAGGAGGCACTCAACTATTGGTTGACTGGAAAGAATACTAAGTCACCAGGAGATGTAGCTCAGAGTGACAGAGCATGTGTCTAGCATGTGCAAGCCCCTGGGTTCAGTCATCAACCACAGAAAACGAAGAGAATGACTATGAAATATTTTCCACTGTATAAGCCACTGAGACAGCATTCTCTTTCTGAACAGGCAGCCCAGGGGAGTCTCAATAACAAAAAAGGCTCAACGGAGTCTAAAAGCCAAAAGACCTTGAGGCCAGCCTTCTTTCCTCTTTAAAACTTCATAATTCCTGGGTTCCTCTTGGCCTTTATCTCTTCACGCATCATTTCTTCTAATACAGAAGCTTATATTTCTTCTTATACAGATGCTTATAAGATACTCTAAATTTGGCTTTTATAGTATCAAACTATGGAGGCTATAAAAACAGATCAGCGGTCAAGAGCACTGGCTAATCTTCCAAAGGACCTGGGTTCGATTCCCAGCACCCATATGGCTGCTCACGACCATCTGTAACCTAGTCCCATGATATCATCATCTTCTGGCCTCCGCCTGCAGTGTGCACGCGGTGCACAGACATACATGCTGGCGAAACATTTATACGTACAAACTTTTTTTTTTAAGTTTTTAAGAAGAACAGAAAACTCAACAGATGTCTCCCACCTCAGCCCCAACACTTCCGTTTTCTCTTCACGTCCCCACCTCACAAATTTGACTTATCCTCCGCCACTTCTCTGGCTCATCCACGCCTTCTTCCCGCCTCGGTTTCAGCGCTCTCTAAACAGCAGCCTAGAAGGGCGATGAGGAAATCTCTCCTTCAACTCCTCCCACCTACCACCTGCGTTCGCGCACACACCCGCCCCGGGTCCCCGGCTTCTGATCCAACGTTAAGCCCCTGAGGATCCGAGAACCAGAGGATAAAAACAGATGATCCACTTCTTAGGCGATCCTTGTGCGCAACCGGATAAGAGATTTTGAACCACGCACCTCGTAGGCCAATGCAGTAGCCGGACAGAGTGTGCGGCTGGGCCTGCAAAAGCGCAGAATCCCAACCCACTCACACAGCCAAGCTCCTAAAAACGCAGATGCTACGCTCCAAGCGCGCGGCCATCTTGCGCAGCCACTCAGCGCCGTGATTGGATAGGCTACTCTCGCGAGACTTTTGGCCAAGCCGAAAGAAGGAAGAGGCTGTCGCGATACTTGGAGATGGAGGCGTGTTTCCACCAGGATTTGGGGGCGTGGTAGACCCGGAGTCTTTTTCGGTTAGCAGTTGGAGAAACGCCCTCAATAGTCCGCAGCCTTGGAACTATGCTATGTGCTGGAGGCTGGTCAGGGACTTGGAACCACCCTCCTCCCCTGGCTTTCCTGGGTGCTGGGATTGTAGGGGTGAGCTACCCCACCAAGCTGTAAACTTTTTTTTTTTTAATGTAGTTTTCTGCAGCTCTCCCCAGCCTTTCTAAATCGTACTAAATCTAGTCTTGGGCAGGAAATAGGAAGACTAGAAAAGGATACTCTTGGGTTTGATGGTAATTAACACATACTGTACAGCAAGTCTACGTGATGACACAGTCAGTAGTTACAGATAGACCTGTGAGAGGGGCAAATAAATAACTGGCACATAGAAAGTTCTTTGGGGCCGGGGCAGTGGTGGCACATAATCCCAGCACTTGGGAGGCAGAGGCAGGCGGATTTCTGAGTTCGAGGCCAGCCTGGTCTACAGAGTGAGTTCCAGGACAGCCAGGGCTATACAGAGAAACCCTGTCTCGAAGAACCAAAAGAAAAGAAAGTACTTTGGAAAAAATAAGAAGGAAGTGTTTTGGGCGTGGTGGGGGGAGGGGAAATGGCTCTGCAATTAAGAGCACTGGCTACTCTAACAAAAGACACAGGTTCGAGTCCCAGCCCCAATACGGTGACTGAGAACCAGCTGTATCTCTAGTCCCTAGTGCCCTCCGGAAGGCACGAATGCACATGGTACACGAGCCTGCAAGCAAACACCCATACGTGTAAAAGTAAACCCCTTTTAGGTTTTTTTTGTTTTGTTTTTTGTTTGTTTTTTTCCAAAAAGGAACTGATTTGGCTAAAAAGCATTGAATCTGGACTCACAAAGGAAAGGATAAAATTCTGGCATTTTGTATCTATGCCTTGAGGCATTTTGTTGTCAATCTTTGCACATATATACGTGTGTGTGTGTGTGTATGTGTGTAGATATATGGATGGATGGATAGATAGATGATAGATAGGCATAGTTATAAACTGTGGGCTGTCGAGATGCTTGATGGGTTCTCATGAAGACCAGAATTTGGACCTCAGTTTCCACATAACAAGTAAGGCATACCTGGATCTTACTGGTTAAAGAAAAGAAAAAAACAGAAGCCTCAAGTTCAAAGACTTTGTCTCAAAGGAATAGGGAGGCAATGATAGAGGACATCTAATGGCCTCTTCTGGTTTTCACAAATGTATACACACACACCTATGCCATACACTCATACAAGTTAGTTTTTAAAGATTTTTGTAACTGAAGATTTGCAAAAGAAATGGATAGATTTGTGGATATGGATAGGTGGCCCAGCATAGCCTATAACTCATACTCCAGGGTATCTGACACCCTCTTCTTCCTCCTCAGACACTTCTCTCACATGCCTATACCAGAACACAGAAATACGATAAAAATAAAATAGATCCTTTAGAAAAATGGAGCCGTGGAGATGGCTCATCGGTTAAGAGCACTGTCTGCTCTTCCAAAAGATCCAGAGTCAATTTCCAGGACCCATAGGGCAGCTCAGACCTATCTGCAACCCCAGCTGCAGGGAACCCAATGTCTCCGGCACCTCCACAGGCACACAAATGATACACAGAAATAAACACATGCAGCCAAAACACCTACACACATAAAATGAAAACGACAACTTTTTTTTTTTTTTTTTTTTGGTTTTTCAAGACAGGGTTTCTCTGTGTAGCCCTCCCTGGCTGTCCTAGAACTCACTCTGTAGACCAGGCTGGCCTCGAACTCAGAAATCCGCCTCCCTCTTCCTCCCAAGTGCTGGGATTAAAGGCGTGCGCCACCACTGCCCGGTGAAAACGACAACTTTTTTAAAAAAAGTGTTCTTGAATACTTTATTACTATTGTATATGTGGATGTTTTGTTTGTGTTTGTCTGTGCACCACATGCATGCAATGACCATGAAGGCCAGAAGAGGGCGCAGAATTTCCCCCTTGGATCTGGCTTAGAGACAGTTGTGAACTGCAATTCAGGTGCTAAAAATTAAACCTGGGTTCTCTAGAAACGCAGCCAGTGCTCCTAACTGCTGAGCATCTCTCCAGTCCCTAAAATAAATTTGTAAAAAAAAAAAAATTTAAAGAGAAATAATCCTGGCAGTGGTAACACACACCTGTAATACCAACACTTGGGAAGCAAAGACAGGCAGATCTCTGTGAGTTCAAGGACAGCCTGGTCAACTGAGCCAGTTCCAGGACAGCCAGGGATCCACACACAGAGAAACTCTGTCTGGGGTTGTGGGGAGTATTCTATTGGAAAATTCTCTTACTCTGTTGCTGACCAGGTTTCTCTCGGCAGGCAGGTCTTTTCAGTTTCTCTGTGTCCTTATTGCCCTGTAAGAGGCAACAGCAGTAGATGAAGACTGTCTCATTCTTGAAAGAGCTGTTGGGAGGGTGGCTGAAACTGCCTGGAGATGACCTTGGCCTGGCTTCTGTTCTAGTAGTCCCCAAAGCAGCAGCTCCCAAATCGGGATGTGCTTGTCACCTGGGGAGCTCATTATGCAGAAAACTGTGGAGCAGCAGCTCTGCGAGTCCATCTGTCCATATGACAGGGTCTGAGAATGTGCTTGGCTCCCAGCACCCTTTAGTCTCTGGCAGAGCTACATTCCCTGGTGTAACTGTTTCTGTCATTTAGACCACACTTCAAGAAACACAGATAGAGAGTATCGGCAACTGTGTTCATCTGAGAAGCAGGAAAGGCCACGGGGAGGGAGGGTGATGGGAAAAAATTAATTAGGTATCTTCTGTCATCCCAGGAGACAGGGCTTTGGGGTGCACTTTGGGGTGGAGCATAAGTAACAAACCCACAAGAGGACCCTGTGGTTTTGATGAACACAGGAGAAGACCTCATGACTGACATTCCTTCGGTCCCAGGTACTCACTGTTGTTCAGTTAGGGATACAGGGGTACAGAAAAACACCTCTACAGATTCACTGGGTCATTTAAAGGGGCATGGCTCTGACTGAGAAAGAACTGTCCTCTGGTCACCCGCAGAGACACCCAAAATTAGGGATGCTGTGGGAGGTGGAAGAGACACCAAGACCACAGGAGTATATGCTGCAACACAAACACTGCTGGAGGACATCAGTTGGTCCATCAGTTCTGAAAAGTAATTGGACCCCATAATTCTGTTCCAGGGCATATACACACATGCATACACACACACACACACACACACACACACACACACATACATATATACCAGAGAAATAATTTTTACCCATGGGCTGAAAGCCTAAAGATCCAGGATGTTCTTAGCAGTACTCATTAAGCTAAAAAAAAAAATCTATAAAGAATACTAATACCTTTGGACAGGTAGATAAATTGTGGAACAATAGAACAATAGAACAATAGAATGCTCAAATGAATGAACCTATACACACTACATGGATAAAGCTTAGAAACAAATTCTACAATAAATTCATTTATGCTAAATTACAAAATGAGCAAAGTAGAAAAACTGACTGCTTGGGAGTCTCTCTCTCTCTCTCTCTCTCTCTCTCTCTCTCTCTCTCTGTGTGTGTGTGTGTGTGTGTGTATTTGTAAAATATAAAAAAAAAGCAAAGATTATGGAACCAATTCAGAATGGTGATTACTCTAAGGCAAGGAACAAGGGCTCCAGAGCACTGGCTGTGTTCATGGTCTTCAGGCTTAGACTCAGGTGTCTGTTAATCTACCTGTGACCTGTGCATACACCATGTATCCTTGGGCTATATATTTCAGTATTTAAAAATAAACAAGAGCCAGGCAGGTGGCGCACCTCTTTAATCCCAGCACTTGGGAGGCAGAGGCAGGTGGATTTCTGAGTTCGAGGCTAGCCTGGTCTACACAGTGAGTTCCAGGACACCCAGAGATACACAGAGAAACCCTGCTTCGAAAAAACTGAAAAAAAAAAAAAACTAAAAAACTAAATAAATAAACAAGAAAGGCTAATTCGGTCTCTGTTACTTTTCCTGCACCCCACTCCCACCCCCAGGAGTCCTACCTGAACTCTGCACTTCATCTGTTGTCTAATAGGCACTTGGAGACAAGGAAATAAAATAGGGGACAACAGAAATTTTAAAAACTCATCTGCAAGCTGGGCAGTGGTGGCACACGCCTTTAATCCCAGCACTTGGGAGGCAGAAGCAGGTGGATTTCTGAGTTAGAGGCCAGCCTGGTCTACAGAGTGAGTTCCAGGACAGCCCGGGATACACAGAGAAAACCCGTCACAAAAAAAAAAAAAAAAAAAAAAAAAAAAAAAAAAAAAAAAAAAAAAAAATTCAAGACAGACTCAATGGTTCATACCTGTAATCCCAGAATTCTGGAGGCAGAGGCAGGAAAATATCTCAAGTTCAAGGTCAGCCTGGGCTGCGTAGTGAATTCATGATAATCCCGAATTGTAAAGAGCATCTCATCCCAGGAATGAGAGCTCTCTCATAAGGAAAAGATGGAGCATCCACCACCCAAGTGTCTCAGCTTTTCCTGGAGCCCACACACAATTAAGACGCAACAATCACTTGTTGCATACAAGTGACAGGGAGGACCAGAGACTCAGGCAAGGGTCTCAGGACCCTCCCCTTCCTTCCAGGAGGCCATCAACAAGCCCAGCTGGGATAATCCTGCAGGGGGCACAGATGAACTCCCAAAGATGATGGTTACTTGCCTCCAAGGATAGCCAAGCACAGGTAAGTAAAAGTATTTTCTGTATAAGCCTGAGTTAGAACCCTGAAGCCCACATAAGGGTGGAAGGAGACAGAACTGTCTGCACCATGTTGTTCTCTGACCTCCATGTACCCAGCTTAGTTACCTACCACTTACACATGCATGCGTGCTCATGAGCACACACATAGAAACACATACACAAATAAGGTTGCAACCAATATAAACACATAATAAATAAATTGCACAAAAAAAGTACAGTCCTCAAGCTTGAGCTGAACTCCTGCCAGGCTTGCTGGAGTGCACAATGTCAGCCCTGTTCTCTGAGATGCTATTGCAGTAGCTCTGGGGTAGGATCAAACAAGTCGAATTCCTTCTTTTTTGTGTTTTGCTTTTGTGTGGGAGTGAGATGTATTACTATATAACTCCAGCTAGCTTGGAACTCACTATGTAGACCAAGCTAGCCTTGAACTCACTACCACCAGAGTTCTAGGATCAAAGCCACACCCAGCCAAACTGCATTCTTAGCAATCGATGGTGAGATTTGCTGAACCCAGAATCACACTCTGAGAACTGATGATTTATTCAGCTACAGAGGCTTCCTCTCTTCCCCATAAACAAAGCCTCGCATTCATCAGGTCCACCATTACTTGGCTCATCACGTCCATGATGTCACCCATTGTCTACCTGCCAGGCAGGAAGAATGAGCTAACTGGTGACTAACTTAGCGCCTCGGAGGACTGAGTTAAGCAGGGCTTGTACAATCCTGTGTACATTCCCTCTTCTCTCCAGTCCCTTCAAGTCATGGGTCAAACCATGCTTAAAGTAACACATGCTTTTCTGGGGCTGAGATTACTCAGTTGGTAGAGTGCTTGCCTATCATGTACAAGAGAGACAGAGTTCCGAGGGTCAGAAGTTCAAGGGCATCCTGGAGTACATAGCTGTTCTCAAAGGAACAAAAGAACAGAAGAGTCTCTTTTTTTTTTTTTTAAACTTGCATGGACTCAGAAGTAGTAGTTCTGGTTTTCTATAACTGCATATATTTTCTTTTTTCTTTTTCTTTTTTTTTTTCGAGACAGGGTTTCTCTGTGTAGCCCTGGCTGTCCTGGAACTCACTCTGTAGACCAGGCTGGCCTCGAACTCAGAAATCCGCCTGCCTCTGCCTCCCAAGTGCTGGGATTAAAGGCGTGCGCCACCACTGCCCGGCCATTTTCTTTTTTATACCCTAGAGTCTCTACAAGCAAAAATCATAACTTTCAGGTAAACTCAGTCAAAACCAGACTCAAGATTTTTTCCCTGTATGACGCTGACAGAGTTCTGTAAATATCACCAAGAAAAGGGACTGAAGGAACCACCTGTCCAGGATCGTTGTTGGTGCCCTCCTGTTGGGGGGGGGGAGACAGAGGAGCATCCTGTAGGCTCAGGCTGGGGTGTAAGGGAATAGAAATGGGGCAGTGTCATGCATGACTGAGAGACAGGAAGAGTCTCCTGCATGCTGACAACCTAGCTCAGCCATGAAATCCCTTCCTCTCTACAAGGCTGGAGTGGAAAGGTAGAGAGACTCTGAGCTCAAGCCTTGACATGCCACACTGTCGTGTCGGCTTGGATCTCCTACACTGAGGTGATGAGATATTTGCCTGCACAGTTTGCTGCCTGCCGAGCTGTTGCCTAGGAATCAAGTACACGCCAATCTTCCACTAAAGAGGGGTTTATTAAGCCAGGTGGGGTGCTTAGCTCTTGTAATCTCAGTAGAAGCACAGAGGCACAAGAATCAGCTACAGGTTCCAGCCCAGCCTGGTCTATATAGGAAGTCCTAGTCTGGACAGTGCTACACAACAGGACCCTGTCTCAAATACACAGGAGTGCATAAACAACCATACACAAAAACCCTCAAATTGTCTTTTAGAAAATATGTAGTGCAAACACCTGGAGTTGTGACTTTTGGGAGGTATAGGCATGTGACAAAATGGACCATACATACCAGGAAACCTAGTAAGGTAGAGTGAGTCCAACCCTGGTACCCTGGCACCCAGGCACCCACCTGAGAAGGTAGGCACCTCCCCGTTCCCTGCCAGGTTCCTGGCCCGGAACATGTGACCGTACTCCCCACATAGGTCAGTAGCCCAGAACAGAATTCTCCATGCTAATGATGAATCTAAAGACCCTGAGGGTTTGTCCAATAAGCTTCCCTTCCCTGACGTTCCTCACTTCAAAAGGTATTTAATCTCTGGACCACCCTGAGAAGGGAATATGCACCTATTTTTGACCATGAACAATCAACAAACAGTTTGGAACAAAGTGCTGTCTCTTCCACCAAAACTTCAATGGGGAGCATGGAGAAGGCCTTTGCTTACAAAGCTGCAGCCTAAGCCTCCCTTAGAAGGCCCCTCTGCACTCCCAGACAGCCACCACTAAGCTAAGAACTTTCACCATTCAGCTCAGTGGGGTTCCCATTCCCTGGCCCAGCTCCCCATCCTCAGCCCTCTGGCCCCCAACTCTGTTCCCGACTCCTCTGTTTTCCAGCGGAGATTAGACGCCAGGAGTCAGGTAACCCCATCTTCGGCCTCCCACATCCTAGGCTGCTTTTTCCCACCCCCTGAGCAATGTTTCTGTGCTTCTGAGCCTTGCAGTGGGATGTGCCTGACAGCAGCAGTTGCAGGGTAAACAGCATTTTATCTGCCTGCAGTTGGAAAAAGCAGATTTACATCATTCTTGACTACAAAGAAAGTTTGACATCAGCTGGGCAGTGGTGGCCCATGCCTTTAATCCCAGCACTTGGGAGGCAGAGGCAGACAGATTTCTGAGTTCGAGGCCAGCCTGGTCTACAGAGTGAGTTCCAGGACAGCCAGGGCTACACAGAGAAACCCTGTCTCGAAAAAAAAAAAAAGAAAGGAAGGAAGGAAGGAAGGAAGGAAGGAGGAAGGAAGGAAGGAAGGAAGGAAGGAAAGAAAGAAAGAAAGAAAGAAAGAAAGAAAGAAAGAAAGAAAGGAAGAAAGAAAGAAAGAAAGAAAAAGAAAGTTTGCCATCAGCCTGGAGTACAGTGTGAGGTGTTCACTAGAGAAGACTGCTCAGACATAGGTTTAAGCCAATGGAAAGTGTTTATTAGTCAGCCTGCCACTACACTGGGTGTTTGGGATCCCAGTGTAGTGCTAAACCTTTCTCAGGGTGAGTGTTTAAGCACAAAATCCATGTTATGGGTTGACATTCTTTGGTTAACAAGAGCAGTTAGCCAGAATTGGAACTACAAAAGCTAATAAGCAAGGTTAGGACATTTTGAGTCTTTCCCAGAAATATATGGACTTTGATGGATTAGGCCTTTGTTTTAGTTTTGGCAGGTGGTGCTACATACTGAGTTTTACAGCCTGAACAGTACTTCCATCATGAAATATGTTGTGCTAAAGTCTGGGGGGTGTACTGAAGTCTGGGCCTCTGTTATAGTGGCTCCCTCAAAAAAACAAAAAGCCAGCCGGGCAGTGGTGGCAAACGCCTTTTATCCCAGCACTTGGGAGGCAGAGGCAGGCAGATTTCTGAGTTCGAGGCCAGCCTGGTCTACAGAGTGAGTTCCAGGACAGCCAGGGCTACACAGAGAAACCCTGTCTCGAAAACAAAAACAAAAACAAAACAAAAAGCCAGCTGTGGTGGCATACACCTTTAATGGCTCTGTGAATGTGAGGCCAGCCCAGTCTACATAGCAAGTCCCAGGACAGCCAGGACTACATCTCAAAAAAAAACAACAAAAAATTGAAGTGTGTGTGTGTGTGTGTAAGCGTGCACTCACCTGCACTGTGTGCGTGCAGGTGCTGATAGAGGCCAGGAGAGGGTGTCAGATGCCTCGGAACTAAAGTTACAAACAGTTATAAGCAGCCCTGTGGATTCTTGGACGTGAACCTGGGTCCTCTAAGGACCTTACCACTCCCTTACCCCTGAGCCGTTTCTTTAGCCCCACTAAAGATCTTCTTTTTTTTTTTTTTACCCCATCCCCACTAAAGATCTTCTTAATGTATCATCTCACGGTAGAAAGCAGAAGGACCAAAGAGAGTTTAAAAATGGGGTGGGGGTGGCTATATTCATCCTTTTGTAATAAACCCAGTGCCAATGATAATTAACTCACTCCCACAGGGACATTAATCCCTTTGTGAGGGCGGAGCCCTCTCACAGGCTAATCATTTCATAAAGCTCTCACCTCTCGGCCAGGTGTGGCGGCTGTAATTCCAGAGCTTAGAAGGTAAAGGCAAGGGCCAGTAAGGGTTACGTAATGAGATCCTGTCGCAAAAAGGGAGGAGAACCGCACAACTACAACCCAGCCTGAGAGAGGGAGGCCAAAAGACCAGGAGTTCAAGGTCACTAGCAGCCCTAGCAGCCTAGGATCCTTGAGACTTTGTCTCAGGCCCTCCTCCCGAAAGAATGGAAGGCTTGGGAGCACGTGGATGCATCACTATCGCGTTAAGTCTTCTCCCCTTCTCCCAAGTACTCTCAGGTACTTGGGCACACATCACCCCTGGCCTTTGACAGCAGGGCGGGGCAAACAGCTGTGCCTGAGCCAAGATCTGTGTCCCTGAGTAAGGTGAAGTGAGATTCTAAACGCTGAGGGTAGAAAGTGCTAGAAGCAGGTGGTTCACCTTCAAAAGAGAAGACACTGATGGTCTCTAAACAGCAGCGACATCGGCCAAGGACTCTGAATTACCTCTGTCCCTGCTTTCTTAGAAGTAAAGATGGGGATGCTTCTGACACCTTTCAAGGTGCCTTTGCCGAGGACGTAGTAACGACTGCTCAAAGCAGAAGGCTTACTCAGACAACAACAACAAAAACCTATTATATACCAGTCAATCAGCATAAGCTGTGTGGAACTTGAATATTTTAAAAATTCCTACAATTGGAACTACTGAGGCAAAGGACAAAACATACACAATTTCAATGATAAAACAAAGAGTTACAACTATGGTCTTCAATTTTTTCCTTTTTAAATTACGTTTGTGGTATGTGTGTGCATCTGTCTGTCTTTCATGCAACTGCACCCTGACACACCAACACCCTACTAAACCATCTCACCAGCTTATCTCCTGTCCTGTCTTCTTCTTCTTCTTTTTTTTTTTTTTTGGTTTTTGGAGACAGGCTTTCTCTGTGTAGCCCTGGCTGTCCTGGAACTCACTCTGTAGAACAGGCTAGCCTCGAACTCTCAAACTCAGAAATCCTCCTGCCTCTGCCTCCCAAGTGCTGGGATTAAAGGCATGCACCACCACCGCCTGGCCCTATTTTTAAAATTAGATTTATTTATTTTATGTGTATGAGTATTTTGCTCGCTTGTCTGTCTATGCACCACAGGCATGCCTGGTGCCCATGGAGATCAGAAGAAGGCATCAGATCCCTGGAATTAGCATTACAGATGGTTTTGAACTATTAAATGCTCCCTAGGAACCAAACCAGAGTCCTCTGCTAAGAGAAACAAGTGTTCTTATCTGCAGAGACATCTTCCCAGTCCTGCATCCATGATCTTAATATGAGAAAACAAAAACAAAACGAAAAACTCCAAAACTGTTAATAAAGACATTGCTGTTTGAAATAAACTAATATGATCTTTTGTCAGGGAAAGTTCTCAGCATGTCAACATGCATTCAGGAATACACACACCTCTTGCTCCATTGACCCGAGCCTGCAGGTTCCAGGTTGCAGTCTCCCCTCCCCCCTTCCCTTCCCCCTCTCTCCACGTGGTCATGGCCGGCCTCTACTTCCCTCTACCTCTCTACTCTTCTCTCTCTTCTCCCGCTCTCCCTCTCTCCTAATAAACTCCCCCTCATGGGAAAAAAAAAAAGAATACACATACACACACACATGCACACACACACACACACACACACACACACACACTAAACAAATTGACCCACTACATTTGCATTTGAGAAGTTATCAGAAGGAAAGGACTAGATAGGGGATAACTGGACAGATGTGCAGGGATATGTATATATGTGTGTGTATATATATGAATGTATGTATGTATATGTATGTATGTATGTATGTATGTATGTATGTATGTGTGTGTGTATGAAGACCAGAAGTGCTGGAGAGATGGCTCATTAGTTAAGAATGCATACTGTTCTTCCAAAGGACTCAAATCAGCTTACAAAAGCCTGTAGCTCTGGCTCTCAGGAGAGCCAGTGCCTTCAGCCTGTGAAGACACCTGCACTCCATGTACATTCATACATAATTAAAAATAATAAAAATAGCCGGGCAGTGGTGGCACACACCTTTAATCCCAGCACTTGGGAGGCAGAGGCAGGCGGATTTCTGAGTTCGAGGCCAGCCTAGTCTACAGAGTGAGTTCCAGGACAGCCAGGACTATACAGAGAAACCCTGTCTCGAAAAAAACAAAAAAACAAAAAAACAAAAAACAAAAAACAAAAAAAAAGAAAAGAAAAAAATAATAAAAATAAATCCTTAAAAAATAATAATAGTTGTTAGTAGGTGATAAGACCATGGCTGGTTTCTGTTTTTTTAATTATTCTCTTTCATATTTTTTCTTAGCCTTTTTGAGACGGTTTCTCTGTGTAGCCCTAGCTGTCCTAGAACTCACTCTGTACACCAGGGTGGACTTGAACTCAGAGCTCTGCCATCCTCTGCCTCCCAAGTGCTAGGAGTAAAGATGTGTTCCAGCACTATCTGGTCCATATTTATTTTTGTACCCTGCTCCCCTTGTTTTTTGTTTTTGTTTTGCTTTTTTGAGACAGGGCCTCATATGTGAGGATAGCCTCATACCCATATACATCCAAGAAGGACCTTGACTTGCTAGTCCTTCTGTCTCTACCTCCCAAATACTGAGATAAGTGTGTACCACCATACCTGGTTCTCTCTCTCTCTCTCTCTCTCTCTCTCTCTCTCTCTCTCTCTCTCTCTCTTTCCCTCTCTCTCTTTCTCTCTCTTGTCTTTTGAGACATGGTTTCTTTGTGTAAGAGCCCTGGAACAAACTCTGTAGGCCAGCCTGTCTGCCTCCAAAGCACTAGGATCAAAGGCGTGTGCCGTGATGCCTGGCTCCATATCTATCTTTATTCTAATATTACATTATTTTTTGTTATCTTCCAAATATTACATTCAAAATCATGACGAAAACAGAAAAACATGGAAGACAGTGTACAGGATTGGATTACTTAGAAGTATTATTCTATATCTTGTATTCAATTCATGAATAAAACTACATGCCTTAATCAAATATATAACACTATTTTTTCTGCAGTTAGTCTTTTGTTTTTTTTCATTTGTTCTGAGACAGTACCTCACTGTGTAGCCCAGGCTGGCCCTGAACTCAGAATCTGTTTGCCTCATCTTTTTTTTTTTTTTTTTTTTAATTTTTTGAGATAGGGTTTCTCTGTAAGCCCTGGCTGTCCTGGAACTCACTCTGTAGACCAGGCTGGCCTCGAACTCAGAAATCCGCCTGCCTCTGCCTCCCAAGTGCTGGGATCAAAGGCGTGCGCCACCACTGCCTGGCCTTTCTTCTTCTTCTTCTTCTTCTTCTTCTTCTTCTTCTTCTTCTTCTTCTTCTTTTTGTTTTTGTTTTTTCGAGACAGGGTTTCTCTGTATAGCCCTGGCTTGCCTCGTCTTCTTGAGTACTGGGATTATAGGTGTGTGCCATCAAACCTGGGTTTTGTACTCATTTTGAAAAAAAAAAATCATCTATTGGGTATTTTTTGGGGGGGAGGGGTTGTTATTGTCATGATTGTTTGTTTGTTTGGTTTGGTTTTTCAAGACAGGGTTTCTCTGTACAATAGCCCTGTTTGTCCTGCACTCTATTTGTAGACCAGGCTAGCCTCAAACTCACAGCGATCCACCTGCTTCTGCCTCCCAAGCACTGGGATCAAAGGTGTGCACCACCATGCCTGGCCATTCTTTAGTGGCTTTTCTAATCCCACGTTATTTTTATTTATATTGTATAGAAGATTAATGGACAAAAAATAGATAATCTAGTAATGAACACGTGCACATAATGTTTTGATAAGTCACACATTTTAAAATCTTTGACTCCTGTAGAGATCCATCTACACTCAAACAAATCAGTTAAGCCTCAATTCCTGGTTTCTTTGCTCTCAGTTCAAGCCTTGCTTTTCCTCTGAGGTAACTCTCCCACTCCTGTCTCTTCTCGCTGACACTTGCTCCTTCCCCGCCACATTTTCTTCGTCCTTCTTATTTATCAAAAGTGGGCCTCGCTGCCTGATCCTCTAGCATATCTCTCTCCCTAGAAAATTCCTCTGACCTTCAGCAAGACTAAAACAGGTCCCTTGAGGCGTGAGGTCTAGCATGGCTAAGAGTGCCAGCCCAAGTGGCACTTTAGGACACTTAGCAAAGTCCAATGCCAAGTAGTCACCTGGGTGGGCCAGTCACTAGTGGACTCTGATAAAAGTCTGGGCTTCAATTGTTGGACTCCAGCCATGGGAGGAGCCCCAGAAGTCAAGGTCCTACTCGTCTCTCTGACTGCTGGCCTCAGACGTGGCAGCTCCTACTGTGGAATACAGACACCAGAGTTTGAGAGCTAAGACGTGGGGCCAAGGCTGGGAGAAACCCTATGGACTCAGAAGACATCTCTCACATCCCACCCCTTGACTCACAGAGGACATCATGTTCCTCTTCTGCTTAGTTCCACAGACAAGCACTGTGGCTGACATCCTCTTGCTGACTTTGGATCCTGGGCTCACTAAGGGCTCTGGCCGGAACGCTATCAGAAATCATTTAATGCCACACTTTCGGCACAGAGATTGAACTACTAGCCCAAGGATGATCACTGGTTGGCACTGTCACAACTCAAGTTTCCTGACTAGAGAGAGTTCTTGGCCTTGAACTATCTTTCTTTTAACAATTTTTTTTTTCGAGACAGGGTTTCTCTGTATAGCCCTGGCTGTCCTAGAACTCACTCTGTAGACCAGGCTGGCCTCGAACTTAACAATTTTTTTTAAATGTTTTTATAAATCATTTATTTTATGTGGATGGATGTTTTGTTTACAGGAATGTCTTTGCACTGTGTGTGTGCCTGTTGTCTGTGGAGGTCAGAAGAGGTTATTGGATCCCCTAGGACTAGAGTTATAGGAAGTTGTGAGCCACTGTGTGGGTTCTGAGAAGAGCAGCTAGTGTTCTTTACTGCTGGGCCATCTCTCCAGATCCTCACTACAATGTTCCATCCTCCTTCTTCTGCCTCCTGAATACTAGGTTATAGGCCTGTGCCACCACTCTGACCCATATAGGATACTTCTTTAAACAAAAACAAAAAGAACAAACAAACAACAACAAAAAAAAAACCTTTGTGTTAACAGCTGGACATGGTGGGACACTTTTTAAGCCAATCATTGATGGAGATAGGAGGATTGAAATGCCAGCATGGTATACAGAGAGAATTCTAGGCCAGCCTGGGCTACATGGTGAGACACTGTCTTAAAACAAAACAAAACAAAACAAATTGTGTGGCGGTCAAAGGACAACTTAGGAGAGTTAGTTCTATATCCTTCCAGCATGTGAGTCCCTTCCAGCATGTGAGTCCAGGGATTGAACTCAGGCCCTCGAGCTTGGCAGTAAGTGTGTGTGTGTGTGTGTATGTGTCTGTGTCTGTGTCTGTGTCTGTGTCTGTGTCTGTGTTAAGAAAGCTTAAAGTAAGGCTGACACTGTATTTTCCAAATAAAGCATTGAAAGCCATACATGATGGCTCAAGAGTGGAATTCTATCACTAGGGAGGTGGAGGCAAGAGGATCAGGACTCCAAGCTCATCCTTGGCTGAATAGCCAATTCAAGGGCTGCCTGAGCTACAAGGGACCCTGCCTCAAACACAGCAGAGGTAGGGAGGGGCTGGGTATTGAGAATGTGGCTCAATGTTTCATTCTAACTGCAGTATATTTGTTTACTTGTTTTGTTTTGAGACAGGATTTCTTTGTGTAGCTCTTGACCTTCTTGGAATTTACTCTAGACCAGGCTGGCCTCGAACTCAGAAATCCACCTGTCTCTGCCTCCCAAGTGCTGGGATTAAAGGCGTGCGCCACCACTGCAAGATGAGAATTGTTTTCTTTTTTTCTTAATGATGTATTTATTTTTGTTTCATGTATATTTGTGTTTTGCCTGCATGTGTGTCTGTGTGAGGGTGTTAGATACCCTGGAACTATTATAGACAGTTGTGAGCTCCCATGTGGTGCTGGCTATTGAATCAAGGTCCTCTGGAAGAGCAGCCAGTGCTCTTAACCACTGAGCTGTCTTTCCAGGCCCCTCTCCCTCTCCCTCTCCCTCTCCCTCTCCCTCTCCCTCTCCCTCTCCCTCTCCCTCTCCCTCTCCCTCTCCCTCTCCCTCTCCCTCTCCCTCTTCCTA
>NW_021621078.1:8128024-8231311 GCF_004785775.1 Grammomys surdaster
CCCCCCCCCTCCTCCTCTCTCTCTCTTTTAAATTTATTCTTCTTTCATATGTTACATCCTGACTGCAGACTCCCCTCCTTCCTTTCCTTCCAGTCCCTTCCCCCACCTCCTCTCTTCTCCTCTTCTGCAATCCCCTCCTCTAGAAAAGGTCAGGCCTCCCATGGGCATCCAACCAAACACTGCACATCAAGCCACCACAAGACCAGGCCCATCCCCTTCATATTAAGACTGGATGAGGCAACAGGGTTAGAGGAAAGGGGTCCTAGAGGGCAGGCAAAAGAGCCAGAGACAGCCTGGCTCCTACTGCCAGGCATCTCACAAGACCACAAAGCCACACGGCCACAAAATAAAGCAGAGGCCTAGGTCAGACACACACACACACACAGGTTGGGTCTGTATGAGCCCCTATGAGCCCTGGTTAGTTGATTCTGTAGGTTTTCTTGTGGTATCCTTGACCTCTCTGGTTCCTACAATCCTTCTTGGTCCTCTTCCACAGAGGTCATGGACTACACAGAGAAAACATGTCTCAAAACAAAACAAAGCAAAACAAAAGCTCCCATCAGTTACTGGATAAAGTCTCTTTGCTGATAATTATGGTGGGCTCCTGTCTGTTCTGGCTGGCTTGGCTTGCTGATAATTTATTTTTCTTTTCTTTCTTTCTTTCTTTCTTTCCTTTTCTTTTCTGATTTTTGTTTTTATTTGATTTGTTTTTATTTTGTTGCTTTTTAGAGACAAAATTTCTCTATATAGCACTGCCCCTTGTCCAATGTAGACCAGGTTGGCCTCGAACCAGATATCTTCCTTCCTCTTCCTCTTGAGTGCTGGCATTAAAGGCATGGGCCACCACCACCTGTCAAGAAAATATGGTTGAGCATGGGCAAAGCACTGGGTTTGAGCCTCAGCGTCACAAAAAAAAAAAAAAAAAAAAAAGAGAGAGAGAGAGAGAGAACGTGAGTAATGACATGGAATTTCAAAGGAAGTCACGAATGTGCACGTGCCTGAGTCTCTCTTTTCCTGCTCCAATCCATATTCATCTATGACTCAGTATTTGCCTGAGAGTTGCCACTAATTCTAGCTTCAACTTTTCCTGATTATTCAAGTGCAATGACTCCAGCCTCTAGTTCACCTTTATAAAGAAAGACTCCAATGTTTCCAGGGCTAATTGGGTTTTTAATTCTCCATTTTCACCTCCTGCTTTCTTCACGGACTTTTGTTCCCTTGTGGGTCCTGCATTTCTTAATTCCCCTGCCCCCAAAACACTGTACCCGGAACAACACACACTGTACATGCAGCAGTTTTCACTGAAGATTAGAGGCACGAGACAGCAGCAGTCTACAGTCTGGATTATGGCTCACAATTGGACATGAGCTATCACTGTCTGAGATGATCACCCGATGGGCTCCTGAATTTTGTGCAGGTGTTTGTCCCTCCTCACCCCCCACCCCCAGGATAGCCCACCAACCCGAAATGGGTTATTGTGCAGGTGAGAAAAAGGTGCTTTCTCTGAGGGGGCTGGTGCAACACCACAAATAGCCATTTGGCGACTGGCAAGTCTGTGCCCCCTGTCTTCCCTCAGAGGCCACTATTCAGGCCTAGTTAATCACAGCACTGTGGGGATGTAAGCCAGGGCTGCCAGGCCTTGTAAAATGGGAGAGAGAAAAAAAAAAAAGCCAGAAATCTAGTTAGTCAGTGTTCTGTTGCTGTGTCAAATGCCTGAGAAATTCAACTGAAGGGAGGAGAAAGGATTGATGTGGGCCACTGTTTCTGGGGTGCTGGGAGATGCTTGACTAGCTCCTTTGTTTCTGGGTCTGCTAAGAGGAGGGCCAGAATGGTGGAGAGTCCTGGTGGAGTCAAGCTGTTCACTTCCTGGCATCAGGAAGCAGAAAGAGGGGGAGAGGGGCCTCAGGCAAGATGTAGCGTCCAAGGACAGACCCCCAGTTACCTACTGCCTCCAGCTAAACTCTACCTCTGAACTTTTCCTTTACTGCCCAATACTGCCGTCCAGTCATGACTACATAGGTGAGGTAATCCATTCTTTGGGTAAGTCAGAGCCATTATGATCCAATTGTCTCAGTGATTAGACCCACCAGACATGGAGCATGCCTGCAAGCTTTTGGGTACAGGGAGTACCCACCTAAATTTTGATTTGCAAATAACTAAGCTCATTTGTTAATAGCTAACAAGTGAAGTTAGTGTTTTTCCTACATGTTTCCTGTGTGTTGCAAACATTCCTGAGCCCTCTGTAGATATTAATGATCAGACGCTCGTAACCACCTGTGACATCATTACTGTCATTATCTCACTTTATAGGCAGAGTAACCGAAGTCCAAAGTCACAAGGAAAACGAAGAACAGAGCAGGATTTCAACTCCAGCGTCTGGGCCTAGAAGCCACAGTCTTAATCTTCTTGCTTAGTTTGATAGGACCTGGACGTGTTTTATTTGTTCGTTGTTAAAGAATACTAGATGTTCTATGCTGATCTTGCCATATCACGTGCACCTCCTCAGCTGACTCAGAATAAGGACTTGAAGCTGGTCGGTGATAGTTCAGCCTTTTAATCCCAGAGCCAGAGGTAGGGAGATCTCTAAGTTCAAGGTCAGCCTGCTCTATAGAGCCAGTTTCAGGACAGCCAGGGATACATAGAGAAACGCTGTCTTAAACCACCATCCACTCTCCCAACCTCCAAAAGAAGAAGAAGAAGAAACTGGAGGAGCAGATGGCTACTACTTTGCTTAAACAAAACAAAATTTTGTGTTTGGTCCTACAAGGTAGTAAGTGGGTGAGGGTTGCCAAGTCTGATGACCCGAGTTCAATTCTCCCAAGACAAACCTTGTCCTAGCCCAGTGTTCCACTAGGGCCATGAAGTATGCCAGCTACCAGAAGACAGAAAATATAACAGGAGATAGACAGGGCCTGGTGGTTAGCAGACCAGACTCCAAGATATCCAGGGTACATATGCACTCACATACACATGCATGCACACGTAGGCACACACATACACACAGACACACAGACACACACACACACACACACACACACACACACACAGAGCAGGTTTTCCTAGGGCACTTCTGGGCTTGGCTTCTGGGGACAAGAGAGGCTATACCTAGATGCCTTAGGCCCTCTGCCTCCAATGGGTTGTGGGGGAAGAAGAGCCTGGATCTTCTGGGAAGAATGCTTAGAATTTGTCCTGTTTCCTGCCTCCATTATCATTTTCAGTGAGTGGTTCAACAGCATTAGCCATATTCACAGGGTTACAGGACCATCACGACCATCCATCTCCAGAATGCTTTTCTCTTTTTCACCTAAACCTCTCTACCTGTTAAACACACTCTCCCCATCCCTCCTGGCCACAGCCGCTCCTCTGCTCTCTACTTCTATGGATTTGCTTGGTCCTGGAACCTCATTCACTCTCTGCCCCTTTGTCATTGGCTTATTTCACCCACATGTCTTCAACATTCATCCAAAATATTCTAGCATACACCCTTGCTTTAAAAAATTTTAAATGTCTCAAAAAACCTAAAAAAAAATAAATGTATATGAATATCTTGCCAGCATGTCGGTGTACCATGTGCATGCCTGGTGCCCTCAGAGCCCAGAAGAGGGGATCATCTCATCTCCTAGAATCGGAGATGGCTGTGACCTGCCATGCGGGCACTGGGAAGTAAACCCAAGTCCTCTGGGAAAGCAGCCAGTGTTCTTAACCTCTGTGCCATCTCTCAGCACCTTTTCTTTTAAAGGTTGACTAATATTCTCGTGTGTGTGTGTGTGTGTGTGTGTGTGTGTGTGTGTGTGTGTGTGGTTTTGTTTACCCTTTCTTATCTGGATAGCTTGGAGTCTTGTCTGCTATGTTCACTCTGGCTTTAAACTCTCCATCCTCCTGCCTCAGACACCCAAGGTTAGGATTATAGGCATGAACTACATGATTGATTTTACGAGGTGCTGAGAATTGAAACCCAGGGCTTCATGTGTGCTAGGAAGCAGTCTGCCCATGGCACTCCAGCCAGAACTCTTTTTAAGCTGATGTCACCTCCTCAGGTTCTCCCCCTCCCTCCCCTCCCTCCTCCCCTCTTCTTTTCCTTCCTTTGTTTCCTCCCTCCATCGTTCCTTTCTCCACATCTTCTTTCTTGATTGGCCTTGAGCCTTCAAACCTCCTGCCTGCCTCAGTGATTTAGACTCCAGGTGTGAGCCACCAAGCATTGCTACGACGCTTGCTTCTAGTTGTTTTTAATGTGTTAGCTATTCCGATAGATGTGAGCACAGTTGTTGCTTGGTTTTTCTTTTTGTAGGGTTTCTCAGCTTGGTTCTTGGTTCTAGTCTCCTTATAACGGTAGACTAAGTTGAGTTAGACTGAGTTGGCAGCGGGAGATGGTGAGCTAGCCTAGGACTATTAGACTGGATGAAGAGAAATGATATTTACTATCTTGCAGTGTAGGACTAAAACAGACTTGACTGATGGTTACTGGGCCAGACTTCAGAGTCAGAGCCTTGAGCAAAGCATTAGCTTGAGCTCTGAATCACAGCTCCCTCCTCCCAAGTCAGTGCAGTGACTGCCCTAGCAGGAGTGCTCCAAGGTCAGGAACACTGTCTGCTACAGAGTCGGCATACCATTCTCATTCTGCAACCCCCTCCTCGTGTGCCTGTGCATGCTCTCGAAAGTGTGTGTGTGTGTGTGTGTGTAAAACAACAAGGGTCTCTCATTGCAGCTCACACTGACTTGGATTTTCTGTGTAGCCTAAGCTAAAATACAACTTTCCATCTTCCTGTGTTAACCTTGTAATTACTGGTTTTACAGGCATGTTGCACCACACCTGGTGATGTGCAATTTATTTATTTGTTTGTTTGTTTCTGTTTTTTGGACTAGGAACTTATTTCTTCCAGGCACTATCTTGCTGTTAATATGGATGTCTTGAGTTCCTGGTCCTCCTGTTTCCAACCTGAGTGCTGGAATTACAGACATGCCCCACTCCCTTGATTTGTATGGTGCTGGGGACTAAACCAAGAACCTCGAGCGTTCTAGGCAAGCAGTCTTCCAACTGGGCTATAGCGTCAGCCCACACTTTTTTTTTTTTTTTTGGTTTTTTGAGACAGGGTTTCTCTGTGTAGCCCTGGCTGTCCTGGAACTCACTCTGTAGACCAAGCTGGCCTCGAACTCAGAAATCCGCCTGCCTCTGCCTCCCAAGTGCTGGGATTAAAGGCATGTGTCACCACCGCCCGACCAGCCCACACTTATATCCAACATTTTTAAAAAAAAAAAAAATTCAGGGTTCTTTTTGTTTTTAACTTTTCTGAGACAGGGTCACATGTACCCCAAGTGAGTTGTTTGTTGTTGTTTGATTGTTTTAGTGGTTGTTTATTATTGTTGTTGTTTTGTGTTTTAGACAGGGCTGCTCTGTGTAGTCCTGGTTGGCCTGGAACTTACTATGTAGACCAGGCTGGCCTCGAACTCACAGAGATCCACCTGCCTGCCTCTGCCTTCCAAGTGCTGGGTTAAAGGCATATGCCACTATGGCCCAGCCCCTAGGTGGGTTTTGAATTCATTGCATAGCTGAGAATAACCCTGAACTTCTGATCCTTCTGTCCCCATCTCCTAAGAGCTGGGAGTATAGGCATGGACCACTATGTCTGGTTTCATGCAGTGCTTAGACTTGAACCCTTGGCTTCATCTACTATGTAGGCAAAGCATCCCCAGCCAGACTTCCACTTTTTTGTGTCTGGATACATCGTTGCATTTACTATGCATTTACAACTATGTGGTGGACGCAGTGTGTCCCTGCAACTGTCACTGTGTATGTTCCTAGAAAGTGAGCTGTGGGCTTTGAGGAGGAGTGACCCGGTCAGAGACAGCTGGGACAGACTAAGGAATGTCACATGCCAGCCAGCAGCTCTGGGGATCTGTCAGCTGTCACAAGATAGGCTATTTGGTATGCTTAAGGAAAGAATTAGCCCCTGAACTGGACCCAGGGTACCAACCAGAGTGAGCTGATGTCTGACTGCTGAAAGCAGTTAGAAAAACATTCCGATATCATTCACCTGCCAGAGAATTCCAGCAATGACTTAACTGGTTCGTTTCACAGCTCAGGGCAAACAGTTTTCTGTCTGTATGGTGGTAAGTACAAACCCATGACACCCCAGGATAAACAGGACATTCTTCTGAAGCATTTGTTGGCTTGATGGGAAACAATTAGTGTTATTTTATTTCCAAACAAATGTTCATGTTTTACGTGACTGAAGAGTTGTGAGGGAAAAGTTTGAGACTCTGAGGAGGTTGACCTTGCTGCCTTGGGCCTTGCCTCACTCTCACACTGCTGGGAGGACGTATCCCTTTCTCTTGCCAACAGGTATAAAAGTATTTTGGTTGGATGCAGTGGTTAGGAACAGATGCCAAGACCAAACAGCCTGGAGTCAGTGCTCTGACCTCTCTCCTTGGGCAAATTATGTAACTTAGCTGAGTCTCAGTTTCCTAATCTGTAAAACCAAAAAAAAAAAAAATTAATAATAATTGTAGGTAACTCATACAGTTACCATAAGGTGTAATTGTGTAATAAATGCTCATAAAGTGCTGAGCACTTAGAGGCTTCAACAAGAGTTAGGGCAGGGTGCATGCAGTAGCAGCAGATAAAGAGGCCTGACTTTCAGTTTTGCTCAAAGATTTTCAATTTTTAAATACTTGTTAAGTCTGCATGCTTGTGTGCTCTCAGAAGCCAGAAGGTGGTGTTAGATCCTCTGGCACTGGAGTTACAGGCACTTGTGAGCCACCTGACATGGGTGCCGGAGCTGAACTCAGGTCCTCTATAAGAGTAGCAAATATTCTTGACCAATGTGCCATCACCCCAACCTTCCTCAAAGATTTCAGTTCACAAAAGTAACACTGACTAAGTAAAATATTCTAACAAGGGGCCAGAGAGATGGCTCAACAGTTAAGGTCACTGGCTGCTCTTCTAAAGGATGTGGATTTGGCCTGGGCAGTGGGGGTGCCTTTGATCCCAGCACTCAGGGGCCAGAGGAAGGTGAGCCAGCTTGGTCCACAGAGTGAATCTGAGGACAGCCAGGGCTACACAGAGAAAGCCTGTCCGGAAGAAAAACAAAAAGGACCTATATTGTATTCCCAGCACCCACATGGCAGCTTACAACCATCTGTAACTCCAGTTCCAGAAAATCTGATGCTCTCTTCTGGCCTCTACAGGTGCCAGGTTTGCATGTGGTACACATACATACATGCATGCAAAACACTCATACACGGACTGGGGAGATGGCTCAGAGGTCAAGAGCATTAGCTGCTCTTCCAGAGTTCCCGAGTTCAATTTCCAGCTACCACATGGTGGCTTACAACCATCTGTAATGGGATCTGATGCCCTCTTCTGGTGTGTCTGAAGAGAGCAATGGTGTACTCATATATATAAATAAATAAATCTTTAAAAAAAAACACTCATACACTTAAAATAAAAACATTTTAAAAAACACAAGTTTTCAAATGTAGCTGTGTAGGAGGACCTAATGCTTTCTGTGTCTCCTATATTCCAGTGACCAGATCTGAAGTGAGCACACGGATGTTGGCGAACCTTTCTTTCCATGCACTTTCTGTTATTATAATCATTACTATATATTTTTACAGTGTGGAGATTTAACATTGGGGTCTAACACATGCTAGGTAAATGTTCTACCACTAAGCCATAGCCTCAGCATACATCTTAAAAGCATTCAACAGATAGCTCAGCGGTTAAGGGCACTGACTGCTCTTCCAGAGGACCTGGGTTCAATTCCCAGCGCCTGTTTCGTAGCTCACAACCATCAAGATCTGACAGTCTCACATAGACATACAAGCAGATGAAACACTGATGCAACAGGAAATAAAGGTAAATAAGTTTAAAAAATTCAACAGTCATTTATAGAGCACCAACTGTATACTATGAACCACTGTTAGAATTATATCCTTGTTATTATTTTGTTATATTTATTGCTTTGCTTTGAGAAACAGTCTCACTTTGTAGCCCAGGCTAGCCTCAAACTTGCAGCAATCTTCCTTCCCCAGGCATCTCCAATGCTGGGATAGCAGGTATGGGCCACCAAGCTCTGCTCATACCCATTCTGCCTTCATGGTTATAGCATTTTGGGTGCCATAGTAGCTTCCTTCCAGAAAGTTCTGAGAGTCAAGCCATCAAGGAAAAAACATAAAAAGGCTGCTCCAGACTCGAAACCACTGTCCACAAACTTCTAGTAAGAAAAGGAATTTTGTGAATAAAATCTGAAAAGATTTTTGAAGAACTTGGGAGCCTCGTGAATGGTCTTGGCATTGAGTGTATCTTTAGCCATGCTTAATTTCAGGTGTCCATGTTGTTCTCGCTGGAGACAGAATTGGAACTGCAGATGTGCACAATCATGGCCGCTCAGGTTGGCAGCTTGATCCTACGAGTTCCTTCATAAGGGTGAATGCATGACTAAAGCTTAGCTCTTTGAAAGAGAAAAACAAACAAACCAACAAATCACAAAACTCCTATCATTTTTTATCTCGTCATTTGTTGGGGCTGGGGGTGGAGGGAGTCAGAGAACATCTTACAGGAATCCGTTCTCTCTACCATGTGGGTCCCAGGAACCAAATTGAAGTTGTCAGGGTGGGTCCAAGCTCCTAGTTCTTCAGCTGACTGACTAGCAGGTTGATTGGTTTGAGAGTCTCATGTGGCCCAGGCTAGCTTTGAGCAGCCTTTGTAGTAAGATCAGTGTCACCCAGCTTCTTCCAACTCAGTCTTCAATTAGCTTTGCTTTCTTCCTCCCCCTCTACTTTGCTTTCTCAATCCCAAGGCCTTCCTCAGAGGTCACAGGCTCCAGAAAGCCAATGCAGAGTTCCCCACCCAGTGTGAATGCTATGCCCTTCAGCCAATCTGCATAGTGTCCTCTAGACTTTACTGGGGTTCCTGTGGCAAAGACATCAGTTCAGTTCCTTCTTCTTTATGAGATCAGACATTGCTGAGCACAGAAAATGTGCCTGTTTTAAATAAAAATGTGGTGAGTTGATTAGTAGGTGTATTGGTTACACTGTTCCCTGCTGTGACAAAGTACCCGATGTAAACATTGTAAGGGAGGAAGGATTTATTTTGGTCAGTTTTTGTGTGTTTGATTCTGTTGATGCCCGTGTGATGAAGCAGCATATCTTGTGGCAGAAACTTTTTGGGGTTCAAAAAATAGGGAGAAGTAGGAGGGGACCAGGAACAGATTAATCCCTAAGAACCCTCTTCCAGTGACCCACTTCCTCCAGCTAGGCCTCACACCCTAAGTCTCTAGCACTTCTCAAAACTGCATCACCAGCTAGGACCCTTGTCTTACAATGTGTGAATCTGTAAGGGAGATACTTTATATTCAAATCGGGTTTTTTTTGTTTTTGTTTTTTTGTTTGTTTGTTTTTTGCGACAGGGTTTCTCTGTGTAGCCCTGGCTGTCCTGGAACTCACTCTGTAGACCAGGCTGGCCTAGAATTTAGAAATCCGCCTGCCTCTGCCTCCCAAGTGCTGGGATTAAAGGCGTGAGCCACCACTGCCCGGCTCAGATCGTAATGGTAGATACTACACAGTTGTTTATTTATTTTAAAAAGATGGCTATAAGTAAATTGATAGAATGCCTATCTAGCATGCAAGAAGTTCTAGGTTCAATCCCCAGCATAAGGAAACTGGTTGTGCTAGTGTGTATTTGTAATCTCAGTAATCCCAGCACTCAGGAGGTAGACGCAAAGGGAAGAAGTTCAAAGTCATCCTCAGCCACTCGGCAAGTTCAAGACCAGACTGGACTACTTGAGACCCTGATTCAAAGGAGTTGGGATATCTACCATTGTTTGTTTTGACCCTTTATGCAAATCATGTGATTTTGCCCATGTTTTCTTTCATGGGATGAGAATTTTTCCTCTTTCCATTATATCTGGGATTTGTGAGTGGGACCTTAGGTGTAGGCAGAGGCTTAAACAGTGTGAGAAAGACTGAGCTAGCCCAGTAGAAAGACCTTCTGCAGGAGGACAGTGCAGCCAGCCGCCCACTTATGACTACCCAGTCTCAATGGCGACACTAGATGATCTCAGACACGTTGAGACTCTAGGAGAGATCAGAAGCAGAAGTCACCCAGATGACACCACCTGAGTCACTGACCCGCAGAGCCATGAGCAAACCTCGGAGGTTGGTCATTTGTAAGACAGTAGTAGAAGCACTTTAGAAGGGACAGCTCTGCATGCAGATTCTCTCCACATCCCCCTAGCTACCATAGCTTCAACAGCTAGCTTTGGCTTTCCCTGTTCACCCTTTAGTTCATTTTCTTGTAGCAGATAGGTATTTGCTAAAGGGCCAAATCTTTTAAATTTTTATTTATTTATTTATTTTTGTTTATTTATTTTTTTTATTTGTTTTGTTTTTTTCGAGACAGGGTTTCTCTGTATAGCCCTGGCTGTCCTGGAACTTACTCTGTAGACCAGGCTGGCCTCAAACTCAGAAATCTGCCTGCCTCTGCCTCCCAAGTGCTGGGATTAAAGGCCACCACCGCCCGGCTTCAAAGATTTATTTTCTTCTTCTTCTTCTTTTTTTTTGGTTCATTATTATTATCATTGTTATTTTTTTCTTCGAAACAGGGTTTCTATGTGTAGCTTAGCTGTCCTGGAACTTGCTCTGTAGACCAGGCTGGCCTCAAACTCTCAGAGATCTGCCTGCCTTTGCCTTCCAAGTACTGGGATTCAAGATGTGTGCCAGTGCTCTCTGGTTGATTCCTTGTCTTATACAAACTCTCTCTCAGCCCACTGCGGAAAACTTTGGGGCTTCACTGCAGCAGCCCTGATATGTATCCACTCTGGAAGCCATAGATACATAGACAGATATGCAGATACATTACTCTGTGTGTGTGTGTGTGTGTGTGTGTGTGTTATTAGTGAGTTAATATTAGTGAGCTAATATTAGTAAGTAAGATTGGAATAAAAGAATTGGAGGAGCTGGAGAGATGGCTCAGCAGTTAAGAGCACTGAATGCTCTTCCAGAGGACCTGGGTTAAATTCCCAGCAACCACATGGCAGCCCACAACTGCCTGTAACTCCAAGATCTGAAAGCTTCACCCAGACATATAAGCAGGCAGAACAGCAATGTGCATAAAATAAAAATTAAAAAAAAAACTCTCATTCACTGCAGGCAGATAACCAAGATATGTGAGGTCAGATGACAAACTTCTGTCATTATTAATTTGCTGTTTCCCAATAAACCATCACATTGTGGAAAGACATAAACTTGTTTGATGTTTTGGATATTCTATTTAAAAAAAAACAACAACAAAAAGTTGCAAAAAAAATTTTTTTCATTGGAGAGATGGTTCAGCAGTTAGAAGCATGGTCTGCTCTTCCAAAGAACCTGGATTCAGTTCCCAACACCCCACACGGCAGCTTCCAACTATCTAAAACTCCAGCTCCAGAAAGGGGATTCAGCACCCTTACACAAACATATACGCAGGCAAAACACCAAACACAACACAAAACATAAAAATAAATAAATCATAAAAGAAAATTTTTAAAAATTGCAAAAAACTTAAAATTAGAGCTAGGTAACAGTGGTATCCTCCAGTTGTCCCACCTACTAAGGATGCTGAGGCAGAAGGATCACTTGAGCCCTGGAGTTTGAGACTAGCCTAGGCGAAATTAATGAGAACTTATCTCAAAAAAAAAAAAAAAAGAAAAAGAAAAAAGAAAGAAAGAAAGAAAGAAAGAAAGAAAGAAAGAGGAAAAAAAAAGAAAGAAAATCCCCAAAACCCTCATCAGTGGCTGTTTGGTTAAGCATGACAGCTGAGGTCCAGGGGACATCCAGGAAAAGGGGCAGAAAGAATGTAAGAGCCACAGGAAGCAGATGGGAGACGTGTGGAACACTGACTTCCAGGTATGACATAGCTGTTTTGCAGCTTGCATGCAGAAGCACAATGTTGTGGAGTTCTTGCCAAAACCTTAACATGGATTCTGAGGGCTTGTGTACAACAAGATCAGTCTTCCTTCCTTCCTTCCTTCCTTCCTTCCTTCCTTCCTTCCTTCCTTCCTTCCTTTTTTTCTTTCTTTCTCTTTACTTTAAAATATTTCATTTAGTGTGTATGAGTCTTTTGTCTACATGTATGTGTGCACCATACATATGCCTAGTGCCCATGGAGACCAGAAGAGGATGTCAAATCCCCTGAGACAAGAGTGAAAAACAGTTATAAGTTGACACTGTGGGTCCTGGGAGTCAAACCCTAGTCCTCGGAAGAGCAGCTTGTGCTCTTAACTGCTGAGTCATCTCACCACATGCTAGATCTATCACTGGGCTATACCTTCAGACCTACGTTTTTGTTTGTTTGTTTGTTTGTTTTGTTTTGTTTTGTTTTTCGAGACAGGGTTTCTCTGTATAGTCCTGGCTGTCCTGAAACTCACTCTGTAGACCAGGCTGGCCTCGAACTCAGAAATCCGCCTGCCTCTGCCTCCCAAGTGCTGGGATTAAAGGCATGCGCCACCACTGCCCAGCAAGACTTTTCTTTTTTAAATGAAATTCCCAGCCTGGAGCCATATCTAAGAGACGGCACACATGTCTAGCATGCAGGAGGTCATGATCTGATACCTAATATTACAGACATCAAAATGTTATCCCATTGTGTCACATCAGATGATTACAACACTTATTTAAGATAATGGTTTTATTTATTTATTTGTTTGTTTGTTTGTTTATATTGTTTTTTTTCGAGATAGGGCTTCTTTGCATAACAGCCATAGCTGTCCTGGATCTCACTTTGTAAACCAAATTGGTTTCGAACTTACAGAGATCCGTCAACCTCTGCCTCCCGAGTGCTGGGATTAAAGGCCTGCACCACCATGCCTGACATGATAATGTTTATTTTTACTGATCATAATTAGGAATGTTGATTCATATACCTCCTTTTTCACCTAATTCATTCCCATCAGCAACCCTTGATCAGTAAGCCACAACTGGAGTAGGAAATTGTTAGAACAGAGTGGCTTAGACTGGCTGGACAAAACCCAGATAGCTTACTACTGGGAGTCCAACGCTGAGGCTGCATGCAGTTTGAGGGACCAAACTGCACATAGCATGCTTTTCCTCCATAGACACAGAGAGAAGTGCTCTTTCCAAGGCTCAAACAACAGCAGCAGCACAGGCTGCAAAGATGGGGCAGCTTGTTTCCAACCGGAATACTAACCAGGTCCTGACAGAGGAGATCCAGAGCAAGCCAGTCGAGAGGAGCGAGGGAAGAAAGCTGAGCATGGCACATGCACCACACAGAAGAAACCTGGCCAGAGGGAGAGGCTTTCCAAGCAGAGTGACTGTCCCCTGCTTTCTCTAAACTGTCAGGGCTCACTCTTACTTTTCTTTATCTTAATGCTGATTCGTTATCCATTTGAGGATTTGAGCTGTTTTCCAGCAGGCCTTTTGTTCTTACAACTAAAAACAAAAAAATTTTAAAAAAATCAAACTGAAACACAATCTTGATGAGAATATCAGGCCAGTATCAAACTATGAGAAAGCAAGCCAGGGTCCCACATTTTGTTATCAATCCCCAAGATGAAATGAAGAGGGCAGATAGAACCTCTTTCTTTCTCTCTCTTTCTTTCTTTCTTTCTTTCTTTCTTTCTTTCTTTCTCTCTCTCTCTCTCTCTCTCTCTCTCTCTTTCTTTCTTTCTTCCTTTCTTTCTTATAGTGTGAAGATGAGCCCAGAGTTTTATGAATTCTAGGTCAGTACTCTGCTACTGATGTCTATACCAAACCTTCTAATTGACATTTCACAAATGTATTTATTATTACTGTGTATGGTATGTGTGTATGTGTGTGTGTTCGTGTACATGTGTACATCCATGCGGGTACGCATGAGGAGGTCAGGGGACAACTTTGTGTAGTTGATTCTCTCCTTTGATCTTTACCTGTATTCCAGGGATCAAACTCAGGTTCTGAGGTGTCCTAACTCACTTCTTACTGCGACAATAAGCTCTATTACCAAAAACTAATTGGGAAAGAGAGGGTTTATTCTGCTTGCTCATCCATGTCACAGGCCATCAAGGGTAAGAGCTCAAGTAGGAACTTGGAAGCAGGAACTGGAGCAGAAGCTGGAGCTGAGTGCTGTTTACCAGCTCATTTTGCTCTACAGCCCAGGACCACCTATGGCGCTGATCTTAGTGGCTTCCACCCTCCCACATCAAACATGAATCAAGAAAATGCCCACAGACTTGCCTACAGACAGTCTGATGGACTCTTTCTCAATGGAAGCTCCTTCTTTCCAGATGACTCTAGTTTGTGTCAAATCGACAAAACAAAACAAAAACCACAAATAAAACCAAAACAAAACCTAGCAACAGAAGGTTTGTATAGCCTGTGCTATTCATCTACTGATCCAATTTGCAGACCCCAAGGCTAACATTTTTTTGAGTATTCTCTCTTCATACTAAGCATTTAATAATACCTTGTTAAAGCCAGTGGTGGTACATGCCTTTAATCCCAGCACTCAAGAGGCAGAGGCAAGTGGATTTCTGTGAGTTTGAGGCCAGCTGGTCTACAGAGCTAGGTTGAGGACAGCCAAGACTACATAAAGACACCATCTTTCAAAAAACAAAAACTACTACCACAACAACAAAAAGAAAACTATATCATCTCATTTTCATAGGAACATTAAATTAAAAATAAGATTTATTTTTATATATGTATGTGATTTCTGTGTATGTGTATGCATGTGTGTGTGCGTGCATGTCTGTATGTGTGTGTGTGTGTGCCTGCAAAGGTCAGAAGGGAGCATCAGATCCCAAAATTATGGGATGATGTGGGTGTCTAGAAGATCTGTAAGCACTAGAAACTGCTAAGCCATCTCTATAGACCCACCAAACATATTTTACAGCAGAAGAACTATCAAACTGCATTGTTTTTGTAAAACAAGTTCATTTAGAAATGTTTACACAGAATAAAATTCTCTTTTGAAATTTTGTGTTCCTGAATCTCACCCAGGACATGCAATTTTGAGAGAATTACCACAATCAAGACATAGGACAGTTCCGTCCTTCGGGTCTCCTGTGTCTCCTTGTACTCAATCCCTTATTTCTTCCTGAAGCTCCTGGCAACTACTGACCTGATTTCTGTCTCTATGATTTTGATTTTTCAAGAATCTTGTGTAAGTTGGATGTGGTGGCATATTCCAGCAACCTTAGTAATTAGAAGGTAAAGATAGATAAAGAGCTTGAATACCAGCCAGGGCTATGTAGTGAGCTTGAGGGCAGCCTAGGCTACATAGGGAGATCTTATCTCAAAACAAAATAGATGAGAAAAAAATCACAGAATCATTAAGGCCTGGCTTCTTTTACTTAACACAAAGATTTGAAGACTGATTGATGTAAGCTGGGTATGAAGGAGCTGTCTGGGGACATAGTTTAGTTGGTTAGAGTGTTTGTCTAGACTACACAAAGATGGGCTCCATCCCCAGAACCCCATAAGCCATTTGATGGGTAATTTCAGCACTTGAAAGGTGGAGGCAAAAGGATCAGAAATTCAAAGTCATCCTTGGCAACATAGCTAGTTCAAAGTCAGCTTGGGTAAGTGAGGCAGGGCACAGGGGGTGGGTGAGATGGCTCAATAGGTAAAGGTGCTTGGTGGCAAGCTGGAGACCAGAGTTTAATTCCTGGAACCCACATGATGGAAAGAAAGAACTGTCTCCTGCAAGTTGTCCTCTGACCTCCATACTTCCACTGAGCACCTGATACCTTCCACCTGCTCTTCAAAACAACTAATAAACAAATGAAGTCATTCAGGGGATTCAGGTGTGGTGGTACATGTATAATCCCAGCACTTGGGAGCCCAAGGCAGGAGGATTAGCATGATTTCAAGGCTAGCCTGGGCTATATAGTACCAGGTCTACATAGACTAATAAGGTCAAAAAGCTTAATTCAAGCACTGAGGAGGCAGATGTAGAAAGATTGGGAATTCAAAATCATCCTTAGCTACATAGTAAGTTTAAACTCAGTATGAGACTCTGTCTGAAAATTAAGTCGGGTGCGTGTATTTGGGACTGGGTGTGGTATCTTGTACTAGAACACTCTCAGTGTACACAGACCCTGGGCTTAACCTCCAGCACCACGTCCATGTACACAAAAAGATTTACTCAGCGTGATGTAGCAATCATGTGCTTCTCTTTATTGGAATCTTGTTTCCATCATATGGCGGGATCACATGTATTTATCCATTTATAAACTGACAGATATTTGGTCTATTTACAGTGTTTGGCAATTATGTTAGCATCAGTGATTGCATCGAATTGTTTCTGCAAAAGGTTTAAGTGGGAAAGGGGACATACAGATAGAGGAGATTAACAAAAACTAATGGTATTTGAGAAAACCATGGAAACCTACTAATCCATAAACTAATTAAAACCCTGTAATTTGTGTAAAGGGAAGTTCAAATAGAGGTAGCTTTTCTGGGTGGACAATGATGCTCTCAAAAGTCTTGAACTATTAAAACTAGAGTCAAGTGTGGTACCTCTCTGGAAGTTGGTTTGGGAGGCTCCAGAGGCCCCCTAAGACAACACAAACTATTGTCCTCTCCCTTGGTCACCCACCAGAGCTAAATGATAAACCTCTATTGCTGAAGACACAATACAACTTTGGTTGCAGTGCACAGAGAAATCAAGCTGGAATTGACCTGGAAACCTTCTCTCTACTGACAGCTTTTATAATGTCAGAACGTGCTATGCAGGCTGCTGGGGAAGGTCATTCTTGGCTACAGAGTGGGTTTGAGACCACGCTGCTCTCTTTAACACCTTGTCTCTGAAATAAGAAAGATGGTCCACAAAAGTGGTTCAGCCAGTAAAGGCACTAGGTACACAACCTGAATACCTGAACTGGATATCCCAGGAAGAACTAACTTTGTAAAGTCATTCTCTGATTTCTACATGTGTGTGGTGGCACCTGTGCTCCCCAGACACCACATCATGCATACACAAAATAATAATAAATAAAAAATTTGAAAATTAAAATGTGCGTGTATGAATCTTACTTGAGTGCATGTATGTTCACTATGTATGTATAGATGTCATTGGAAGCCAGAAGAGGGCACCCGATTCTGGGCACCTGAAGTTACAGTTTGTGAGTCACCATATGAGTGCTGGGAACTGAACCTTACGGCTCATGAAGAGCACCCAGATTCAACACATTATTGATTTTCAATAAATAATGAACTGTCTTTCTTTTTTTTTTAAAGCTTATTGGCTTCTCTTTTTTTAATTTTTTTTTATTGATTTATATGAGTACACTGTAGTTGTCTTCAGACACACCAGAAGAGGGCATCAGTTTGCATTACAGATGGTTGTGAGCCACCATGTGGTTGCTGGGAATTGAACTCAGGACCTCTGGAAGAACAGCCAGTGCTCTTAACCGCTAAGCCATCTCTCCAGCCCCCATGAACTGTCTTTCTAAAGATCCAAATTATCCAACAGGGCAGTTATCTCAGCACTCAAGTGACAGAGGCAGACAGATCTCTTTGAGTTTGAGGCCAGCCTGGTCTACAAAGCAAGCTCTAGGACAGTCAGAGATGTTACACAGAAAAACTCTGTCTCAAAACAACAAAGAATAAAAATTTAAAAACATTTTAAATTAAATATTAAAGATCAGCCAGGCAGTGGTGGCGCACGCCTTTAATCCCAGCACTTGGGAGATAGAAGCAGGCAGATTTCTGAGTTCGAGGCCAGCTTGGTCTACAGAATGAGTTCCAGGACAGCCAGGGCTGCTACACAGAACCCCCCCCCGCAAAACAAACAAACAAACAAACAAAGAAACAAAAACCCCAAACCAAAACCAAACAAAACAAAAACAAACAACAACAACAAAATCCGTCATCCTTCTTCCTTTTTCCTTCTTCCCCTTCCCCTCCCCTTTCCCCTTCCCCTTCCTCTTCTTCTTTAAGACAGGGCTTACTATGTAGCCCTGGCTGTCCTGGAACTCACTATGTAGACCAGAATGGCCTCAAACAGATCTATTGCCTCTGTCTCCTTAGTTCAGGAAATAAAGGCATGTGCCACAGGGCCCAGCATATAAATATATTTTTTTTAATGCCAAGAAAAATAAGGAAAAAAATAGTTGACAATATCCATTACATGTTGTCTTTTCTTCTTCCTCAAGTCAGGGTTTCTCTGAGTAGAACTGGCTGTCCAGGAACTTACTCTGTAGACTAGACTGATCTTGTAATTAGAGATCTGCCTGCTTCTGCTTCCCAGCGCGAGCCATCACTTTTGCTATATATATAAAACAAAAGATAAGGCGCTGGTGAGATGACTCAGCCGATGAAAGTTCTTGCCACCAAGCCTGATGACCTGAATGTAATCCCTCGGACCCCACATGATAGAACGACAGAAGGAATGCTGATAATGTTTACATTTGAGGCTGTTTTACGTTTGAATGAAAAGAATCCCAGGCTACTGCCAAGTACTATTTTATCAATTACATGTTGTCCATAAAATTTATTTTCTGACAGGTTTCCAAGGACTTTCTGAAGCTGTCCACGAGAAAGCCCGACTCTGCTGAAAACGGGACCAGTGCCGTAGCTAAGTGCTCCTCCATTGCTCCAGAGTCTCTGTTTCTCTGCCTGTTCCTGCCTCTGCCATTAGCTAGTGAGCAGAATAGACGATGCGCAGCTCTGGGTGGGACAATGGGCCTGATTCATGACTTGGGAAAATGGGGAATTGTCGCTAAGCAAACACTGGCCCTACTTTTTGCTGGGGACATTGCTGCAATGTTCAGCTGAAAGCATCTTGTTTGGATTCTTCTAACCACTGGGTAAGCATCTAAATGAGAGAGGCAATCTGGGCCTCCCGGGGTCCCCTGTGGAGCTTAAAACAATCCTGAGATACCCCTACAAAGCTTATGATCTTTGTATGTAAGCAGAGAGAGGTTATTCAAACAGCTGTTAACTTCATTAAGAAGCCTCATTTCAAGGTCCCAGAACAGGCATTTCTTTTTATGCCAGGATTATCTCTGGCTTTTATATTTGCATCCACTCCGGCTGGCTTAGCTTGTGTGTATGGGTAAAGCTCACGTTTGGATTTGTGCTTTGGTTGGGTTTCCACAAGAATGCACCTTTAGAATAGAACAGTCTCCCCAACCCCACAGTTCACCTTCTGCCTAAGGATATCTGATTGTTCTAGCACTGTTGGGTGAAACCAACCTATACTTAACTTCCTTGCCAAGGTATGCTGTAGATAATACGTATAGAACGCCCATGTGCATAAACAGAAAAGAAGTATGATTTTTTTTTCACCATGTGAAAGAGTGGTCAGGTGTGGAAATAATATGCCTTTAATCCCAGAATTTGGGAGGCAGATACGGGTGGATCTCTATTAAGTTTGAGGCCGGTCTGTTCTACACAGTGAGTTCCAAGCCAGGTAATAGAGGGATATGATGATAATATATCAACAAATAATATTTACAGTGGTTAAATAATTTAATTCAAGGAATCAGAAAGTCAAATAGTCATAGTAGGGGTGGTGGGGGAGTTGTTTTAATGGATGTAGAGTTTAGGTTTTGAAAGATGAAAAAGTTCTGGAGAGCTAGCGTACAGCAACAAGAATGGTGCCATGCCTGTAATTCCAGTACTCAGAAGGCAGAGGCAGGGAGATTGAAAGTTCAAAACCCGGAGCTGGAGAGATGGCTCAGCAATTAAGACTAGAGAAAAGCAAGGATTCAAGGCAGGCTTTCTACGTGTAGATATTAGAAGGGATCAAGGACTGAGTGCTGTATGTCTTGAAACTCAGGGCAAGCTTGACCCAGAAAAGCTCTCAGTAAATTCTCTTTCTCTGTAGGGCCTGGGTTTACACAATGTGGACCAAGTAGAGACTATTATGGCCATAAAAGACAAATTTGGGTTTGAAATTTCTGATATAGAAGCAAAGAAGCAAATGTGTCCACAAGAAAGTGTAGATTATATTGCAGATAAAAAGCATGGGTATGAATAAAGTATCAGAGCCTTCTTTCTACCAAGAGGACACACAATAGCATCATGGGTGACTGACAGTGGCTAAGGTGGACTTGTATTTAATTGTCTGAGTATTTTACTCTTTAAAAATAAATCTATTATAAAACTAAAAAAACAATGTGTTGAGGTGATGAATTTCCCTCTGTTGGTAGGACATCCCAAACCATTGCTTTACACATGAACTCTACAACACTTATTTATTTGTTTTTATCTTTTTCTCTCTTATGCATATGAGCATTTTGTAGAAATTTTGTTTTAAAAAGTCTTGGAGGAAAAGAAAGTATGGCTAATTTTTGTAATTATTTATTTATTTTTAATTTCATGTGTGTTGATGTTTTGCCTACTACATGTATGTCTGATTGAGGGTGTTGAATCACCTATAACTGCCCTGTGGTTGGTGGGAATTGAACCTGGGTGGGAATTGAACATTCAGTGCATTTAACTGCTGAGCCATCTCTCCAGCATCTTCATCTTTGTTTTTTTTAAGACAGAGTTTCCCTGTGAAGTCCTGGCTGTACTGGAACTCATTTTGTAGACCAGGCTGGCCTCAAACTCAGAAATCCACCTGCCTCTGCCTCCCAAGTACTGGGAGTAAAGGAATGTGCCACTAGCACCAGACTTCAGCAATTTTTACAGTATTGGTGCTGGGTCAGGACTTTTAGAGTCTGACCTCTGTTCCTTTATTTTTGCTGCATTTAAGCACAGCACAATTTTGGAAAAAAAGTTTTCAGATAACAGTTAACTCAGTCCTGTGAATACAACAAAGCTTAAGACGTGTTTATATTGAAGCACTTAACAAGACACATACGACTGCTCCAGTAAGTTGGATTTTTGTTGTATTCGAAACAATGCTCAAGATAAGGTCTAGGAGGACAGTGGCTCTCAACCTTCCTAATACTGTGATCCTTTTACATAGTTCCTGTCTTAGTTAGAATTTTACTGCTGTGAAGAGACACCATGGCCATGACAACTCTTATAAAGGAAAACATTTAACTGGGGCTGACTTACCGTTCAGATGTTCAGTCCATTATCACCACAGTGAGAAGCATGGTGGTGCTCAGACCTGGTGCTGGAGAAGGAGCTGAGAGTTCTACATCTTGATCTTCAGGCAGCAAGAAGAGAAGACTAGGCCTGGTTTGAGCTTCTGAAACCTCAAAGCCTGCCCCCAACAACACACCTCCTCCAACAAAACCACATCCACTAAAAAGGCCACACCTCCTATAAAGCCACTCCCTATGAGCCTATGGGGCCATTTTCATTCAAACTACTACAGCTCCTCATGTTCAGTGACCCCAAACCATAAAATTATTTTGTTGCTATTTGATAACTATAGTTTTGCTACTATTTTGAATCATAATGTAAATATCTGATGACCCACAGGTCGAGAAACTGCTGGTCTAGGGAGAATGACTGAGGTAATCCTTGTGGGAGTCAGGATTTGGCCTGTCTAAGCTGTTGTAAAGTACAAATGACATCTCTTACAGGGATGAGTTTTATGGTCTAGAAATAATGCTCAAAGTTTTACAGGGAAAGGATCTGGGATAAGTAAAACATAAATTCTGGAAGATATGGGCAGAGACTGATTCACCAGGCAGCAATAGGATCACCCAGTTGCTTATTTGTTTGTTTTGTTTTGTTTTTCCAAGTCAGGTTTCTCGGTGTGTAGCCCTGGCTGTCCTGTAGACCAGGCTGGCCTTGAACTCAGAGATCTGCCTGCCTCTGCTCCTGTCCCTCAAGTACTGGGGTTAAACTTGTGCATCACTACCCTCATTGGATCACCAGGTTGTAAAGGACATCTATACCCAGCATTCTAGGAGGAGGACAAGTTAAATATCTCTTTCCTTTGAAGGACGCCTGTGAGTTTATCTTTCCTGGCTTCTCCAGTGCTTATCTGTGTACACAAACACCTTTTGCCCTCTATACACGTAAGTCTGTGTACCATGTGTGGGTCTGGTGCAGGTGGAGGCCAGAAGAGAGTGTCATATTGAGTTATAGATAATTGTGAGCAGGCATGTAGGACCTGGAAGAGTAGGACCTATGTTCTATTTTTTCTGTTTTGTTTGTTTTTTCAAGACACAGTTTTTCCATGTAACAGAGCCATGATTTTCCTGGAACTCACTCTGTAGACCAGGCTGGCCTTGAATTCACAGAGATCTGCCTGCCTTTGCCTTCAGAGTGCTGGGATTAAAGGTGTGAGCACTATGTCCAGCTCAGGCAGCCTGTGTTCTTCACCCCGAGTCATCTTTCCAGCCTCCGACTCAGTGACATTTGAGACTATCATTTTGGCTGGGCTGTGGTGGCGTACGTCTTTAATCCCAGCACTTGAGAGGCAGAGACAGGTGGATTTCTGAGTTCGAGGCCAGCCTGGTCTACCAAGTGAGTTCCAGCACAGCCAGGGCTACACAGAGAAACCCTGTCTCGAAAAACAAAAAAAAAAAACAAAAAAAAAAAAAAAAAAAAAAGAGAGAGAGAGAGAGAGAGAGAGACTATCATTTTGGAAACCTGGAATCTAAGCTTTACTTTTTCTGTACAGACAAGGTGGGGAGGGCCAACAACAGAGAGAGCTTAGAGGAGGGAAGAACAGAATATTGAAGGGAGCCAGGAACGTTCTTTCCAAAAGATGGAGGGCATTGATTTAGGAGTCCATGAAAGACAGCCACCAGCAGCTTTGTAGTTTATGGGGGCAGACTCAACTATCAAGTTGTTCAAAACCTTACAGATTATCTTTTTAGTCTCATGGCTATTGTATTTTCTCCCTGCTTTCCTCTCCCAGTCTTCACTTATTTCTCCCTTCCTGCTCTGCCTCCCCTTTGAGCTACACTGATAACATTTCTTCTTCCTCTAATTTGATTCCCACATTTATAACTATCCTGCTGCTGATACCCTGTGCCCTACCTGGGTAGATTTCTCCTCTTCCAAATCTGTATTATTTGGTGTTATGGTAGCAAGTAGCCATATGTGACCATTAGGTGTTTAAAATGTGCTTGATGCAGGCTGAGATGTGCAATAAGGTAAAATATGTGCCAGGTTTCCAAGAATTGATACCAAAGAAACATAAAATGTAATCTCAGGCCAAATGCAGTGTTTGAGAAGCTAAGTGGATCAGGAGAAATGGGAATTAAAAGTAGGGCTTTGTACATGGTAGGCACATGCAGCATCAATGAGCTTTATAGCCTCAGCTGTTCAGACTCTCAAAACAAAACAATACAGAAGTTAACAGAGGAAATCCCCCTTTTTTTGAGACAGGGCCTTACTGTGTCACCTAAACTGGCCTTGACTTTTTGATCTTCCTATCTCAGCCTCTCAAGCCAACCTTGCTTTGGTTTTGCTGAGAGAGCAGGCTTGTCCAACCATACTAAGTTTGACTTTCCTTTTTTTGATTCGACTGTCACAGAATATAAAAATATGGTTCACGTTATTTTACTATTGAGAAGTAATAGGATGCCGGGCGGTTGTGGCGCACGCCTTTAGTCCCAGCATTTGGGAGGCAGAGGCAGGTGGATTTCTGAGTTCGAGGCCAGCCTGGTCTACAATGTGAGTTCCAGGACAGCCAGGGCTACACAGAGAAACTCTGTCTCGAAAAACCAAAAAAAAAAAAAAAGAAAAAAAAGAAAAAAAAAGAAAAAGAGAAGTAATAGGAATTTAGTAGGAGGTTTTGGCTTTTGCCTGTTAAAAAGGGTTCAGTGTTTCTGTATGTCTGTATGCGTATGGGTGTGTGCATGTGAGAGGAAGGGACTGACTGAGTCCTTGGCCTTGCAATCCCAGGCAAGTGCTGAAGTACATCTCCAACTTTGCTTTCAAATGTTTAAAATTATTTATTATTGTTGTTTGTATGTGTGTATGATGGGGGTGAGGAGTTCTTGGTAGGCATGGGGAGGACAACTTTGTAGAGTTGTTTCTCTTACTCCATCTTTACATATGTTCTGGAACTTGAGCCCAGAGACAATTGCCTTTACCCACTGCCCAATCACAAAGGCAGAGTTAAAGGTACGAGTTAAAGCCCAAGTGTTGCCAGATGGTGCATGCCTATAATTCCAGCACTTGGGAGGCAGAGGTAGGCTAATATCTGAGTTTGAGGCCAGTCTAGTCTACAGAGCCTGCTCTATAGGACAGCTAGAGCTACACAGAGAAACCCTGTCTCAACAGACAACAACAAAATCAATATAGACTCATTTAGGTGAATGTTTAGGGGAAATATATTTATCAAAGCAAACTCTTCAATCTAATTTTTGATAAATTTCTGTTAGTAGAGTTACTGTTTCCAATCTTTTTCTATTTTTGTTTCAGTAACTTTTTGTTTTGTTTTAGGATTTTTGTTTGTTTGCTTACCTTTATTTTTGTTTCAGAGACAAGATCTCATCCAGCCTAGGATGGTCTCCAACTCAGGCTGTAGTGAGGGTGACTTTGAACTTCTGGTCCTCTTGTCTCCATTTCTTGAGTACTGGGATGACAGGCCTGTGTCATCATGCTTGATTTCCAGGTGCTGGGATTTTGAACATAGTCCTCTGCATATGCTGAGTAAGTACTTTTTATCAATCTCTCTCTAATAAAGAGTTTTATTCATCTACCAGGGGTAATTTTACTGTCTTTAAACATTTTTTTCAGCACCTGGGAGGCAGAGGCAGGCGGATTTCTGAGTTTGAGGCCAGCCTGGTCTACAGAGTGAGTTCCAGGATAGCCAGGGCTACACAGAGAAACCCTGTCTCAAACAAAACAAAACAAAACAAAACAAAACAAAAAACAAAAATAAACATTTTTTTCTGTGAATGTTCTTTTATGGTCATGATTTTGACCATATGCAATTTTCTTTCTTTCTTTCTTTCTTTCTTTCTTTCTTTCTTTCTTTCTTTCTTTTTTTTTTTTTTTTTTGAGACAGGAATTCTCTGTGTAGCCCTGGCTGTCCTGGAACTCACTCTGTAAATCAGGCTGGCCTCGAACTCAGAAATCCACCTGCCTCTGACTCCCAAGTGCTGGGATTAAAGGCTTACACTACCACCGCCCAGCCGCAATTTTCTTGTGTCAAAAAATTTTAGTAGATAAAAAATTAACTCAAGGCAAGGACTAAGGATGCACTTAGGACTACAGGCACATGATAGCAATCAGGTCCAACTGTACTAATTTTTGTTTTGTTTCTTGAGTTAAGGACTTTCTTTGTGGTCCTGGCTGTTTTGGAACTCACTAAGTAGACCAGGCTGGCCTCGAACTCACAGAGATCTACTTGCCTCTGCCTCATGAATGCTGGGATTGAAGGCTTGTGCTATCATGGCCAGCCAAACTATACTAATTTTTAAAAATACCCACAAAAAAATGATAGTCATCAGTTCTCAAATATTTCAGGGTAGTTCTATCATACAGCACTGCTTAATTGCATTGCTTGTCCTGCTTATTTCTAATCACTCCATGCCTTCACTAGGGCAAAGACAAAGGGCAATTCCAGTTTTCCTTGAGAAATTATTATTAACCTTTTAGGTATTATAATGGTAGGTTTCTTTCATTAATTTTTGTTTTGCCAGGCAGTGGTGGCACATGCCTTTAATCCCAGCACTTGGGAGGCAGAGACAGATGGATTTCTGAGTTCGAGGCCAGCCTGGTCTACAGAGTGAGTTCCAGGACAGCGAGGACTACACAGAGAAACCCTGTCTCCCCCCCTGCCCTCCCCAAAATTTTTTTGTTGTTGTTTGTTTTGTTTTTTTGAGGCAGGGTTTCTCTGTCTGTCCTGACTGTCCTGGGACTCACTTTATGAACCAGGCTGGCCTCACAGAGATTCACTTGTTGCTGCCTCCTGAGTGCTGGGATTAAAGGTATGCACCAGCACTGCCTGTCTTGTTTTATAACAGGTGTGATGACAAATATCTTTAAATTCCAGCACTCGGGAGTCTGAGATAAGAGGATCATGTAAGTTCAGGGCTAGCTTTGGGCTATATTATCCTAGATAAATAAATAGGCTGCTTTTGTCTTAAAATGACATAGTAAATTACCAGTACACAAACTAATATATTTAACAGGTGTAAAATAATGTGGAGAGGAAATTTGTGCAAGCACAGATGACACAGAATCTGCTATGACTCTGTAATTGTTAAACCTACTAGGTGAAGTTTCACAATTTAACTGTCTAGTGTTAAATATATTTGGAATTTGTCCTTAATAAGAGGCAAAAGAAGACTATTATAAACAGGGTTTGTTTAGAAAGGCTGTTTTGTACCTGTATGTTTGTCTGTGCACAGAGTACGTATGCCTGGTGCCCAAGGAGGCCAGAAGAGGGCATCTGATTCCCTGGAGCCAGAATTACAGAGGGTTGTGAGTTTTTATGTGGGTGCTAGGAATCGAACCTAGGTCCTCTGCAAGAGCAAGTGCTTTTAACTGTGGAACCAACTCTCCAGCCCCCAACAGGGTTTTTAAAAATTTCTTAAAATCAAAAGGCAGGGTCAAAATGAGCATTTCTTTATTTTGTTTGTTTGTTGTATTGAAACAGCGTCTCCTGAAGCCTAGTGCTCCCTTTACCTCATGATTCTCCTGCTTCTGCCTCCTGAGGGCTTCCATTTTGTTGGCAAGTACTACTTGAGGCTGGGGATTGACCGTAGGGCTTCCAGTATTCTAGACAAGAATTTTGTTTTGTTTTGTTTTGTTTTTTCGAGACAAGGTTTCTTTGTATAGCCCTGGCTGTCCTGGAACTCACTCTGTAGACCAGGCTGGCTTCGAACTCAGAAATCCACCTGCCTCTGCCTCCCAAGTGCTGGGATTAAAGGTGTGTGCTACCACTGCCCGGCCTAGACAAGCATTTTTATCAACTAAACTACACCACCAGTTTCTCCTTGGCCATTTTCAAAAATCGATTTCATTTTAATTATTTTAAAATATGAAATGCTTTATGAGCTTACCTCATCACTGCACAGGGGCCATGGGAATCTTTTCTATATTCAAATTTCATATATGTCTTGCAAAACTGAGTACCAAAATTCTATTTAAAGACCACCTCTTTCACAAAGACTTCTTTAAGTCCTCCAAATAAGGGTTATTAACCCTTTATCCACTAGGTACACAGCAACAGGCATGAAGGACAAGGACATGTAATTTACCCGATGCTCAGTCTATGCAGGGACCTCCTATCGATCACTGCACGTCCTTTTGTATTGTTTCTATTCGTACTTTAAATCGTTTTTATCATTACTGTGGATATGTTGGCGTGGACATGAGAGTGTGCATGTGGAATTCAGTTTTCTCGTTTTACCAATGGATCTGGAGATGGAACTCAGGCTGTCTCATCTTACAAATGGTTTCACTTACTGACCTATTTCCCCCTGCCCATCGTTTATTTTTCTCTCTATGTATATTTCATGTCTATTTAAAGGTTTTGGATTATAAATGTTCCCTCTTGGGTCCTCCTTGTCCCACTAAGCTGAGAGTTTGACTTCGTGGATTCCCTTTCATTTGCTTTCATGTTCTCCCAACGTTCATGACACATGAGGATGTCACGATGCTGAGAAGAATGACTGGTCTAGTTGGATCTGCCCACGCTGACATATCTATGCCTTGTGGAATTTCAGGCACCCAAGTTAATGAGTGAAAATCTAGAGTCAGCCCCTGGTCAGCTGGGTCATGGTTCTCTTCTGGATGGACTTTAATTTATATAACTTGCATTCCCTTAAGCTTCCTTCTTACCATTTGTTACTTTCCTTCGCTATTATTTTCACACATGACATTGGACATTTTCCTATAAACTACAGAGGCCAGTTGAACTCTCAAAATAAGGGTCTTTTTTTTTTGATGAGTGATTTTTCTCTTGTGTATTCATGTTCATATGTGGGAGTTTGCTTGCACGTGTATGTGATGGTTGACACCCCACTTGACTTTTACCAGTGTGCTGGGCATCAAACTCAGGTCTTGATGTTTGAGGAGCAGGCATCTTACCTACAGAGCAATCTCCCTAGCTCCTCAGAACAAAGTTGGTTTCCCCCTGACCCCCCCTCCCAGACAGAGTTTCTCTGTATAGCCTTGGCTGTCCTGGAACTCACTCTGTAGACCTAGAACTCAGAAATCCGCCTGCCTCTGCCTTCCAAGTGCTGGGACTAAAGGTGTGTGCCACCACTGCCTGGCTTTTTTTTTTTCTGAACAAAGTTTTTTTTTAACATTTTTACCCTTTGTAAACAATTTTTCCTTTGGCCATACTTTTAGAAGACATTTTGTTCTCTCCCCAGTAGCAATATTTTTGGAGCATTTCTTCCAGTCAGCTTATTTGCAGAATTGTTTAAAGTAACACTAATTTTGCTGCAGCAATTGAAACAAATGTTTCCACTTTGAAAATGTCTACTGGAAAAATAAAGATTTCTAATTCAAATGAATTGAGGGATAGTTAGATTGTAATTTGAAAAAAGTAATGTTTATAGTTTCCACAAGAAACTGTAAACACTATTAAAATATCCATTAGTAAATGTTTCCTAAGTAAACCTAAGTTCTACATAAGTCCTTATGAATTATGATTAATGGCACAGATGTCTTATTTCTCCATTTTCAGTAGAGAAGTATTTGTTAAAGTGGATACACAGTGTTAGCAGCTAACTGAAAAGGCACAGGACTCTAACACACCTGCTTCAGGTCAATTTAAGCATATAACATTGTTTTCTGTTCAGAAAAATTATAATCCAGGGAGAAAAATTTTGTATCTTCCCCTAAAGGAGACTTACTGCTTTTTGAAAGATTGCTATAAAAAATAAAATCTTGCCGGGCGGTAGTGGCGCATGCCTTTAATCCCAGCACTTGGGAGGCAGAGGCAGGTGGATTTCTGAGTTCGAGAGTTTGAGGGTAGCCTGGTCTACAGAGTGAGTTCCAGGACAGCCAGGGCTACACAGAGAAACCCTGTCTCGAAAAAAACAAAACTAAACTAAACTAAACTAAACTAAACTAAAATAAAATAAAATCTTTACCTATTTTAGTGCATAATTATACAATATAGGTCTTATACTTTTCTATACATAAAAACGTGATCTCAAGGCTTATGGGAGATAAGGCTACATATTGTATTAAATTGGTGTTTATCAGTATGCTTCCAAACAATTTTGTTGACATTCATTAAAAAAAAAGAACTGATTCATTCATCTGATTAAATATTAATCAAGATATCAGGCAATATTAAATATTTTAAAAGATAAAAAATGAAAGGTGGGTGGATTCTTAGAATAAGGGATGCTCTAATTTATTGAATGTTTCTTGGCTGCTTTTGGATGTAAGTAATAAAATCAAGCCTCTGTCTTATCCTGTCCGTATTTTTGCTACAGAATCCAAAAACTGAAACTCTGGACATAACCTTTAAAAGATTATTTGATTTAATTTCTTATGTTGATGAAGAAAAAAAAACTAATCCCTTCACGTCATTTTTTCAAACATTTCTAAGGATAAAGATAACTCATCCTAACACAAAGAGACTGGCTTTGGTACTAGACAGTCTGTTCTAATATTTTTCTTTTCTTTCTCTCAGCAAGTACTCTACTACTGAGCTGTGTCTTCACCCTTTTAAAAATGATAAATTTAAAAACATTTGAGTTTCCCAGGTAGCCCTTGAACTTGTGACCCTCATTCTTCAGCCATTCCATGCTGGAATAACAGATGTGTGCTTTTACCCAAAGTTTGCTTGCTTATTATTTAGTTTTTGAGACAGGGTTTCTCTATGTAGTTGTCTGTCCTGGAATTCACTGGGTAGAGAAGGCTCTTGAACTTTGAAAGATCCACTTGTCTCTGCCTCCACAGTGCTGATATTAAAACACCATGTCTAGCTTTAAATCATTGTTTTAAGATAGGGTCTTACTATGTACACCATGCTGACCTCAAACTTGTGACAAACCTCCTGCCTCTGTCTCCTCAGTGTTAGGATTACAGATGTGAGACACCCTAGCTTGTTCATTACTATCATCATTGTTTTTTTTTTTTTTTAAAAGGATACTCCAGCCGGGCGGTGGTGGCACATGCCTTTAGTCTCAGCACTTGGGAGGCAGAGGCAGGTGGATTTCTGAGTTCGAGGCCAGCCTGGTCTACAGAGTGAGTTCCAGGACAGCCAGAGATATACAGAGAAACCCTGTCTTGGGGGGGGGGGAATGCTCCGGAGGCTTGCAGAGAACTTTTGGGCTCCTGCTATTCTCCTGCCTCCCAAGTAGCTTGGGCTATGTGCCACTTTGTTTGGCTACTAGGTTTATTTTATACTGATACTGAGGCCAAAAAGAGATATGGTAATTTAGTCAAGGTCACATTCCCAGCCAGTGGTGACACCAGGATTCATACTGGAGACATTAACTCTGCAGCTTCCCAAGAGCGTTGTACAATATTTACCTTTAGAAAAGGAAGTAATAAAATCAGTAAAGCCTGAATGCTGGAAAACACAGTGGATAATGAAGTAATCTCATTCAATACTTAAATATCCTGTATTGAATTATTCAGAGCCCCAAACCTACTCTTTCAAAAATCGTGTCTTTTTGTGGAATAAATTGACAACAAATCCCCCAGACTTGTCATCAATATTTCAATTCATAATATAGTAAAACACAGACATGTCTTGTGGGGAATAAAGTTCCAGGTCTTTCTGTGGACGTCAGTTTCCAGAATCTCTGATGTATACGTGTGACTAAGGAAAAGAATAGCTGAATCACATCTACGGGCGATTCCTTCCAAGTAAAAATCTGTATCAGAAAAGAACACAAGACAGTGCATCTGTCTTTTAACCTCATCAGTTCTTTGGCCCAAGCCCACCAATTTACTTTGGTCCTTTTGGTTGGGTGGGGAATAATCCCACAGGCTAAGGCAGAAAGGAAGCATCTTGGCTCGGCTCCTGCTCTAGCCAGCAGGGGCCGAGATGCCAGTGCACCCAGGACCCGCGGTCCGCTGGGACAGCGCAGTGACGGTTGAAGCAGACCTGGAGTCGTGATAGGCCCTAACAGGTAGACGAGAGTCTAAAGCAAAAGGGGCTCTTCCCAAGGGGACAGGTGGCAGAGGAGCGAGAAAAGTCGCGGACGGGGCGCAAGCTTGCCCACCGGCTTGGGGACCACCCTCCAGCTCACCCTGGGGAAGGGCGCGCAGCCCAGGCCCAGGCCCGGCTTGGCCCGCGCATGCGCCGCGGGCCCTCCGCTCCCCTCCCTCTTCCTGGCGGGTCTGGGGCGGCGGCGGCGCGGTGACGTCAGGGCGTTGGGGCAGCTCCTGTGACAGACGGAGCTGGAGCGGCGGGGCGGCGGCGGAGTCCGGCGGCCGAGATAGCGAGTGAGGGAGCGAACGAGCAGCGACCCGAGAGTCCAGGGAGCGAGGAGGAGCCGGAGGGGAGCGCTCAGGCGCGAGCGAGAGGACACGCGAACGCTGGGTTAGGGCTCGAGCCCCGGAACGGCTGAGGAGCCCGCCCGCGGCCCTCCCCTCCCCCTCCCCGGGACCGGGCCCAGCGCGCCATCCTCCCCCTCCCTCCCTCCCTCCCTCCTTCCTCCCTTCCCTCTCCCTCCCCCTCCCCCGCTGGTGGATGGGAGTGAAGGACGGAAGAAGCCCTGCGGAGGCGGTGGTGCAGCGCTCCGGTAAGGCGGCGACGCTCTGCTCCCTCCCCTCTGTCTCTTCCATCGCGCTCGGGTGGCTGCGGGCCGGGCCGGCGGCCTGACGATGTGGCTGCGCCGGTCCCCTCCCTCCCATTCTCCCCTCCCCCTGCCGCCGCTGCCTCCTCCTTCTTCTTCTCGTCTCCTCGCTCTCAAAATGGCGGCCGCGACGGCCGTTGAGTGAGAGGCACTGAGGAGGGGGCCCTGGCCTGGGAGGGCGCTGCCCTGGCTCCGCTCCTCTGACCCTGGCAGCGGGCTACTCGGGCGGCTGAGGCTTCAAGCCGTGGCCTCTTGGGCGACATCGCCCTCCTGCCGCCGTGACTTAGCAAGAAAAGTATTCTTGGGTGGGAAGGGCGTGGATAGCAGGTCGCTCTCTGATCTTGGCGAAAGGGCTCAGCCCTCCTGGGCCGCGGAAGCGAACCCGCAGTCCCCACCCCTCCGCGGCTGGCGGCTCGCCGCCGGGGCCCCAGCAGCTACTAGGCCTTCCAGGCGTCGGGTTCTCCACTTGTCCTTAGGTTGGGGGTCGACCTGGGGAGGATGGCCCGCCGCGCAGGCCCTCGGCCCCGGGGTGCGGTGGTGGTCCAGCCTCTGCACTCAGTAAAGATATGCAGCATCCACCCACCGAATCGGGCAGGTTTTCCTTTTTGCTACTGACTCCTCGCACGGGAGTTGTCTTTTGACGTTGCTAACACTGAACTCCCAGGTTCCCTGCCATTCCCTTCATCCTATCTCTCCACTCCTTTAGGAAACGCTGTAACTATTTACTCTCTCTCTAGCCTCCCAGGTGAGAAAATGTTTTTGAGACGGTGGGCTTATTTTGACTCACAAAAGGAGAGATTTTTCTCTCTCTTGAGATAGGAGAAAGCAAGGTGCCTGGCTTTATTTGTTATCCTGCCTGTTTTTTCCAGTGACTTAGCAATAAACTCCTTGGGAGGAGCGCAGGAAATTTGCTGTTGAGGTTGGGTTTGGATGTAATTCCTATCAGATTTTTGGATAAGAAATTGTGCTTATGAAGAAGAGTACCAGATTTGTGGTCTCATTCTCAGTGGGCGATGTCATGTCAAAGATCCCCCCCCCCTTAAGAGACAATTGGGAGAAAATAAAATTATTACTGCTTTTCTTACCTTTAGTTTCAAACACACCCTCCTAAAGATTCACAACCTTTAAAAGATCCAGTAACAGAAAGGTCATTTTAGCAATTCTCATTTTGTTGGGTTGGCTTGTTTTGTGTGAATTTCTTTTCTGGGGGTGGGATGGTGGAGAGACTTTGTTTGGGCCTCATACCAGTAATATTGTCTTCCCTCTTCATTTTGTCACAGCAGTGTTTGCTGTGTTTTCTCCTGCAGTAAAGCTTGATTGCTGCAGTATTCAATTCCTTAATCGGGAATATTTTTAGTTGGGTATCCCAGTAATACTATGTTGAATTTACATTAAAAGCTTTAACTTTAAAAATTGGTTTGGTTATAAGGCTAGGGCAAGCTTTTATTTCTAATATGTGTCTTTCAGGACATAGTTGTGCAGATAATTGGCAGGTACAAATTGGAGTTTTTATGCAGAATATGTATTTAGGGTAATTCTTTCACAGTTTATTTAAAAGATCATTGTTTGATTTCAGAGGGAAGGATTTTTCTATAATACATTTAAAGCTGGTATATATAATTTGAAGAGTCAGAGAGGAAACCAGATTTTCACAAAATATTTTTGCATGTGTTGGTTTTGGCAGACCATACCCTATTTTGGTACACCCTCCCACCCCCTTAAAAATGGGTTAATATTTGTGAATGCTGTGAACAGCCATTGAGCCGAGGGGACTGGGTGGAGTAAGGGTGCGACAGCAAAAGCTATGACATGCTCAGTTGCCCTTTCATCGGGTTTTCTCTGTCCTCAATGATTGTGAGATTATTCAATATTAATTGTAGCTACAATAAAGGCAACCCTCTGTAGTGGACCTTAAAATCTCAGCTTTTCTACCTTTTTTTTTTTCTTCCAAGAAGAGGATTGAGTAATTGGAAGAAAGGCAGCATTCTTGTTCTGAAACAAGTACTTACTGTCCACGTGTGTGTATGTATTAAAAAAATCCATATATATGCTCTGGCTAATGTTTTTTAATTATTCTAGCCAAATGAGTGTTAAATTAATGAATGCTAGGGATATTTGACAACAAAAAACATGGTACAGTGAAAAAATTTAGTTAAGAATACTCATGTTCACAAATAGTTGTTTTTTTTTAATTTCTTGATGAACATCAAAGATGAGAAAATAGACAGTGGTTATTTTGTATTATGAGCTCTTTAAATAGACTAGACCTTGTCTCTTGTGTTGCCTCTTGCTGTGATAAAAGAGCATAGCACACTTTAGTGTCTTGTAAAGAATTGTAAATACGGTAATGTAATTCTGATGAACCTTATGAGTGTTGTAACTTTGTGTTTTTACATCTTTTGCTATTCATGTAGTTAGAAAGTAGAAAGGCTATTATGGTGATGGATGAGTACATTACTTTATTGTGTTTCAACTATCCTTAGTCCAATATTCCTAGTTATTAGTAGTGGTGAACCTCCACCCCAACTCCACAGCCACCCAGGAGCTTACTGATAATTTGATGGAGAATACAAATTTCTGGAATGTCTCTGAATCTTACTTAATTTGAAGGAGTCAGTTTTAAAAATCACAATCTTATTTATAAAAGCCTTAATGAAGTATGTTTGAATTTCTTTTTTCACTTGTTCATTTATATGTATTTATGTGCACCAACTTATGGGGATTACAGCTTTCCTGCCACCATGTAGGTTCTGTGGATTGGACTCAAGTCAGATTTGGTGGCAAACATCTTTATCCACTGAGCCATTTCACCACTCTTGCTTCTTTAGAGATGGAGTCTTATTGTATGTAGCCCAGGCTGGCCTTGAATTTGCTGTGGAGCTGGTCCTGATCTTGAGCTCTTGATAGTTGCAGACACTATTCTTGACTGGCTTAATTCTCACTCCTTATGTATCCCAAGCATGCCTCCAACTGCGTCTTTCTACCTTAGAAGCTGAGCTGTAAAGTGGGTGTGTGCCAACATACCGTATTGCTTTTAGTAGTATTTGGTATCTAGTTTTAAGCTCTGTTATATACATAACTTTCTGGATAAAATATCCCTATTGTGAAAGGATTTGTTTCTGGGAATGAAAAATCATTATTTTATAATTGTTGGTTTTCTAGTTTAGAGCGTCCATGTCATACTTATGTTTTATTTAAGAAAAGGAAAGTGGGGCTGGTGAGATGGTAGCTTAGCACTTGCTGCTAAGCTTATCAATATAAGTTCGATCTCCAGTATTCACATGGTGGACAGAGCCAAGCCCCATAATTTGTCCTCTGACTGACACATATACATAATGATAAAAAAGGAAAGTAACTGTTGCTTTCTCTTAGATTATATACAAAGCTGTCTGGATGTGCATGCGTGTAAATGACTTTATGCTTGTATTTTAAGTATCTAGAAAAAAGGGACCTTTTTGTTTGTATATAGTTTATATTATTCACAATTTTCATATACGTGAGCTGTAGTAATTGTAGACTATGTCATTATTAAGGTAGAACTTTCTATTATTTTGATTATATGAATGTGTGTGTGGCTAGTTGTAAGTCTTGTTTTTTTTTTTTTGTTTTTTTTTGTTTTTTTTTTTGGTTTTTCGAGACAGGGTCTCTCTGTGTAGTCCTGGCTGTCCTGGAACTCACTCTGTAGACCAGGCTGGCCTCGAACTCAGAAATCCACCTGCCTCTGCCTCCCAAGTGCTGGGATTAAAGGTGTGCGCCACCACTGCCCGGCTAGTTGTAAGTCTGAGTACAAGTGCACTTGCTAGATCCTCTGAAGCCAGGTGGTTGTGATCTGTTCACGGTTGCTAGGACCTAAACTTTGGTCCTCTATGAGAGCAGTAAATGCTTGTAACTACTGAACTCTCCCTCCAAACTAATATTATTACTATTATTATTTTACTTATATTTGTGTGTGTGAATTCTTTGTATGGAGGAGGTCAGAGTATAAATTTAGGGATACTCCTTCCTCTCTGAGTTTCAAAGATCAAACTCAGTTTTGACAGGCTTGCAGGCAAGTACCTTCACTTTCTGAGCCATATTGCCAGCCCCATGTGATAGAGCTATTTTAAACAAGCCCTCTCCAGTACCCAGGAGGCAGAGAGGTAGGTAGATCTTCTGTGAGGTCAAGGCCAACCTGCCTTAAACACTCAAAGAAACAAAAACACACCTCTCCCTTGCTCCCCCCACCAAAAAAAGCAACAACTAAATAAAAATAAAAAAGAGCTCAAAGCAAAATATAATACAAATCAAATGTTTAGCTCTAAAGCTGTGATATATAAGTCCTTTTTTTTTTTTTCTTTGCCCCCTAACTTAAGGGTAGCTTGCAAACTAAGCTGGTTGTATGGCAGGACCACTTTGTGATCCTACACAGAGACTGGGTTGGGATGCATGGGTTGGAACTTAGGCTTAGCTCTTGGGTGTCATCCACCACTAGCCCTGGATAGAATTTTTAATTGCTTCTAGAAGAAGTCTCTGTTACAAAAGTATTTTATAATGACTGGTAGCCTATTTTTATATACTTCAAGTGAAAATTCTTTGTCACTGTTTTTTGTCTTGTGTAATATAATCATTACTTTTTTACTTGATAAGTTTTTCTACTTGGGGGTATTGATCTTTGTTTTTTTTTTTTTTTTTTAAAGACATGGTTTCTCTGTGTAGCCTTATCTGTCTGTCCTAGAATTCACCCTGTAGTCTGAACTCAGATCTGATTGCCCTCAACTTCTAAGCACTCAGATTAAGGGCATGGGCCTCTACCACCACCACTAGTCTTGATCTTTCTATCTATCTATCTGTCTATCTGTCTATCTATCTATCTATCTATCTATCTATCTAACAATGAGAAACTGAAGAGAAAATCAAATTTACTTATATTTTGAAGATGCTTAGCTGTAGAGTGAGTCCTAGTTTTTAAAAGCCATTTCGGGGAATGTGTATTTCTTTCTTTGTTTTGAGATGGGGGTTGTACATAGCCTAGGCTTCAATTCTATATAACTTAGCTGTCCTTTAACTTCTTACCTTGCAACCTCAAAAAAAAAAAAAAAAGGCATTTCAAGAAGAAAGATACTATATACAACATATTCTGTAAACATGATGATTAACTTCACTGGAGTCTTCTTGGATTGTTTCAACAATGTTACTGGTTTGGTATGACAATTTACACATTTACTTAAATACAACTTTTATTTTTATCATTGGCACAGGAGTTACAGATTTTAATTGATGTCTGTGCTTTATAATCACTGGGAACAATCATAAGTATTTATTATTTTGGTTGCTTTTTTCTTTTAAAAAATTTTTGACTGTTGGTTAAAACAGGACTAATCTGTCAGGGATTCTCTAGACATAGTCTCTCAATATTATCCTTTAGCTGTGTCAAACATTTTTACTGAATTTGGTACCCATTTCAACTTTCCTCATCTCTTTTAAGTAGATGGGTATTTGCATCTATGAGAGAACTAAAACCACAGATTTCTTCTTCTGAAGGCACTTGGGCAGTAGTAGCTGGAGTGCTACCTGGGTGCTGGCTTATATGGTCAAATAGTTCTTTTCTATAGTGATTAACTCCTTTTGAAAAAAAAATTTACAAAAATACTTAATTTTCATGTTTCTACCATGAAGCACAAATGTTAGGGGTATATAATCAAAACAACTACAGAGCATCTGTTTAAGAGGTGAACATTTTTTTTTTTTTTTTTTTTTTTTTTTTTAAATATTTATTTATTTATTTTATTGACGAGTACACTGTAGCTGTCTTCAGACACACCAGAAGAGGGCATCCAATCTCATTACAGATGGTTGTGAGCCACCATGTGGTTGCTGGGATTTGAACTCAGGACCTCTGGAAGAGCAGTCAGTGCTCTTAACCGCTGAGCCATCTCTCCAGCCCGAGGTGAACATTTTTACATTCGAAAATTCTCACAGGCTCTCCCTTACATATTTAAAATTTTACATTTTATTTATTTAGTTATGGGTGTAGGAGCACACACCACATTATGAGGTGCAGAAGTCAGAGGATAACTTTTGAGATTCTGTTCTCCTTATACCATTTGGGTCCCAGAGATTAAACTTGGGTACTCAAAACTTGTCAGTAAACAGCTTTTCCTCTAAGCTATCTTGCTAGCCCTTAAATGTCTTTTTGTTTGTTTATTCTTTTTTATTTATTTATTATATGTAAGTACACTGTAGCTGTCTTCGACACCCATATGAGGGTATCAGATCTCATTGCAGATGGTTGAGAGCCACCATGTGGTTGCTGGGATTTGAACTCATGACCTCTAGAAGAGCAGTCAGTGCTCTTAACCACTGAGCCATCTCACCAGCCCCGTTTATTCCCTTTCAAAACAGTCATGGTTCAGGGGTATAATTTGAAATGTTTTCATTTTGTATGGTGTATTGCACTAACTTTTTCACTGAGCAAGCTCAGATGTTTGTGTTCTGCTTCTTTACTTCTATTTAAAATAAGCCTTGAAGAAAGCAAAGTTCTGGAGGTTGGCAAGTCAAGCATCAAGGTGCCAGGATCTGGTGAGACACCTTTTTGTTTGTTTTGTTTTTCAAGACAAGGTCTCTCTATGGAAGGCGAGGGATACCACCGCCCAGCTGAGAGGCCTTCTTGCTACATCATCATTTTGCAGAATACAGCATATGATGAGAATAAAATCAAGTGTGTAAACTTGTGTTACTTTGCTTTCTTTTCTTTAACCCTTTTATCTTAACTTTGAAAATGGTGACTGTAGCATTTATTGCCTATATTTTTTTTTAAAAAATTTATTTATTTATTATATGTAAGTACACTGTAGCTGTCTTTAGACACCCATATGAGGGCACCAGATCTCATTGTAGATGGTTGTGAGCCACCATGTGGTTGCTGGGATTTGAACTCATGACCTCTAGAAGAGCAGTCAGTGCTCTTAACCGCTGAGCCATCTCACCAGCTCCCGCCTATATTGTTTAATTTAGCATTTGTTAACTTTGTTCTTGCATTGGATATTTTGTAGGCATAAGGCTTTTAGGTATTTGAGTAGGGGTTGTCAGACAATACCTAACACTGCTTTAAAAATACTATTTTAGTGGGTGTTGGTGGTATATGCCTTTAATCCCAGCACTGGGAGACAGAGGCAGGCCAATCTCATTTGAGTCTAAGGCCAGCTTGGTCTACAGAGCAAGTTCCAGGAAGCCAGGGTTACACAGAGAAAAACTGCCTCAAAATAAATAAATAAATAAATAGTTATTTTAATACTTTACATTTGATTGAATGCAGAATTATGTGAAAAGTGATTTAAGAAAGACTGTGGCTCAATAGCAGAGCAAATTCATAGGCACAACCTAGTTCATAGTTAAGTATAAGGAAGAGGCCTAAAGTTCTTTGTAAATATAGCAAAAATCTCTTTAGAGTTAAGGTATGAGAGTCAGGTGGGGTTAGTTCCTTTATAGAAGGTTAATGTCACAAAGAGTAGGATCACATACTTTTACAGAATGCATTAAATAGATAAATTAAGGATGCATTTTGTTAATTTGCTCTTACATTGACAAGAATTGGCAGTTAACTCTGGGAAATTTTCTGACATTTTGCTGAAAATATTGAAGCTTTAAATCTTGGGGGAAATTTAAAAATTAAAACTATTTTTAAGTGTTGACCTAAAACCTGGGGTCTTATATAGGCAAATTATATGCTTTTAACACTGAGCTGTACTCCCCAGAGCAAATAATTTTAACGTTTGAAGCATTACAAAAAGTCTTATGTTTGGGGTAATCAAGGTGGTTCAGCTACTAAAGGCATTTCCTGTGCAAGCCTAGTGAACTGAGTTGGATCCCCAGAACCCATATACAAGGATAGAAGCATTCCACAGTTTTCTGCAGGTGCACCAAGGGATATGGCTCCACATGCACACATCATTCTTGTAGGCAGACACACAATAGTAAAACAGTTTTATGATTTATATACTGTAGATAGTTGAAATTTATGACAGATGGCTGTGGGTTTTGTGTGTGTGGCATTATTATTATTATTGGTGTGATACTGGGAATTGAACCTGGAACCTTTGGCTAATATTCTAGGGAAAGTGCTCTATTATTGGTAGCAGTATCCCTAGCTTAGGTTTTTTTTTTTTTTTTTTTTCGAGACAGGGTTTCTCTGTGTAGCCCTGACTGTCCTGGAACTCACTCTGTAGACCAGGCTGGCCTCGAACTCAGAAATCCGCCTGCCTCTGCCTCCCAAGTGCTGGGATTAAAGGTGTGCACCATCACTGCCTGGCCTATCTATTGTTTTTTGAGACAAGGTTTGTCTGTGTATCCTACAGGCGCCACCACTGCCTGGCTAGTTTTTTTTTTTTTTTTTTTAATTCTCTTTAATTTATTCTTTGGAAGTTCGGCCTCGCTATGTATACCTAGCTGGTCGTAAACTCATGAAGATTGACCTTCTTTTGTCTCCTGAGTGCTAGGATTAAAGTTGTATGTCACCATGCTCAATGTTTTGTATGCGTAAGTCAATTTCTCCCTCCTTTAAAAGACAAGGACTCAGTTGAGTGTGGTCATGTAGCCTTTAATCTCAGCACTTGGGAGGCAGAGGCAGGTGGATCTCTGAGTTGGAGGCCAGCCTAGTCTACAAAGAGTTCAAGAACAGCCAGGTCTATTACACAGAGAAACACTGTGTAGAAAAACCAACCAACAAACGAGACCAAAAAACCAACCCACATTTATTATTTAGTGTGTGTGAGTGAAAATCAGAGATTCTTAGGTTGGTGGCAAATGGCTTTGCTTACTGAGCTGTCTTAATTGGTCCAGGACTCTGATTTTGTTTTTGTCTTTTTATGTAGCCCAGGCTGGCTTTAAACTCATCATCTTATCTCAATAACCTTTTGAAGTTTGCTAGGATTATAGGTGTATTCCACCATATCTGGTAGTAGTCTTTTTTTTTTCCCTTTCCTTTTAGATTTTTATTTTATGTATATGACTTTTCTCTTCATGTTTGTATGTATACCATATAAATACCTGGTACTCACAGAAGCCAGAAGAGGATCCCCTGGAACTATAGTTAGAGATGGTTGTGAGTCACCATGTAGGAACTAGGAATTGGACCCAGGTCTATCTCTCTAGCCCTCCAACTTTAAGAAAAGTACCTTACTATTCAATTTAACCATGTATAGTTATTAATGTAATTTTTTTTTTACAGGTTTCTTTGCTTGTTTGCTTCTTTTTTTTTTTTTTTAAATTAGGATCTCTATTGGGGGGGGGGTGTTGAGAAAGGGTCTCACTATGTATCTTTGCCTGGCCTGGGACTTGGAGAGATCCATCAGCCTCCTGAGTCCTGGGATTAAAATCATGCCACTGTGTGTGATGAGGTAGCATTTCCCGTAATGTGGTCTAGTTCTTCTTCATTAAAGTAATGCTTTGCCTCAGCCTCTTAAGACTAGAATTATAATATGTACCATTATAGCTGCTCCCAAATAAGATTTAAATACTTCAGTTAAAAAAAATAAAAAAAAGAGCCGGGCAGTGGTGGTGCACGCCTTTAATCCCAGCACTTGGGAGGCAGAGGCAGGTGGATTTCTGAGTTCGAGGCTAGCCTGGTCTACAGAGTGAGTTCCAGGACAGTCAGGGCTACACAGAGAAACCCTGTCTCGAAAAACGAATAAAGTATTTTGTCTAATTAGAAACTGAATATTCATTTTTTATACCATATGTGTTAATAAAGAGCCCTCAAAAGTGGAAGAGAGTTAGAATTCCTTCAGTTGGAGTTACAGGCAATTGTTTGAAAGATAAGTTTTGAAATGACTCTTTAAGTAATTGGAGCAGACACTGGGGAAGGTCATCTTGCTAGAAATAGCAACATATTGGTACAAAAGCATGGAAACTCCTTACATGTATACAGGTAGAGTTTGGGAGAGGAGATTGTGGGATATGAGGATGGAAAATTATATGAGCTAAACTGATATAATTTGTATGTTCTGTATAACTAGTAGGTAATCTAGAAGTCATTAAACAAGTTCAAGCAAAGGCAAGCATTCTGATCGATTGTATATTGTATATTTTATATGGGTGGCAATGAAGACGGCAGATTGTAGTGTGGAGGTCACAGTTTTTCAGGAAAGAATGATTACTGTTTGAAATATAATGGCAATGAAGATTATTGATTGAAGAAAGATTTAAGTAGAATTATGAATACTGAGTACAGTGGGAAGAGGAAAATAAAGAAGTAGCTTGAGTGAGAAAGTGGAATTGAGCAAATATGAAGAGTTGTATAGCATAGTAAATAAAGCTGCTAGATAAGTTTTCTTTTCTTTTTTTTTTTTTGAGACAGGGTTTCTCTGTGTAGCCCTGGCTGTCCTGGAACTCACTCTGTAGACCAGGCTGGCCTCGAACTCTTGAACTCAGAAATCCGCCTGCCTCTGCCTCCCAAGTGCTGGGATTAAAGGCGTGCCCCACCACTGCCCGGCTAAACCACAGTTCTTAAGTCCTTCCTCCCCAGGTTTCTTTCTCTTCTTTCTTTTCTTTTTTTTTTAATTTTATGTATGTGGGGGTTTTGCCTGAATTTGTATCTGTGTACCATATTTGTGCTTGTTGCTGTAGGAGTCCAGAAGAGGGTATTGGATCTTCTGGAACTGGAGTTAAGGGAAGTTGTGGGTTGCTAGGAATGAAACAGGTTCTCTGGAAGACCAGGGAGTGCTTTTTAACTACCGTGCCATATCTCCCCAGTTTGTGAATGACTAATCTGATTCAAAAAGATCAGATTGTTTCTATTTTTCCTGGTGATTAGAAATCCAGGCCTTACAGAACTGCCACTGACCCTGTGCCTCGAGGCACTAAAGTGATTGTTTTAGTCAGGGTTTGTATTCTTGCAGAAAACATCACCAACCAAGAAGCAAGTTGGGGAGGAAAGGGTTTATTCAGCTTATACTTCCACATTGCTGTTCATTACCAAAGGAAGTTAGGACTGGAACTCAAACAGGGCAGGAACTTGGAGGCAGGAGCTGATGCAGAGGTCATGGAGGAGTACTGCTTACTGGATTGCTTCCCCTGGCTTGCTCAGGTTTCTTATAGAACCCAAGACTACCAGCCTTGGGATGGAACCACCCACAATGGACCCTCTTTCCCTTGACTGCTAATTGAGAAAATGCCTTGTAGCTGGATCTCATGGAGGCATCCCTCTAACTCCAGCTTGTGTCAAATTGTCACATAAAACCAGCCAGTAGGGTGATATTTAAACCTTTGTTGCTTGACCCCAAAGTTCTATTCAGTAAGACATCAGAAGTATAGGACTGGTCAGAAACAGTGGTGTCTGTAATCCCAGTTTCTTGAGAAGCTGAGGTTATTGCAAACAAGGTGTCAAGGCCAGCCTGGACAACATATTCAGGACCTTGTTTTATAAACCAAACCAAAACAAGCAACAAAAATATGGGACTAACTTAATTCTGCTTGTAAGGGACCTATGCACAGTCATAAGTATTTTTAAAATTTTTAAGTTTTTTATTTACCTTTTTTGTTTCGTTTGGGTTTTTGTTTGTTTGTTTGCTTGTTTGCTTTGAAACAGGGTCTTTCTATATAGTCCTGGATATCCTGGAACTCAATATGTAAGCCTATAGGATCAGGCTATCATTGAATTTAGACACCTGCCTGCCTCTGCCTTTTGATGCTAGGATTTTATGTATGCACTACAATGCCTATCTAAGTTTTGTTTTTTAAATTATGTGTCTGTGTTTGGGTTTATACATGTGAATGCAGGTATCCACAGAGTCCAGAAGTAGGCATCCAGTCCTCTGGGACTGAAAGACAGGAAGCTGTGAGCTATCTGGTGTGGTTGATGGGAACCAACTTTGGGTCCTCTGGTAGAACAGGTCAGTTTTTAACCTGCACTATCTCTAGCATCTTTTTGCTTTTTATTATATAATACATTATATATACAGAAAAAATTATATAACAAAATGCCCATGTAATTACTATCAAAGCTTTAAAAGAATAAAGTATTACAGTTGGAGTTGTATATATCCCTTTTGTACCTATTCTCAATCCTGTTATGTTTCTTCCTAGCTGCATGCCTCCTGTTTGTATATATTCCTTTTTGTTTGTTTGTTTGTTTGAGACAGGATCTCACTATATAACCATGCCTGGCCTAGAAGTCTTTGTAGACCAGGTTGGCCTCAAACTCAAAAATCTGCTTTCTTCTGGCTTTTGAGTGTTGGAATTAAAGGTATGTGCTACCTACCTACCACACCTGGGTATGTATGCCTTAAAAACAAAACAGCGCGCGCACGCGCAACCCAAAGCAAAAAGTCTGTGTAAAATTTACAGAAAAACTTACTTCTAGAAGTTGTTTTTTTCCTTCTACCCATCGGTCCCAGGATTAGGGCTAAGGTGGTCAAGATTGGTGATGAACTTCTTTTACCTGCTGATCCATTTCCCTTGTCCTGGTCCTAGGTTTTTTTTTTTTTTAGTATTGAATACATATTAGTAAACAATGTGAGTGATACTTCGTAAATTTTTTAGACTATTTTTACCTAGTAGAGTATTTTTTAGATAGTCTTCAGAAATAGTTCAATGTTTCAAACATTGCACTATTTAGAGTGCTGCTATGAATATGGTAAAGTATTTGCAGATGAGATTGTTTTTGCATGCAGAATTCATCCGTAGGTTAATTAAAATGCTTTTCTCTAAGTAATCTTTATGATTCGGATTTAAATATAGAATAACTAATATTGTTAGCATCAATTTCAGATCACAAATCCCTGAACTTTCTTTTTTTCCTCTCTCATTTCCTTGACCTTGAAAAACCTGAGTTTATTCATTTATTTAGCTAGAGGTTACATGCTGACCACTTTCAGGTCAGACTAAGTTTGTAAATATCTTTCTTTCTCTCTCTCTCTCTCTCTCTCTCTCTCTCTCTCTCTCTCTCTCTCTCTCTGTCTCTCTCTCTTTCTTTCTTTCTTTCTTTCTTTCTTTCTTTCTTTCTTTCTTTCTTTCTTTCTTTCTTTCTTTCTTTCTTTCTTTCTTTCTTTCTTTTTTGGTTTTTTGAGACAGAGTTTCTCTGTGTAGCCCTTGCTGTCCTGGAACTCACTCTGTAGACCAGGCTGGCCTCTGCCTTTGCAGTGTTGGGATTGATTAAATATGTGTGCTGTCCTGCTTGGTGCAGAGTATAAGAGCGACTCAGAAAAACTTTATACTGCTAGAAATAAATTGCTTTGACAGAATACAGTTCCTACAAACCAGGACTCAGTTTTCAGCATAAAATAATGGTATGAACTTGATCATACCATTTAAAGGGAGGATATTTGAGTTTTTTTTTTTTTTTTTTTTTTTTTTGGTTTTTTTGAGACAGGGTTTCTCTGTGTAGCCCTGGCTGTCCTGGAACTCACTCTGTAGACCAGGCTGGCCTCGAACTCTCAAACTCAGAAATCCGCCTGCCTCTGCCTCCCAAGTGCTGGGGTTAAAGGTGTGTGCCACCACTGCCTGGCCCTGTCTTTTTCTTAAACACAATTCACCTTTATTTAGAAGTAGTAAGTTTTGTTTTCTTTGATAGTATGAGAGTTACTTGTCTTTGTCATTTCTGAGTCTCTGGAATTTAGAGTACAGATAACACTGGTGACTGCCTTTTGTAGCTGTTTACTATCTTTAGCCTTTATAGTAATACTGTATTTCCTAACTACTCAAAATTTGCACTTAAATACTTTTCCACATTATTTCCTTTTCCAAAACCTGCCTCAAAGAATTGTCAGCCAATTCCATCTTTTTTTTTTTAAACCTTTTAGTTTATAATGCTGACTTGGTCAGTTAGAGCAAGAGTGTTTTTGTTTTTACCCCACCTTCCCATCCCTAGCCTTCTAGCTTTTAACTGTATTGTGTGTTCCTTTAGTGGATTATATTTTGTTAATCTTTATGTTAAAGTATAGAGCCTATCAGGACATAATGAATAAATCCATTTAGCTCTCATCTTCAGTTATTTAGTAAGTTTCATTTTTCTTTTTTTTTTTCTTTTTTCTTTTTTTTTTTGAGACAAGGTTTCTCTGTATAGCCCTGGCTGTCCTTCAACTCACCCAGACCTGGCTGGCCTCAAACTCAGAAATCCGCCTGCCTCTGCCTCCCAAGTGCTGGGATTAAAGGCGTGCACCACCACTGCCTGGCTATTTGGTAAGTTTCTTAAGGGCAAAGACTACCAACATTTTTTTTTTAGTTGTGTGTCTTTTGCATGTACATTGGCATGTGTGCCATAGCTCATGTATAGAGGTCAGAAAACAGTTTTCAGGAGTTGGATTTCCCCTTCCACTATGTGGGATACATGGAATGCAGATCATTAGGCAGAGTCATCTTGCTAGCCCATTTTTAAGTTATTTGTACAGATGGAGACAAACATCAGTGTGGATAATAGTTAGAAGTCAATTGAGGAAGACTGCTTTTATAACTTCTGAGCAGTTACTAATAGAAGTGGATTTGCCTATAGGATCAAGTTCATACCTTAGAGAAAACCATCTTGGGCCTGGGGACATATTTCAGTGGGTAATATGCTTGTCGTAGCATAGCCATAACAACTTGAGTTTGTCTCCTCAACATCCATATAAGGGGTGTGTGTGTTTGTGTGTGTGTGCGCGCGCGCGTGTGTGTGTGTGCGTGCGCGCGCGCTCGCGCTTGTGATGTGGGGGGAGGTGCAGGGTGCCTCTAAACCCAGCTCTTGGGGTGAGGCAGAGAGAAAGCCCATTCTGGGAGCTCACTGGCCTGACAGTGTAGCTAATTGGTAAACCCTGGGGGCCAAGAGAGGTCATACTTAAAAATATAAGGTAGAAAGTGATAGAGGAAAGACACCTAATGTCAGGCTCAGCCTCTTGTAGTAATATACAGAAAGAAAGAAAGAAAGAATACCATCTTCAAAACTAAGAACAAATGCCTGACCGTTTAAAGGACCTTCCTACTCCACTGATGTAAGCACCTTTCAACTCAATGTCCCTTCTTTCTACCCCCTTAGGTTCACTTCCTCTCAACTGGTTGCTTGTTCCACCTCTTGACCTATGGTTCGCTTCGTTTCATTCTGTTTACTGAACCACTGTGGATTAGTGGTGTGTGCCAGGGCTAAGCCATACCACAACCTATTTACAGTAAATAGAAATGTCTTGGATAAAATGTGTCTGCCAGGGCTGAACCACACTACAACAAGGGTTTTCCAGTTCACAATCTTGGGTTTCACTATGTGATCAAATATTCTGCAACATTGTGGTTAAAAAGACAAGGTGTTCCAGGTAGGGCAGAGGCAGAGGCAAGCTGATAACGGAGTTGGAGGCTAACTTAGACTATAGAGTGAATTCCAGGACAGCCATGGCTACACAGAGAAACTGTCTTGAACAGAACAAAAGACAAGGTACACCAGTTGTGTGTGTGTGTGTGTGTCTGTCTGTCTGTCTGTGTGTCTGTGTGTGTCTTTGTCTGTGTTATTTGTGTGTGTGTGTTTACTTGTAGAGGCCCCAAAAGATGGCATGGCACCAGATCTCTCCTGGAGCCTAGTGGTACAGGCAATTAAGAGCTAGCTATCATGGGTGCTGGGAAATAAAATTGAGTTTTCTGGACGAGTGGAATCCATTCTTAACCTCTGAGCCATCTCCACAGCCCCTTACATGAATGTTTTTTATTATACATTACTAAGCTTTTTTTCTCTTCTGTTTTGAGATTACTTAGTTTTTTTGTTTGTTTGTTTTGTTTTTTTAAGGTAGGATCTCATATATTCCAGGCTGGCCTCAAACTTGCTCTGTAGCTAAGGATGACTCTGCTTTCTGGATGCTGGGCTAACAGACATTCACCAACAATACCCAATTTGGGTTTAACTTTTAAAAAAAATTATATTTATGGACCATTATAGTTGAGTTTGTCTTAGTATCTCTTGAAAATGTTACCAGAACAGTAATGTACATGCTAAAGGTAATAAAAAGTTGAAGTTTTAATGTTCAAGCAGCTTGTCAATTTTTTTTCCTTTTCTGTAGGATTTTTACAATCAATGTATTGCTCTGATACATGCTAATGCCGGTCTTTTAAAAGGGAAAAAAAAAGGTTGGTGGAGAGGGGACGCAGAGGCAAGCGAATCTTTGAGTTTGAGGCCAGCTTGGTCTACAAAGTGGGTTCCAGGGCCACACAGAAACCCTGTCTCAAAAAAACAAAACAAAACAAATTTACATCCATCCCAACCCCAAGTGCCTGAACTTTGATGAATCTGACTAGATTTTAGAATTTGTTTGTTTTTAAAAGAGAAGAGAGACTAATGTGATTTAGTGTCTCTGCCTTCTGAGAGCGCGTTAAAAACTAGACTTAATTTTACTATGATACGTAGATAATTAGGGAACAAAAGATGCCTATTTGTTTGCTAATTACTGTGAATTTATTTTAGAGATAGAATGAAAAATATGCCAAGAGTTACTGCTTTGGAGGAATAGTGTTGAGATAATCACAGCATATAATTACAGTGCAGTGGGAGAAGTCTTAAATGTGTGTATATATAAAGTATTAGGAAATCATAGGAGTTATTTTGCTTAACTTTTTTCTTATAAAAACATGTAAAAGTGAATAAAACAGGGTCTGCTGTTTATGCTAGTGGCTGAAAGTTTTGCTAATAATTAAATATTCATTAGTATGTGTGTATGTGGGGAGGGGTGTGCATGCACACTCACCATAGCACATACGTGGAGGTCAGAGGGCAACTTGCTGGGTCTTCTTTTTCATTGTATGGGTCAAAACAAAAAACTAGTAGCTGGGTATGTATTAATTAATTTACGCTGCTGAGGATCAGACTCAGCCTTATATACATTAGGCAAGCATTCTCCACTGAGCTATACTCCAGTCAAATGCATAAGATTTTCTGACACTGTTAGTTCTCAATTTTTTTTAGTTTATAATTTTACTTTTGATCTTTTAATATTAGCTAGCCTTTGTACTGCTTTCTGTTAATTTATCTTTGGTTGTGGTGGGGTTTGGTTCTTACTATATAATTCCCTGTAGTCAAGGTTGGCCTTGAACCTGAGGCAAGTCTACCTTGGCCGCTAGAATACTAGGATTATAGGCTCCTCCACCACTCCCTATTTATTGTCTGGTCCTTCCTTCCTTCCTTCCCTCCTTCCCTCCTTCCTTCCTTCCTTCCTTCCTTCCTTCCTTCCTTCCTTCCTTCCTCCTCTTCCTCTTTTTTTTTTTGGGGTGGGGGTTCGAGACAGAGTTTCTCTGTAGACCAGACTGGCTTCAAACTCAGAGATCCACCTGTCTCTGTCTCCTGAGTGTTGGTATTAAAGGTGTGTGCTACTATCTGGCTCTTTATTGGGGGTGTGCATCTAAGTCATATGGATTATGTTTTATCTATTGAATAAAATTAAAATTTATATGCTTCTGAATTTTTGAGAATGAGGCCTAACTATTATTTTCAGAGTTCCTTAGGTAATTCTGATGAACAGTTATAGTTTGTATTTAAATAGTTAACTTTAGCAAAATTATTTTGAGAAAACAGTGTATGTCCCATTTATTATTCTTTTTCTGTAGTGCTTTCTAGTCTAAAGAGTTATTGCTTTATTTACATAAACTGGTATGTGTTCTCCCATGACAGCTTTCAGTTAATAGAGTAATAGACTCCCATGTTGAGAGTTATGCTGTAGTGCAAGAGTATAATTTAGTGTAATAGTTTACTACACTTGAGAATAGTAGAAGTGATTCTTGGTGGGGAGAAAAGCTCGGGCTGGCCTTAAATTCCATATTCTCCCATGTAACCTAGGCTAGACTTAAATTCTGTATTCTCCTGCTGGAATTTTAGGTGTGTTCTCTTCACACGCATCTTTTGTCAAGGAGTTACTGAAAAATATGTAAAACATTATTTTCAAATGTTACATGAATGTTTTAAGTACTAACTGAATCAGGATTACTTGTAACTATAAAAAACAGATCTAAGAGGTACCTCAGTGGGTAAATGGATTGTTGCAAGTATGAGGACCTGGGTTTAGTTTCCCAACACCTACTGTTTAACTTTTCTGTGATGAACGAGGCAACTTACAAAAACAAAGTGTCTGATTGGATTTATGGCTTCAGAGGATTAGAGTCCATTATGTCAGAGTACAGGCATGGCATCAGGAAAGCCGAGAGCTCATGTGTTGATCTTTTGAAGCCTCAGAGTCCATCTACCTGACATACCTCCAAGACCCAGAAAATGCATGTGCCTATAGCAGCCATTCTCATCCATATCACCATACTCATATAAAAAGCTGAGTTTAGTGGCCTATGTGAACTCCAGTCTTGGAGAGTGGAGAAAGATGGATCCTTGAAACTAATTTCCAGTCTAGCCAAAATAGTGAATTTCAGGATGAGTAAAGAAACTCCGACTCAAAAAACTAAGATCAGTACATGCAATAGAGAAGCCACCCAAAGTTGACTGACATACACATGGGTGCACACACAGAAGTGTCAAGATTGTTGAAAGAATTTACATTTTTAATGAACTGTGCTTTGGTTTCAGTGTTGTGTGACTAAGATGAGAACTTAGACTTTTCATTCTTTTTTTTTTTTTTTTCCCTTAGACAGGGTTTTTCCAGCATTCCTGGAACTCTTTGTTGGCTAACCTTGAACTCAGATCTGCCTACCTCTGCCTTTGAGAGAATTAAAGAAATGTTTTCACCAGTAAGCTGGGCTTATCCTTACATTTTTTAAATGTTAGAAAATTGAAAGCTTTAAATCAAAAGTCAGCATTTTAACTTAGAAGCTCCATGGTTTACTAAGATCTGCTATTAACAAGTTGTAACAAAGTTAGATAGGTTAAGGTTGGTTCAGCAGTAGATAAAAGTTACTAAAAGAGCCTGGCTGTGGTGGTGCATGCCTTTAATCTCATCACTTGGGTTTGTAAAGTGAGTCCCATGACAGCCAAGGCTACACAGAGAAACCCTGTCTCAAAAAAAATCAACCAAACAAAAAAATTACTAGAAGATAATGGGTTAAAGGCATAACTTATTAAAAATGTACATTCTTTTAACAGGCTTGGCATTTATTTTAAAAGTAAGTATGTGTGGTGTGTGTGCGTGTGCGTGTGTGTGTCAGAAGACAAGTCTAGAAGGACATTCTCTTTGTGGGGGTCCAAGGATTAAACCTAGATTGTTAGGTTTGGAGACAGGTATTCTCACCCAAACCATTTTATTCCCCCCCCGGCCCCCCCCCCCCGAATTAGTTTTGTTTATTTGTTTGTTTGTTTCATTGAGACTAGATCTTTTCTATGTAGTAGCCCAGCTGTCCTGGGACATTCTATGTAGACCAGGATGCCTATAAACTCAGAAATCTGCCTCTCTCTACTTGCTGGGGTTAAAAGTGTGCACCATCACACCTGTCTGGTTCCTGAAATATTGCACACCTTCTTTCTTGACATGTCCTTGACCCATATTTTCCTAAAACTATTTGGTAAATTTTACCTAATTTGTAGTATATTAAAGAAAAAATGAACTGAGCACAGTGGCTCAAATCTTTAATCCCAGCATTTGGGAAGCTGAGGGAGGCAGGCAGAACTTTGTGAGTTCAAGGCCAGCTTGATCTACATAGTTTTAGAAGCTATTTAGTGAGACCTTGTTTTAGAGGGGGCAAATAGAAAAACAATTTCCTGTTTTGATTAAATTTTTAAACTTTAAAAGTAATTTTTAAATGATTTATTTTTATTTTATGTGCATTAGTGTTTTGCCTGCATGTATGTTTGTGTAAAGGTATTGGATCCCTTGGAGCTGGAATTGTAGAGAAAGTTGAGCTGCTATGTGGGTGCTAAGTACTGAACCTGAAGCCCCTGAAAAAACAGCCAGTGTTCTGACTGTTGTGGTGTCTCTTTACCCAGTTTTAAAACTTTTTATGTGACTATCATCAAGCCATTCCTGAGTGTACCTTGTTTTACATTTAGTACTCTATGTTGCATTCATTTTAGAACAGAGATCTATAATTAGATTTATATCTGTCTTTAAGGTACTGCTTTATTATAATATCCCTCCATATTCTTATAGTATCTTGGTTTGATTAAAAAATATCGTGCCAGCTGTGCAGTGACGCACACGCCTTTAATCCCAGCACTTGGGAGGGAGAGGCAAGCAGATTTTTGTGAGTTGGAGGCTAGTCTGGTCTACACAGTGAATTTCAAGATAGCCAGGGCTATACAGAGAAACCCTGTCTTTCAAAAACCAAAGCAAAAGCAAAATTAATGATAATAATAATGTTCCAGGTGGTGGTGAGCACAATCCCTTCCTTCCTTCCTTTCTACAAAAATAAAACAGGTTCTTCGGGGTTTAGTGTTTTGTTTTGTTTTGTTTTGGTTTTCTTGGTGGTATTTTGTTGTTTGAAAAAGGGTCTCATGTATCTTTGGTAGGCTTTAAACTTAATTTAGCTACAAATGACCTTGAACATCCTCTTGCTTCTACCTGTCCAGTGATAGAATTGGAGGTTTGTACTACTTTATGCAGTGTTGGGGATGGGACCAAGGGTTTCATGCACCTAGGAAAGCACACTATCAACTGTGCTACATCTGTTCCAAGTCTGTGTGAAGGTAATTGGATAAAATGGCATATTTAGGAATACACCTGTACTTTGAATGGTAGTATGTAGTACACATTAATGAGTTCTGCGTTTTGGAATTGTATTCTAAAGCTTGATTATTTCTAACCATTTTTATTGGATCCAAATCTCACTCCCTTTCCTTCCTCTATTACTCTTCTGATGTATTTGTTTGTGGTGGTTAAGAACTTGTGTGTGTGTACGCTAACTTGTCTGCAATATCCACAGTTCTAACTTCGACTTTATATGGAAAATATCTAACTAGATAAAACTAAGAGAATAATTAGTGAATTTTGTAATTTTTTAATAATCAGTTTTCCAATCAGTATTATACTTTTCTATTTTAATAATCAGTTTTCTAATCAGTATTCAGATTTTTTGAAGTGTCTGCTCATTGCTTTATTTTATAGTTTGTTTGGATCGAGATCTAAACATGGGGGCTGGTGAGATGGCTCAGTGGTTAAGAGCACTGACTGCTCTTCCAGAGGTCATGAGTTCAAATCCCAGCAACCACATGGTGGCTCACAACCATCTGTAATGATATCTGATACCTTCTTGTGGGGTGTCTGAAGACAACTACAGTGTACATATAATAAATAAATAAATTTAAAAAAAAAGTGCAAAAAAAAAGAGATCTAAACATGGTTCATAAACTGCAGCTGGTGAATGTCTCTTTATCTTTTATTTTATTTATTTTTGAGACAATCCAGACCGGCCTTGAAACTCATAATTTAGCCAGGATTTAACTTGAACTAGTGAATATATTGTCTTAACCTCTTGAGTACTGTGATTGGAGGTTTGAATCAATGTGTCTTTGAATCCTCAGGTTCCTTTTCTGTCTCTACTTTCCTTGAAGAAACTAAGTAATTTGCTTTCTAAGGCTTTTTGTGTCCTCTGCCCTCTACTTACTACAAGTTGATACAGTGAGAGACTTGATCAGATTGATTTTGTAATAACAATATTTCAGTATTCTTTCACTACACTAATATAAAATACATAGGTATAATTGTACATCCTGTCTGTCTGTTACTATAGTAGCATTTGTATCACAATTAAAGCAGGGAGTATTTTGCTTTTTTTTGTTTTTGTTTGTTTGTTTGTTTGTTTGTTTTTTTGAGATAGCCCCGGCTGTCCTGGAACTCACTCTGTAGGCCAGGCTGGCCTCGAACTCAGAAATCCACCTGCCTCTGCCTCCCAAGTGCTGGGATTAAAGGCGTGTGCCACCACCACCCTTCTGAGTATTTTGCTTATTGATATTAAAATTCTTTATAACTAGCCAGGTATTGGTGGTGCACGCCTTTAATCTTGGCAGTCGGGAGACAGAGGCAGGCACATCTCTGTGAGGTCAGCCTGGTCTACAGAATGAGTTCCAGAACAGCCAGGACTGCACAGAGAAACCCTGTCTCAAATAAACAAACAAAAATTCTTTATAATTTTTGTTGTATTTTTTTTGTGTGTTTATTTTTCTCCATCAATGTTTAAGCATCTTAACTGGCAGAGGAAAACAAATGCTTATATTTACCTGTAAAATTTTTATGGTATTGTCTCTACTCTTTCTTGTCCATTTAAACATTTTTTTTCTAGCCAGGCATGGTGATTCATTCCTATAATCCAGTTTGAGGTGGCAGGATTGCCTTGAATTCATGGCCAGCTTGGACTCTAACAAAATACCTGTTTTCTGTTTGTTGTTGTTGTTTAATAATTAATACTGTTTCTGTCATATTAAGCCATTTTTCTAACATTTGACCAAAAAACATTCTCAACAAGGTTATCAGTGAACTTTGTGCTAAATGTAGCCGGCTGTTTTGGTTTGTTTTTAACTTCCTTAATTGCTTTTTCTCAGCCTCACCCTTCACAATGCTCATACATTCTTATATACTCACACATATAGGCACTTCATACTTATATACTCACTCAAATATATACACTATGTATTTTCACATGCTGTCTCATACACATAGACACTTCGTACTTAGAGTGTCACTCAAATAGACATGGCATACTTACTCATATACTCACTTGAGCACATACACATACTATACACACTTCACTTTTCTTTCTCTCTCCCATTATAGCTATTGAATTCAGAGTCTTGCCTAAGCTAGGTAAGCAGTTTAACTGTGTTAAACCTCCAAATCTAATTTTATTTTTTAAATTAAATTGATTAAATGCTTGTGTGTATTTACCTCTAAAGATCAGAAAGCTTGAAGAAATTGGTTCTACCATGTGCCTCCCAGGGATTTAGGTTGTTAGGCTTTGCAGCAAAGTGCCCTTTCCACTAAGCTATCTATCTCATTACTGTATATTTCCTATAGGTTCATTCACTGTTCAGTAATTTTTCTGAAAAGCACGTGTGATTCTTTTTTGATCCTAGGCTGAATTGTAAAGATGCTCCATCCTCTGTAGTAGGTTTGCTATGAGTTGAGGTTAACCAAGGCTAAGATGTAGTGAGACCCTTAATCCAAAAATAGAATAAATTAAAATAAAAATTTATCTGTAAGCAGAATTGGAGTTTTCTTTTTTTTTTTTTAAATGTATTTTATTTATTTATTTAATGTATATGAGTATACCATTGCTCTCTTCAGACACACCAGAAGAGGGCATCAGACCCTGGACATCAGAGGCCAGATGGTTGTGAGCCACCGTCTGATTCCTGAGAATTGAACTCAGGACCTCTGGAAGAGCAGTCAGTGCTCTTAACTGCTGAGGCATCTCTCCAGCCCAGAATTGGAGTTTTCTAGAGCAACTATATATTAATAATAGAAATTAAACAAGTAAATATGTTAAATTTAAAATTATTGCTGTGTTGTTGGGTGTGGTGGTGCGTGTCTGTAAACCTAGCATTAGAAGCCAAGGCAGGGCGATTGCTAAGAGTCTTTGATAGCCAAAGACTACCTCGTTAGACCCCATCTCAAAAAACAACAGAAGTACTGTTTTGCATCATTATATCATTTTAATTACATAAAATATGGCTGGGTTTGGGGATACTACCTATGTCTGAAGCACACTTAATGTGGGCAGGAGGATGCCTGGTCTACATAGCAAGCAGTTTATGTTTTTTTGAGATAAATACTTACTTTGTTTGGCATTGACTAATTTTTTTTAAACTGTAGGTTGAATATATCATCTAATATGCACATTAGCATTATAATCACATTGCAAACATGTTCTATAAATAATAAAATTTTAAATGAGGGGAATAATTTTATTTTTCCTTTCTCTCTTTTCTCTTTAGGTGGAATGAACCTTACTTGTTGACTGGTTGCTGACTGGATTCACTTGAAAAAAGAATCATTTTTCCCTCTGTGGAAGCCACATAGTGGCATATTTAATTCAAATCCAGGGATCACAACTTTTGATTTTTCTGGAGGGACATACCACTATATCAAATAAGCTTGACATTACAGCCAAAATGGTGCTGTCCCAGAGACAACGAGATGAACTGTAAGTTTCTCTTGTTTTCTGCTATTTAGAAACCCCTTAGAATAATAAACTAGGCATGATTTACGGTGGAGAGGGTGGTAAAGACAAGGTTATCCATCCTCTGCTACTTTGGAAGTTCACGGCCAGCCCAGAGTTTACCCGAGACCTTGTCAAAGAGATTGGAGTAGGAACTAGGCTGGGAGCGGAAGTGTTAAGATGCAGTCTAGAGAAGTCTCAAGTTTAAAGTAGTTTTACCATGTCTGCTATATTAGTGTTGACACTGTCTTGGCTTCAAATTTGGAACTTCTTTTAGCAAGGAATTATTTGTCATGTTTTAGTTTAAAGCAGAATGAATGATTAGATTACTTGGTAAGTTTTACCCTTTTGAAAAAATCTCTTAAGATTTATTATACTCAAAGGAAGATATGTGATGGTATAGGTAGCTCTTCTAATTAAAAAAAAAAAAAAGTCAGTTGTACCAGGTGTAGTTCGTACAGATCTTTAATCCTAGCATTCAAGAAGCAGGTGGGTCACTGAATTTGAGGTCAATCTGGTCTACATAGTGAATTCCAGGCTATCCAGAGCCACAGAGCCACAGTATCTCAAAAAAGCAGAACGAAAGAGTAATTACTTAATTTTAAGTAGTTGTGTGGTGTGTGAATATATACATATTTGTGTGTATGTGTGTGTGGAGTTGCATGCTATGTGCATGTGGAAGCCACTGTTACTCTGCAGCTTTACTTTTTGAGATAGTATCTTTTACTATTACTGAGCAATTTGGCAAGGCTGGCTGGCTGGGAATCCTCAGCACTGGGATTATAGGCAGGTGCCACCAAATCTAGCTTTTATGTAAGTGTGGGTGATCTGAACTCAGGTCCTAATACTTGAATGGCAAGCAGTTAACCCACTGAGCTATCTCCCCAGTTAAAAACCACTGATGGGCTGGAGAGATGGCTCAGCAATTAATAGCAAGCACCTCTTCCAGAGGTCCTGAATTCAATTCCCAGCAACCAGATGATGGCTCACAACCATCTGCAATGGGATCAGATCTTTCTATTGGCATGCAGGCATACGTACATGTGGAACACTCATATGTTAAAAAAGACAAAAGTAAAACAACAAACCACTGGTAGGTATATGCACACATAAACATCTTTTAGAAATCAGGATATCATGATATAATTCCATCCTATATATACGTAGTTCTTTCTTATTTTCTATGTCCTAGTTGTATCTTCTTCTGTCATGATAACTGTAGTTCCGAACAGTAACATTGACTCAATTGATCAATCTTGAAACTACTATAAAAACCTATCTTCCTTCCTGGAAAGAATTCATAGCCTATTCTAATTTCTCCCCTTATCTATCCACCCTGGACATGAGATACATTTGTAAGTTATTTGATTGATTGTATTATTATTGGTATTCCTTTCTGTGAAGATTATTTTCCTAAAATAGAATTGTGTTTATATATTGTAGCTTTATAGGGTTTTGACATCTTGTTCTGTATCCTATTATTATTTAAGTAGTCTTGCCTTGCCTAGAAATCTCTATGTAGCTCACCAGGCTTCTCTTGGATTCATAGACATCAGTTATACAGACACACACACACAAACACACACACACACACATGCACGCACACGCACACACAATATGTGTCTGTATAGTTACACATAAATAATAATAAAACACATTTTGAAAAACGTGTACAACCGGGCGGTGGTGGTGCATGCCTTTAATCCCAGCACTTGGGAGGCAGAGGCAGGCGGATTTCTGAGTTCGAGGCCAGCCTGGTCTACAGAGTAAGTTCCAGAACAGCCAGAACTACACAGAGAAACCCTGTCTTGAAAAACCAAAAAAAAAAAAAAAGTGGAAATACAGAAGGTTGTGAGTTGCCATGTGGGTGCTGAGCTTGGAACCAGGTTCCTTTACAAAACGAATTAATGTTCTTAACTGCTGTGCTGTTTCCATCCAGCTCCTTTTTTTGTTTTGTTTGTTAATTGAGAGTAGGTGCTGGGTACAGACATCAGGCTGCTGGATAAGCAGTCAACCATTGGACTACATCTTTTTACATTTCTTTTTCTTTTTGATTTTGAGGCAGTCTTATTCATTTCCTCAGACTACCTTTGCAGTCATTTTTAGCACAAGCAGCCCTTAAATTTGCAGTCCTTGTGTCTTAGCCTTTTAACCTAACCCATTAGACTTGGCTTATAAGTGCTAGTAAAAAAAAGTTTTAATTACATGTATGCATGTGTGTCTCTTTGTGGAACATTAATGTCAGTGCAAGTGCCCACAGAAGCCAGAATTACTGGATATCCTTGGAGCTGAGGTTATTAGAGGCACCTGATAGCCTTCCAACATGGGTACTGGGAACTGTACTCTGATCTGGAAGAACAGTATATACTTATAATCACTAAGCACCTCTTCAGCCCCTTATATGTATGTGTTTTTTAGGCTTCCCCTTTTTTCACTTTACATGTTTTAGAACTACTTCATATCAGTTCAAAGAGATCTCATCTTCCCTACGTGTATGTTTGTGTGTATATATGTATGTAAAGAGAGCACATAATATTCCACTGTACATATAGCTTAGGGTTTTTTTGTTTTTAACCAGTCATCCATTTTTGGGACATTAAAAGTAATGCTGTAGGGGCTGGAGAGATGGCTAAGTGATTAAGAGTACCAGAGGTCCTGAGTTCAATTCCCAGCAACTGCATGGTGGCTCACAACCATCTGTAGTGAGATCTGATGCCCTCTTTTGGTGTGTCTGAAGACAGCAACAGTGTACTCATGTACATAAAATAAATAAATAATTTTTTTTAAAAGTAATGCTATAATGACTAGCCCTGTGTATATGTACTTTTGTATTATTTGAGGTCTGTTTAGGTTTTGATGTATGTGTGTGTTTTCAGTTATTATATTTTATGTGCATGGATGAGTGTTGTGCCTGTGTGTATGCAATGTACTCTGTGTGTGCATGTGTGTATTTGGTCCCTGTGGAGGCCAGATAGCAGATAGAGCATAAGAGCTATCCTCTTTCCATGTTTTTTTTTTTTCTTTCTTTCTTTCTTTCTTTCTTTCTTTCTTTCTTTCTTTCTTTCTTTTTTTCTTTTTCTTCTTCTTCTTTTTTTTTTTTTCTTCAAGACAGGGTTTCTCTGTGTAGCCTTGGCTGACCTGGAACTCACTCTAGACCAGGCTGGCCTCGAACTCAGAAATCCACCTGCCTCTGCCTCCCAAGTACTGGGATTAAAGGCATGTGCCACCACCACCCGGCCTTTCCATGTTTTCTTAAGAGTCATTCTTCAGAAGAGCCTTACTGCCTAGAGAGATAGCTCAGTGGTTAAGAGCACTGGCTGTTCTGAGTTCAATTTCCAGCAATTATGGGGTACCTCACAACCACTTGTAATGTGATCTGATGCCCTCTTCTGGCTTGCAGGTGTACACACAACTAGAACACTCATAGACATAAAACAAATAAATAAACCTTTTTTTTTTTTAAGTGTACAATTTTACTGTACAATTTTTTTTGTTTGTTTGTTTTTTCGAGACAGGGTTTCTCTGTGTAGCCCTGGCTGTCCTGGAACTCACTCTGTAGACCAGGCTGGCCTCGAACTCAGAAATCCGCCTGCCTCTGCCTCCCAAGTGCTGGGATTAAAGGCATGTGCCCCTACTGCCTTTTTTAAATAAGGTCTTTCAGTGCCACTTAGTCCAAACTAGCTTTGAACTCACTATGTAGCCTGGGCTGGACCTAAACTCCAGATCCTCCTGTCTTAGCCTTCTTAGTACTGGGATTAAAGGCATGCACCACCACTGCATAGCATTTAGTGATATTTCTAATACTAAAATATTTACTATGGTTTTTGGGGGAGGTGGTATTCTGCCTGAGATGTATTTCTGAACCTGGAGCTAGAGTATTTTAGCTAGTCAGGAAGCCAGCAAGCCCCAGGCAGGCTCTTTCTACCTATCTTGTGCTAGATCTATAGACTTGGCATAGGACACTCAGCCTTTTACATGAGTGCTGGGACATAACAAGGAAATTATAACCACTGAGTCATCTCTTTATATTCTTATTAAAAACATTTCTAGAGCCGGACAGTGGTGGCTTTAATCCAACCTTTAATCCCAGCACTTGGGAGGCAGAGGCAGGCAGATTTCTGAGTTTGAGGACAGCCAGGGCTACACAGAGAAACCCTGTCTCAAAAAAAAAAAAAAATTCTATACAAGACTCAGTTCTGATCTCCAATGTTTAAGTATGTTTATCAAATAGTAAGAGAAGGTAAATGTCAACACGAGAAACTGATGGTTACTTTAACCATTTGATATCTAGATATAGAAATATACCTAGAGCTGTGGAGTGCTCACAGCTTAGAAGCAGAGCAGTAACTTAGAAACGTATACAATGTCAGGCTGGGACGGCTCAGAGATGAGTCACTTACCAAGCTTGTACAGTGTTGTGAGTTCAGTCCCTTGCATCTCTCAAAATAAGAAAAAAGATAGATGCTTAAAAATAATACAGATAAATTGTGACAGTAGTTAAATGTTTTTGAGCTTTTGGAAGTGTGTCCATTTTATTTCCAGAAATATTTATATAGTAGATTTTAATAGCTGGGCAGTGGTGGTACACACCTTTAATTCCAGTACTCAGGAGGCAAAGGCAGCTGGATCTCTGAGTTTGAGGTTAGCTTGGTTTACATAGTGAAGTTCAGGGCAGCCAGGGTTACACAGAGAAACTGTCTTGGACCCCCCCCCCCCCCGAAAGGTTTTAATAAGTGTAGTTCCTCAAATAAAAATGAGGTATGTTTAGGACTCATTTGAATTTTTTCTTTCAGAAATCGCGCTATAGCAGATTATCTTCGTTCAAATGGCTATGAAGAGGCATATTCAGTTTTTAAAAAGGAAGCTGAACTAGATATGGTATGCTTGATTTTATAATTATCAGTCTTCTAATTATTCATAGTATAGTTAATGGTTTAAGTTTTACTTAAGGTTCAGTAGTTGTTAGGTAAATTCAGCTATTCAAATTTTGCCATTTGTTATTGTGATTTAGTGTTGAGCTTAATTTTTCCACTTTTTTGTATAATCAAATATTTAATAATGTTTTGTCTTAAAGATGTCGTAGTTAAGCCATTTTTTAAAAGATCTTACCTTTGCTCCTCTAGAATGAAGAATTAGATAAGAAGTATGCTGGTCTTTTGGAAAAAAAATGGACATCTGTTATTAGATTACAAAAAAAGGTAAATAGTTCTTCTTAAATCAGTTTATTCAATGTGTGCTTATAAATTTTCTGAAAGTATTGCCATAATTACTGATCTGCTGATACTGATGTTTGATCTTGAAAAAAATACATTTTCTTTGCTTCATGAAAACTTAGGTTTTAAGGTCATTATTGGTGCACGTTAGTTATACAGTCTAGAGGTTTGAATCTGCATTGTCTTGACTGAAAATTGATGCTTAAGGCATCATTTATGTCCTTAGAACCATGCTTCTCAGCCTGTGTGTTGCACTGTACCCCTTTGGGGTTGAACATCAGATATTCACATTATAAGTCATTAACAGTAGCAAAATTACACTTAGGAAGTAGCAACAAAAGTAGTTTTATGGTTGGGGGTCACCACAATACAAGGATGTGTGTGGTCCAAGCATTAGAGAGGTTGAGAACCAATGCCGTGGAAGGACATAACTAGTTGTAACTGGAAAAAGAGCACTAAATGTGTCATACATGAGTCAGTCTCATCTCTGAGGTTTTATTATTTTTTTTCTCTTATAAGATGAAAGTAACATACTATTCCATTTCTAAAATGCATATTCTTCACAGACAAAGTTAGAATAGATAACAAACATAGTTCTAATATGAGCCCAGCTATGCTAAGCTCATGGACAAGAACCAATGCCTAGTAGATGCTCAGTAAATATTAACTTTTTTTGTTAATATTACTACTTGTAGGATAAATAATAAACTGTGATGTAGAAAAAAAACGAAATTACCATAAATCAAGCAAGATAAGTGTGTTGATCTTCTCTAATAATAAATATAAATGAAAATTGTCTTTGATTGAATTAGTTCCAGCTAGGCATAGTAACTCCAGACTGTGGGAACTGAGACAGGAAGATCCTAAGTTCTGGACTACCCTAAGCTTCATAGTCAAAGCCTACCGAAAAGGAGAAAATAAATAAACCAAATACATTATAGAACACATCTTTATTTAACTTCATGTTCCCTCTCAAGGTAATGGAATTAGAATCAAAACTAAATGAAGCAAAAGAAGAATTTACGTCGGGTGGTCCTCTTGGTCAGAAACGAGACCCAAAAGAATGGATTCCCCGTCCACCTGAGAAATATGCATTGAGTGGTCATAGGAGTCCAGTTACTCGAGTCATTTTCCATCCTGTGTTCAGTGTTATGGTCTCTGCTTCAGAGGATGCTACAATTAAGGCAAGTTCTTTTTGTTCATTTTGCTTTTTGTGGTGCTTTTGTGTTTTGTTTTTTGAGTCATAATCTCTTTTCTATGTAGTCTTGGCTGTCAGACTGGCTCTGAACTTAGAGAAATTCTCCTGCCTTTACCTAGTAAGTGCTGTGATTAAAGTTGTATGTCACCACTCCCAAGTAAGGTAAATTTTTCTGAAAGGCAGACTGGATGTAAGTTAGGTAACAGAAAATATTTTGAAAATAAGGACCTAGTCGGGCGGTGGTGGCGCACGCCTTTAATCCCAGCACTTGGGAGGCAGAGGCAGGCGGATTTCTGAGTTCGAGGCCAGCCAGGTGTACAGAGTGAGTTCCAGGACAGCCAGGACTACACAGAGAAACCCTGTCTCGGAAAAACCTAAAAAAAAAAAAAAAAAAAAAAAGAAGGAAAAGAAAAGAAAAAAGAAGGGAAGGACACAGGGACACAGAGGAGAGGGAACTCTTGAGCTTCCCTCTGTTTCCCTCTGTTGTGTGTGTGTGTTTGCCTGGATTGTGTATACATGTATACTTTTGATGGCATATGTGGTTGCCACAGAACAATTTATGGGAGTTATTTCTCCCTTCTACCACATGGGTCTCAGAAATCAAACTCAGGATGTCAGCTTTGGTGGCAGGTAGTTTTTTGAAACTGTATTGAGTGATTTTGGTACTAAACCTTAAAGGCAGACTTAAATTTTCATTACAGCTCTAGAGAGGGCATTCTTCAATAAGTAACTGATATATTTGAGGAAATGTGGAGTGTTTTTTATTTAGTTGTCTAGTATGTCATTTTTTTCTTTGATTCTGTTCTTGGAGAATAAGAAGTTTGTTCCTCATTTTTAAGCAGGCAGTAAAAACTAGTTTACAAAACCACTCTCCCAAAGAACTTTAGTCTAAAGTAATGTACAGAGAGATCTACCTGTCTGCCTCTGCCTCCTAAGTCCTGGAATTAATGGCATGAACCACCAGACCTGCACCAGGCCTAGTTTATCAGTCCTCTTATGTTGACTGGCTTAGTGGTTAAGAGCACTTGCTGTTCTTACAGAGGATCAGTGTTTGGTTCCCAGCTCCTTTATGGTGATTCTTTAATGTATTACCTGGGTTGGTGTTTTTTGTTTTGTTTTTTAAATACTGTCAATTTCTCCAAATTTGTATGTATATGTGTATTCCGTATCACATTTAAAATTGTGCTTGCTGTAGGTAGAATGGACCAAACTGTTTTGAGTCTAGAGCAGGGAATCAGTATTCAATTTTTTTTCTTTCTATTGCTGTTTGTGGGTGTTGTCTTTGTTTAGATTTTTAATGTTTTCCTTAGTTGTTGGACATTGAATTGATTGAACCTAAGACTTGTTGCATTTAAAACAAGTACAAAAATTGGTATTTTAAAAAATTATTTAAATCAGACTGTGATTTGGCCACCAGAACAAAGAATATTCTTGAGTGATATCTGTAATATTCTTTCTTGCTAATTCATAATTTCTATTTTAGAAAAAATGTCTTTTAAGAATAAGACTTTGAAAAGCTGGGCATGGTAACACATGCCTTTAATCCAGCATTCAGTAGGTGGAGGCAGGTGAATTTCTCAGTTACAGGCTAGCCTGGTCTTCAAAATTCATTCCAGGACAGCCAAGGCTACACAGAGGAATCCTGTCTTGAAAAGGATGTTTTTTTTAATCATGAGCACTTCATTCCGGAATAGTTTGTAGTTTATGATTTCTCCTTAGTCCTCTAAATATCTAAGCCCTAATGTTCTAGTAAAATGGAGAACTTAAGTCAGTCTACTGTTCTACATGCATTGGTCCTAACACATCCTTTTGCACTTGAATTTTCTTATTTATGCCTAGTGCTTACTATCAGACTAGTGTTCGTTGACTTTCTATACTTCTCATTAGCATAATTAAGTGATAGATACTTAGCAAATGTAATATTGAAAGTCTTCTTGGATAGTTGGAGCATCAGTTTTTCTCTGTAGGGAAAAGCCACTTTGTACTTGAAGATTTCATATTTCTAACAGATTATTTGTTATTTGGTAATTAGTCAATAAGATGCCAGACTAAGCTGTTAAGTGTAAGTGTGAAATGAGGAAGTGATGGATTGGTGTTAGCCATTTTTTTATTCCCTTGACAGGTGTGGGATTATGAGACTGGAGATTTTGAGCGAACTCTCAAGGGCCATACAGACTCTGTACAGGACATTTCCTTTGACCACAGTGGCAAGCTTCTGGCTTCCTGTTCTGCAGATATGACGATTAAATTATGGGATTTTCAGGGTTTTGAATGCATCAGAACCATGCACGGTAAGGTAGAAGACGTACTTTCATCTTAGACAGAAAATTTAAGAGAAGAAATAGTTTGCTAGTCATGTTTGGGTACCCTACATTTAATTCCTAGTCGTCTGCTTTGATGTACAAGCTTGATGAACAAGCTTTAGTGGTAGAGGTTTTTTTGTTAGGAGCATTTAAGGTTTGCACGACATACTAATTTGTATTCTCAAATGTATTTGGATAAGAAAAACTGCCAGGCCATCATATTAGTCCAAGAGAAATGGACAATTAATTTACTGAGGAGGTTGGTACTTTTTTATTTTATTTATTTATTTATTTATTTATTTATTTATTTATTTATTTATTTATTTATTTATCAAGAAAGCAGGCAATGTGGAAGCTAGAAGCCAGAGTCTGTTGCTACAGTATCTAAATGTCCATAGGTTATTTCATCTGGAAAATAAAGGGAATAATGCCTACGGCATAGAATTATAAAGATAAAATGACTCATACCTAAACTATGTGGTAGATAAAAGATACTGACTTTTGTTATTTTTAGTTTTTTGGGGCAGGGTCTTAACAATGTAGCCCTGCCTGGCCTGAACTCAAGAGATCTGCTTGATTCTGTGCTGAGGTCAAAGGTATATACCATCACACCTGGCTCTTTTTTCTTTAAAGATAATGGAATATGGTTGTTTAGATATGTGTAAGAACAAATGCTGTGTTAGCTTGTTTTAAAACAAGCCAGGTGAATTGGTGCCTGTATGTAATCCCAGCAGGCAGGAATCCTTTGTGGGAGGATCATGGGTTTAAGGCTGGCTTTCACTACAAAGCAAGTTCCAGCCCAACTGGACTGCATAGTACGCTGATCTCAAAAAATCAAAACAGTCCTGGCAGTTTTGGTGTATACCTTTAACCCATCACTTAGGAAGCAGGGGCAGGTGGTCTACAGAGTGAGTTCCAGGACAGCCAAAAAAACTGAAAGGAAAGGAAAGAAAAGAAAAGAAAAGAAAGCAAAACAATAAGATTATCTGGTATTTAACACACAGTTAGGTTTATTATTACATTGAGTATATGCTTGAAGTTTGTGGGGTTTTTTTTTTTACCCAATTAAGGGCAGGTCTACCAAGTGTTCTAGCCCAGCTTGGGCTCTCCTGAGATCCTCTCTTAAAAGACAGGAAAGTTCCTTGCAGTCATTGTCTATTCCTTGAAAAATATGTGTCTTGAGCTTTTTCCCAGAAAACATAGCTAATTTGGAATGTGAATGGTGTTTATGAACTATTAATGCATTCTCTCCTATGAACATGAACATCAAAGATAAACTAAATAGAGGATCAAATTCTGCATCTTACCTCTTTTTCCCTTACTACTTTTTAATCGTCATTTAGATAAAGCTCAGTGTAAGAGTACTTTCTGTCTTTTTTTTTAAAAATACCATAGTAAAAACCCACAGTACGGTGTTAAATACTTTGCTGTATTTTATGTTTTAGGCCATGACCACAATGTCTCTTCAGTAGCCATCATGCCTAATGGAGATCATATAGTGTCTGCCTCAAGGGATAAAACTATAAAAATGTGGGAAGTGCAAACTGGGTAAGTAGATTTAGTTGGAAAAAATCAGCCAAAAAAGATTATAAAAACAAGACAAAATTGTTGTGTAAATAGCAATTTTATCTTTAATCTAGAATGGTCACCATGACATACACACACACACACACACACACACACACACACACACACATTTGAGGACTTGGAAATTTAGCATAGTAGTAGAGCACTTGTTTGTTTGTTTGTTTTTAAGATTTATTTATTGTATATGAATATACTGTAGCTATCTTTACACACACCAGAAGAAGGCATTGGATCCCATTGTGGTTGTGAACCACCATGTGGTTGCTGGGAATTGAACTCAGGACCTCTGGAAGAGCCCTTAACTTCTGAGCCATCTCTCCAGTCTGAGCACTTGTTCTAATGCACAAGGCCCTAGCTTCCATCCTTAGTACCAAATTAATTTTTACACACACACACACACACACACACACAGAGTATGTACTGTAAACATGAAAGCCATGTAGTGAGGATTCTTTTTTTGTTTTTCGAGATGGGTTCTCTGTGTAGCCCTGGCTGTCCTGGAACTCACTCTGTAGACCAGGCTGGCCTCGAATTCAGAAATCCTCCTGCCTCTGCCTCCCAAGTGCTGGGATTAAAGGCATGCGCCACCACTGCTCGGCTGTAGTAAGGATTCTTGAAAGCCAGTTCTGCATGATATCTACTTTCTATTTTCTCTGTGTGGTTTGTTTTTGTTGTTTGGTTTTTCTTACGTGGGTAATGTGTATGCTGGTATACATGTATTAGGCTTGAGGTTTTTAAGTTTTATTGTGTTTAGTGGTGTTTCCTGTCAGTGTATTTTACCTAGTGTTGTTTTACTTCAGGCTAGTGCCCATTTTTTTTTATTAACCAAGATTTTACATTTTGTTGATGTTGTATAATTTCTCTAACTAATGTTATTCTCCTCATCTTGATTTATAACTCAGTTTGTATCACTTCTGGAAATTTATTCACAATGTATACTACTACTTAAATTGACAGCTACTGTGTGAAGACATTCACAGGACACAGAGAATGGGTACGTATGGTGCGGCCAAATCAGGATGGCACTCTGATAGCCAGCTGTTCCAATGACCAGACTGTGCGTGTGTGGGTCGTAGCAACAAAGGAATGCAAGGCTGAGCTCCGAGAACATGAACATGTGGTAGAATGCATTTCCTGGGCTCCAGAAAGTTCGTATTCTTCCATCTCTGAAGCAACAGGATCTGAGGTACTGTAATCTTGGTATGATTTTGTTATTGTGTCATAAGATAGATCCTTAGGTAACTTGTGTGATTTTCAGTCTAAGGTCTCTGGATACAACTAAGACTGTAGCCTAGGATTCTGAGTTTTGAGGCCTTTTGCTTTTTGTAGTTGTCAGTGGTGTTTATATTTTTAAACCAGTTGTCATTGGTCCAGTAAGATGGCTTAGGAGGTAAAGACACTTGCCACCAAGCTAGGTGACTTGAGTTTGATTCCTGAGCTTACATTGTAGGAGATGGGAACCAACTCCCTCAAGTTCGTTACCCTTTGATGTCTACCTACATGCCATGGCATGAATTGAGTATATATACAGATAGATAAACAAAATAGCTCATCCTTGATTTGTTATAAGTTGGAGGTCATCTACTAAAGAGAGAATTGTTCATTTAAATCCAGGCGTGGTGGCCATGAGATGATAGCATCTCAGCACTTGGGGAGACTAAGGCCAAAGGCTTATAGAAGACCCTATCTCAGAAACAAACAAAAGCAGAGCAAAGAAAGAAACATAACTCTCCATCCCTTAAAAAAAAAAGAGAGAGAGAGAGAGAGGGAAAGAAAAATTTAAAATCAGCCAGTCAAACCTACGTCTTTTTTTTTTTTTTTTTTTTTAAAGATTTATTTATTTATTATATATGAGTACACTGTCACTCTCTTCAGACACACCAGAAGAGGCCATCAGATCTCATTACAGATGGTTGTGAGCCACCATGTGGTTGCTGGGATTTGAACTCAGGACCTCCGGGAGTACAGTCAGTGCTCTTAACCACTGAGCCATCTCTCCAGCCCAAACCTACGTCTTAATAAATCTCTAAATAAATTTTTTTTTTTTTTTGAATTTTGTTTGTTTTTGAGACAGGGCCTTACTATATAGCTCTGGTTATCCTCAAACTCTATGTAGACCTGGCTGGCCTTGAACTCATAGAGATCTGGCTCTAAATTAATCTTCTGTTTGTGATCTCTTCATTACAAATTACAAACTCTGTTTAAAGTTCAACTATTACAAATTCAAAATAAAATTCTTTATACTACCCTCTGGTGGTTGTTATATACAATATGAAATATGTTTGATGCTAAATTTATATAAAAAATACTGATTTGGCTTAAAAACCTTTTCTGTTCATACATTTGATATTGATCAGGGCCTTTTTTTTTTTTTTCATGCTAGGAGAGAAGTATGTCACTTAGCTATGTATATATCTAACCCCATTGCAGAAGGTCTGGCCAGTACATTTCATTGTTGGTGTTACCTAGGCAGGGCCTATCTTTCTTTGTAGGCTAGGTACAGCTATGTATTTCAATAAATAAAAACAGCTTGTTTTGCAAGATTTCAAATAAATGTCGCTAATTTTAGAGAAGTTGTTTTAAGTCCTTATTTCTTGTATGGGAAAAATAATTATTTTTATGTTTTTTATAGACTAAAAAAAGTGGCAAACCTGGACCATTCTTGCTGTCTGGTTCCAGAGACAAAACTATTAAGATGTGGGACGTCAGTACTGGCATGTGCCTTATGACTCTCGTAAGTTTGCATAATTGTACTACTTCTTTGGCATCTTGATTGTGTACTTACCATTTTAGATTAGATAATCTTGTGCTTTCTTACTAAATCTCAGTTCTGGGTCCTTAAAATAACTATACATTTATAAATTTCTTTAAAGTTTTATAAAGTGCTATTTTACAGAATGCAGTGTTATAGAAAATAAATGTACAAAACCAGTTAGTGCTGGGGGTAGAGCCTTAGTTCACTATGTAATAGCTACTCTGGAGGAGAAAGAAAGTTCTTACAGACTTGTTCGCTTTTTGAAAAAATTTTATTTTATGTGCATTGGTGTTTTGCTTGTATGTATATCTATGTGAGAGTGTCAGATTCTCTAGAATTAGGTAGGGTTACTGACAGGTGTGAGTTGCCATTTGTGTGTAGGAAATTGAACCCCATTTTCTCTGGAAAAGTAAACAAAACTCAACCACTGAGCCATCTCTCCAGTCTAACTTTTTAAAGTTTTTTTTTTTTTCCCCCTCTTTTTGGCTGTCATCTCTTTGTTATTTATCTTGCTTAGTTTATTTATCTGTTGTGAAATTAGTTATTCTAACTTAATGAGTTAAAAGTGTTTTAAGTAGTTTTAGCAGTTTTGGAGATTCAGTATAAGAGGGAGATGGGTATTAGACATTCTGGCTGTTGTTAAGCTAGTAGCAAGTCTTACAATATAGCATTCATGGTTTTAGAACCTGCATTTAAGTGCTGATTAGATCTACATGAATCTTAGCAACTGTTAAAGCATTCTACAGGAATAGTTGAGAAGGGAATACTGGAAGCAAGAGGGAACAGTGGGGAAATGGGAGGAGAAATTTGAGAGAAGGAACAAGACAGGATCAACCAAAACTATGTAAATATTTATATCAATGCTGAAAGAAAACCTATTACTGTAGGCTAATTTAAAAGATAAAAGAAGGACCAGTGTGTGTGTGTTGGGGGGAGAGGTTGGTAGCACATGCCTTTAATCTTCATAGAGACAGGCAGGTCTCTTCAGTTTGAGGAAAGCGGGGGCTATACAGAGTGACCCTGTCTTGAAAAACAAGAAGAAACAGACACGCTGGGCGGTGGTGGCGCACGCCTTTAATCCCAGCACTTGGGAGGCAGAGACAGGCGGATTTCTGAGTTCGAGGCCAGCCTGGTCTACAGAGTGAGTTCCAGGACAGCCAGAACTACATAGAGAAACCCTGTCTCGAAAAACCAAAAAGAAAAAAAAAAAAAGAAACAAACACAAAAATGATAAAGGAAATTCCCAGTACTCAAGAGGAAGAGGTAGGAGGATCTCTGTCAGTTTGAGGACAATATGATCTATATAGAATTCCAGGTTAACCAGGACTTCGTAGTTGAGACCCCATCTCAGAAAAACTGTGTTGTATTCTAGGTTCATTTGTACCATGTTGGAAAAAATGAATCTCTATTTAAAATCTTCATGCTCTTCTGTCTGTAATTGTAAGGTTACCATTTATCCTAGGTTTCTGCTTCTGACTTTTGTGTTACTGGGATACTTTTTCCTGGTTCATTTTGGTGTGACCACAAAAATACGGGGGTTTGTGTTTGTTTGATTTGTGTTTTGTTTTTGAGACAGGGTTTTACAACATATTCCTGTCTGGCCTATAAGTAACTTAACTATGTAGACCAGCTTGGCACTCAGATTGATTCAGCCTGCCTCTGCCTCCCAAGTACTGAGTGTGCACCACCATGTTCAATTCATTTTTTTATTGTGTTTTTTTTTTAATGTACTTTTGTAGTTCCTTGAGTGTTTATGCAGATGTGTGTGCCAGCCCTTTAGTAGGCCAGAAACATTGACTCCTCCTGAAGTGAGGGTTACAGGCAGCTGTGAGTGACATTGAATGCTGGCAACTCAACTCCAGTCCTCTAAAAGAGTGATACCTGATCTAACTGCTTACTCAGCTCCTCAGCTCCTCCATGTGCTCTTATTGTTGTTTTGTTTTTCTGTTTTCAGACAAGGTTTCTCTGTGCACTGGAATTCTCTTTCTTGATTAGGCCACCTGCCTCAGCTTCTTGAGTGCTGGGATTAAGGGTATCTATACCACTAACTTCTGGCTCCTTGAAATGCTTACCTGCTTAGTCATCTCTTTGGCTTCTCAATTTTTAATTATTATTTCTTCTCCTCCTCTTCTTCCTCCTCCTCTTCTCCTCTTCCTCCTCTTTCAAGATAGTATTGAGGGTCTAGAGAGATGTCTCAGTGGTTAAAAGCACTAGCAGTAGTAAGAGCTCTGCCAGAGCATCTGGCATTGATTTTTAACACCCATGTGACAGTTTACAACAACATTTCCAGGGGATCCAATCCTTTCTTGGGCCTCTGAGGTCTCTGCATTCAACTTGTTGCATAGGCATACAGATAGGCACAACATCCATATCCATAATCATTTAAAAAAATAATAGTGAAAATTTGAAAGAAAACTACTGTGTCTTAAGACACACTCAGTTGAGTGCGTGCCTAGCGTAGCATACATAGAGCTCCGGGTTAAAACCCCAGCACTGCACAAGGCCAGACATGGTAGTATGTGTCTTATGATTCCAGCATCAAAGGTAGAAGCAAGGAGGATCATTTCAAGGTCAATGAGTTTAGATAGCTCTGAGATACATGAAAGCTACAAAACAATCTGTTTCAAGATTGTTATGGTGGGTTTCTGGTGATGTGCCTCACTTGATAGAATAGGTATTTCATGCTTAGAAACCTTAGGATTAGTACCACATGTGGTAGCACCTGCCAGAAATTCAAGGTTATCTTGTGTTATATAAGACCTTGTCAAGAGAAAAAGATAAAAGCACTGATCTATATGGTTTCCATGTTAAAACGTGTTATATCCCAAATGTTACTTATATAAGTCAAATACCTTTTTGTCTTTAAGGTGGGTCATGATAATTGGGTACGTGGAGTTCTGTTCCATTCTGGGGGGAAGTTTATTTTGAGTTGTGCTGATGACAAGACCCTCCGTGTATGGGATTACAAGAACAAGCGATGCATGAAGACCCTCAATGCGCATGAACACTTTGTTACCTCCTTGGGTATGTACACATTGTGAGGTTTCTGAACATTTGAATTTTGGAGTGCCAGATGTAGCAGTTTTATGTAACCTTGTGGAATTCCAGGTAAGAAGTGACCAAGTTCTATAAGGGTAAAAGACCTAGTTCAACCTTGTGGGTTCCTAACAGTGGCTTTAAACTTCTCTTTAGAATTAAGCTTATAGTTAAAATACTGTTTCCTCTGTTGTGCATTGGGTTTGGAAACTAGACTTGTGAAAGGCTGCTTACTGATGCCTCCTGCTGACTGGCTGGTAATTTTTTTTTTTTTTTTTTTTTTTTTTTTGGTTTTTTGGTTTTTTGACACAGGGTTTCTCTGTGATGTCCTGGCTGTCCTGGAACTCACTCTGTAGACCAGGCTGGCCTCGAACTCAGAAATCTACCTGCCTCTGCCTCCCAAGTGCTGGGATTAAAGGTGTGTGTTTCCACCGCCCAGCTAATTTTTTCTTTCCTATTGACTTGTAAATTTTTTTTAAAGAAATCTTAAAAGTTGTCAACCTGTGGATTGAGGCACACTTTGAGGTTGCATATCAGATTTTTACATTATGGTTGATAACTAGCAAGTTTGCAGTCATGAAGTAACAATGAAGTATTTTTATAGTTGACAGTCAGCACACCATGAGAAACTGTACTAAAGGCTTGAGTGCTTATGGATGTTGCTCATGGTGTCACACACAGCTAGCACAGCTTTATGAGATGTTAGTTTCAGTCCCTAATACTGCAGAAGCGGAGCAAATGGAATCTTAAATAATAGTGTGGGCTACATAGCAAGACCCTGTTTTGAGGAAAAAAATTAAAAAACCAAATAGGGCTAGCAAGATGGTTCAGCAGGTAGAAGTGCTTTTGGACAGGCCTGAAAACCTGTGTTTTTAATCTCCACATCCCAGATGACTCCTGAGAGTTGTCCTCTGATCTTTCTGTACTTGAGCCTGTGTGTATACTTACACATGCACACACTCACAGAGACAGGCAGACAAAATATCTGGAGGCATGGTGACACATTTATGTCCCAAATTTGAGTCCAGCTTTTGATGTACATAGCAAGCGATACATGGCAGGACTCTATTGTTTAAGAAAGCAAAAAAAAAAAAAAAAGGACTTTCATACTATATTATACATATTGTATAAATTCCATGTCCTCAGTATCATCTGGAGTTCATAAGAGTGATTTCAGTAAATTGTAATATACTAGGGTATGATGGATGGACCTTACAGTGACAGTAAAGCCCTCAGTAACTTAGACAGGAGTGTTGTATTAGTTGCCCATGTAAAGCATTAGTACTAAGCCTGGAGCACAACATTCAGTAAATGGATATGCTGGCTGAGTGTGCACTTGTTAGTAGATTAGAGCATCGTTTGGGATGATACGGGTGACATCAAGCAGTATTTAGGAATTGAGTTTCAACTTTCCTAACCCAATTGGTAAGCTCAATAATTTTAGAGGTTTGGATGGGTATGTATATAAAGAAAATTGTGGATATTGTATCCAAGTGTGGACTCCCAAAGCTTGGGAAGTTGACCTGGAAGAAATCAAGTTCAAGGCCTGCTGGGGTTATATAAAAGATACTGCTCAAAAAATGAGCAAAAAGTTCTGTCTGGCTTAGTATGGTTTGAAAACAAGCCTTTTCTTTTCTCTTTCAGATTTCCATAAGACGGCACCCTATGTGGTTACTGGCAGTGTAGATCAAACAGTAAAGGTGTGGGAGTGCCGTTGATTGAGTCACATTTGGTTCTTCTCCCTTTTTTCCTCTGGATGCACTCTGATGATACCATGGTTACCCCATTTGAGCTCTGTTTAAATAAATATTGTCCTTTCATGTAAATTATTCTGGATGTAGATTGAGCTTATTAAATGTTACACACAAAGTATTCATGCATGGTGAATCCAAATTGTATACTGTAAATTTACATATGTTGTCTAGAAGTACCATAGGGTTTAAAAACCTGGGCTGGCATTGGTCACACCAGGCCTACAAGGGCAGAAGTTGAATAAAAATTGAACTAGGGCACTAAACTGAATAGTTGACAGTGTCATTTTATGTTGGATTATTAATTATTGTTTTTCTTCCTGCTATCTGTTGGTGCCTGACTTGATGGCCTCATTTTGGGGAAAGTGGTGGTTATTAGGGCTTTTTCTGAAATGTGTATCTATGTAACATCACTTAAGTGTGCTTAATAAATCTTTAAGGGTGTTAGATAATAAGACTACAATTCAGAATCTTTTGCTCCATCTACGTAATGGGGATTACACACTGAAGTTTCTGTCATGACCCCTTTGCCAAATCAATAGGATATGTTTGTTTTGGCAGCCTATCAAGCAAAGGCTAGTGGTTTATTTATGTAAGAAAATGATCGTAAATCTCAAGAAAAATCTCAGCAGCTAATAGTGAATCCTTTTTCATTTGGGTCTTACTGCTTTGTAAACAGGTCAGGAAACACTGTCCTACTTAAAGCTTCTCTTCTCCACACTAGACACACAGAGTTGTATTCTCTATACTGTTGGACTGTGTAGTAATGTGACTCCCCAGTAGAATTTGATCTTCCCATTGAGTGTCATGGTACAAATCACTATGTGTTTATGATGTTTTTAGGGATGTGCAATGTGCATGTCAGAATGACAAATGCTGACAAAGCTGAGTGCGCATTTTAAAGGAGTAGAAGGAACAGTTTCCAACATGAACCTGATTGCAGTTTGAACTGTTTCACTTACAAGTTACAAAAAAGTGACAGGGTTTAATGGAGCGTGCATAGAAATATACTGTTTTTTTCTTTTGTTTATATGTAAATGTTTATTAGTATATGGGCCTATCTATAAGTGGATATGTCTATATATGTATATCACACATACAACCTCCATGTTGTTGGGTCTTGAGTTTTTGAAGAAGTGCTAAAACATATGCATAGAGTAAATCTTGCTGGGGAATACCAACCACAGCCATGCTTTATAGTAAACTCTTCTATGCTTCTGACGCTGAGGGGTTTTTCTAAGCTAAGAGAAAGTCACTTCCTTCTCCCCTCTAATGTGGCCATTCACCGTTTTACACATTCCTGATGGGTTGTATATTTTAATCCAGAGTTACTACAGTAGGGTTAAGAGAATTTTGCCTGTGACTTTTGGAACACTATTCCATTGTCAATTGTTAATAAAGAATTTATCACCTAGCTAATCAACTTTTTTTCCTTTTTAAGAAAATCAATTTGAAAAGTTAACAGAAACAATGACATAACAGTGACAGCCTAACAAACTGTAATTTTTTTCTGGACTGCATTTTGTTTGTATAATAGATTTTTTTTTTAATGTCCCTTTAAGTATTGGATGGAAATTTGATTCCTGAAAGGACAGAGGGTGAGAATTAATGTCCTGTAGATGTAACAAGAGGTTAGGCTCCAGCAGCAGCAGCTCACTATTTAGCTTATGTCCTTTTGTTTGTTCACTTGTTTGTTCTTAATCTTCCTTAGAGATTTCTCTAGAAAGGAAAAGTGTTTTGAGAACTAAGTGGCTATTTTTGAGGACAAAAACTCCATCATGATTCCATAAACTGTAGGTTAGCTTTTAGGACAACATTGCCTCACATCCCTGCTTACATTGGGAAGTCTTTTTCTCCTAGCTGTTCTGACTGGATTTTTCTCCAAAAGCTATGGAAAATATCTTCGTTCTCATTTGCTGCTATTTTCTGTCCTATTTCAAGAATATAAATACATAGAAATGGTGCATCTTAACATTCGTTTGTATGTGTTAAAATGTCTTGTCTTTTAATCTAGTTTTAGCATGTAGCAACATGAATTGTTTAAGGGTAAGCCACAACATCTAGACATCATTCATAGAAACAATAAAGAATGGTACCAATGTAGAGAAGCAAAGCTGCTGTTCCTGGGTTTCCTCCCCTGCAGCAGTGACTCACTGACAACGGAGGAGGGAGTGCTCTGTAACAAAACTGTCCTTACTTGGGAGATTGCTACAGCCTGCTGCTTAGCTGAGTTACCAGACATCCTCCACTTAAGCAGCAGCAAACATTGAATCTCAGGGATGGTCCACAGCTGGATCCAAACATTACGAGCCCTGTTTGAATAATGAAGGGTGGCGGGGCAACATCTACATCTGACATCGGATTTGCAAAGGTTTCTCGCACTGTTGTTTGACACTGCCCTGTTGATGCCCTTACTTTTATGTTACTGTTTTCTCTGTCTGCTGTCTAACCCTGTGCCTTGCCTGGGATAAGGACAATGATAAAGTTACTGGTTTTGGTTGTTGTAAGTAGAGGACTTTATGAATTGGTTAACGGTTCGCTGCTGCTTTGTTACTTTCTTGAGTCAGATTGGCTGCTTATTAAGAAATAAAAAGCTGATAGAATTGTGTACTTGGATGATTGTTGATTGTGTGTGTAAACAGACATTCCAGTGCCACCTAGAGCACAGCGTGCCCAAGAAGTCCAAACTGCATGGAGAGTGCAAGCTGCAGAGGTTTGTGTAGACATGACCTGGGAAATAGTTGCTTTTGACATGACATCTTGCACTTTAGGAGACTAAGACCGTCCTGTTATGTCTGCATGTGGTGTGACCAATGGTGTGCTCAGAGCACTACCCACAATCACTAGTGTTAGCAAGCCGTCCCGGGCCGTGACGCACTCTTAGTCCTTTGGAAGCTTTGGCTTTAGGCTCACCAAGCCCAGTCTCCTGTTTGCCTCTTTCTGTTCTTTGTGAACTTCCAGATAATACCACTCACTAAAGTTTATTTTTTTGTTTTTTAATTTAAAGAAAAATATTTAAAAATAAGGACATTTTGTTTGTTGACAGTGGTGGCTTGATAATCCTTAAGCAACAAATTGAAATAGAAGGAAAAGACACTTAAAAAGGTTACTCTTCCTGTCCAGCTGTATATAAACCCAATGTGTTGGTTAATCTAGATGGTGCAAAAAGGAATGTCGCAGTAGACAAGCAAGATGGGAAAAACTGGAAGAAAGGTTTTGTTTTTTTTCCAGTGGGCTGGGTTGGGTGGGATGGGGTAAGCTGGACTCACAAGTCACGACTGGAACAGGCCTTTTTATCCTTTCACTGTATCATGTAAGTAGCTGCTTTCTCGCCTGCTTATCCTTCAGGCATTCCCAAAGCTCACTCTGAAGACGTTAGAAATAAACACAAACTCTACGAGTTAGAAGTCGATCCTGACACTGACATGAAGGCAAGCATTGATTTCATATGAACGTTGCAGAGGTGGTAATTGGAGAAAACAGTTCCCCAGATTGTAAGAGTTCACCGAAGATATCGACACAATTTTAAAAATCAGTAAAGGAATGTATATAATATTGCTCTTGTGTTTTACAGTAAGATTTGTTGCTCTCAGACTGTGTAAAACAAAATTTATTCATGTTTTCTGCATATTAAAAATCTTATTGTACCAATTGGTAAACTATTAAATGCCTATAAAACTAGATCTGGTGGGGTTTTTTCAGTGGGTATTGGGGTTGAGGTGGTGTTGATCTTGGTAGGAAATGAGACTCTTGGCACCAGGAACAGAAAGAATGTTAGTTGGCCATAAGCAACAGAGCTTTTGGGAGCTTCTGTACTGCCACTATCTGTGCTATTGTCTACCCCCTATCTGGAAGGAGCAGCATACAGGTAGGCCTCTTGCAGTTTAGGCTTGAGCCTAATTACTGACTGCACTGGATAGCTAAGCACTTTCCTCTAGCTGTATGTTCTAACAATGACTATAAACTGGCCTCTTAGAGATAAACAAAGGCTCAATCCCAGAGATGGGGGCCCTGCCAATTTTGATTCTATCATCTTGCTTTGGAGATAAATACCCTTAATGTCAAGTTTTATGAAGTCTTCAATCTCTTTGTTCTAGATGCCCCATCTCATGTTGATACTTCACCAGCCTTTTATACACGAGTGCAGGTTAACGTGGTGCCTCCTGTTGGAAGACATCTTCCCTATCAAAAGCTGGAGAAGAATGTACTTGGCCAGCTTTCCTACTTGATTATGGGCCCCTCTTTTTTCCCCTCTGGTAAGAGCATGGCATTAGACCTGACCACTTTCTTTCTTTTTGGAGTTCTAACTTAAATATCATATCCTATTGTAAATTTGGAAGCTGTTTGTGTATCACACATTCTCCTGAAGGCAGGGAGAAGTGACTGTGCAGGATGCTGAATCCTTCCTTCCTGGTTAGTTGGGTGAGAACATGTGCATACATGAATTCAACTGCTAGAAGCAATTTTCTGCTTCTGAGTCAGCATATCCCCTGGGAATTCAGTAGACATGTATGTTCTAGCCCACCCCTCCCCCTTCCCCCAGTACAGGCAGCCTTTTGAACATGTCCTCTAGGTTAGCCTAACAATGCTGAGGACAAATGTCTCCAGGTCCAGTGTCTCCACAGCAGGACTTTGAATTCAGACGACCCCCCCCCCCCCAACATACACCTTTGTCCCCTCTCTGTGCTAGGCAGGGGTTCTATCAGGAAGCCCCAGCCTTTCCCATGTGGTCACTGCCCTTTTTTTTTTTTTTTTAAATATTTTATGTGAGTACACTGTAGCTGCATTCAGACACACCAGAAGAAGACATCCAATTCCATTACAGATGGTTGTGAGCTACCCTGTGGTTGCTGGGAACTGAACTCAGGACGTCTGGAAGAGTTGTCAGTGCTCTTAACCGCTGAGCCATGTCTCCAGGCCCAGGTCACTGCCTTCTCAATGAACATTGAAAGTAATTCTAAATTTTTAAAATTACATTTACATATATGTGCGTGAACACATGTGGAGGCCAGAGATTATTTGGGAATAGGTTCTACCAGTTAAGGTGGAGTCAGATTTGAGAATGTGTCTTTTTCTACTGAACCATTTCACTGACAGTAGTTGGAATTTTTTTTTTAAAAAGGATCTCAATATGTAAGCTTTGGTTGGCCCAGAACTCAGAGATCCACCTGTCTGCTTCTTCGCCTAAAGGCATCCACCATACCTAGTTACTTTATTAGTTCCTCAGTGTGAAGAGGCCAGTAAGATAACCCTTCATTTTGGGACTCTTGAAACAGAGTCAGTAACTATCTCAGGCTATCCTTGAATTCTGCCACCACATCCAGCTTCCTGATACTGTCAGTGGAGTCAGTTAATGGCCCTAACAGTTGAACACTGTGCTATGAAGCTGCTTCAGGGTACTTTATTCTCAGCCATAGAATATATAGGAATTCCTCAGGTTGTCCTGTTACCCTCAACTGAGTTGCTTGTTGTCAGAAGATACTGGCTAGTGAGATGTCTAAGCAGATAGAAGTGCTTTGCTGCACAAGCCCTGAATTCCATCCCAGAACCCACTGTGGAAAGGAAAAACCATCTCCCAAGTCATCCCCTGGGTTCACATATGCACTACCTGCACTCACACAATCTTTAAGATCTTTACATGTTCAGGTATTTTGCCTGCATGTGTTTACATATGTGTACTATGTCCCTAGTATCCAGAGGCCAGAAGAGGGTGCCAGGTCCCTTTTAAGTGGAGTAAACTCCCATATGGGAGCTGGCAACCAGACCTGGGTGGTTCTGGAGAACAGCCAAAGTTTTTAACATCGGAGCCCTCTCTCCCACCCCACAATACTTTACAAAGGAATTTAATAGCACTAATATGCTTAAGGGAACCAACTAAGAAAATTGGGCCTTTAGGGTGACTTGTAAGCACCTGATTAAATTATAAAGGTAATTAAAGTCATGCACAGCAGCCTCAACTTTGTGTGATATCCCTTTCCAGAAGTAGTGTGTCCAGCAAGTCAGAAAACACGTTTAGAACAAAATGAGCCAGGTATTACGTGCACACTCGTAACCTGGAATTCAAAGTCACGCTCGGCCTAAAAGGGATTTTAAGGCCAATCTTGCTCTAAGAGACCTTGCCTCAAATGATCAATTTATTTATTTATTTATTTTTTAAGATTTATTTATTTATTTTATTTATGAGTACACTGTAGCTGTCTTCAGACACACCAGAAGAGGGCATCGAATCTCATTACGGATGGTTGTGAGCCACCATGTGGTTGCTGGGATTTGAACTCAGGACCTCTGGAAGAGCAGTCAGTGCTCTTAACCGCTGAGCCATCTCTCCAGCCCCAAATGATCAATTTATAAAGGGAGAATATACAGTAGGCTTAAATGGTCAAAATCATTGGTAGGTACTTATGGATGTTACTTAGTGCCAAGATCAGAAACATCTTTCTCCCACCTGCTTAAGAAAAAAGGACCACAAATTAGGGCTGGTATTTTTTTCTTTTTTTTGGTTTTTCGAGACAGGGTTTCTCTGTGTAGTTCTGGCTGTCCTGGAACTCACTCTGTAGACCAGGCTGGCCTCAAACTCAGAAATCCGCCTGCCTCTGCCTCCCAAGTGCTGGGATTAAAGGCGTGTGCCACCACCGCCCGGCTAAAGGGCTGGTATTTTTCATAAAGTCAGACTATCAAATGTGATTCTAGGACTTTGGAATCCCTGAGCATAATGAAGCATCTTCAAGCACACATGAGGTCTGCTGTTTAGGAGCCACCATTGCGACAAGTCTACTAGTTGGCCACCTACCTCTTCCTTCCACTTCACTAGCCCTACATAAGCTGGCTCTTACACTCTATTACAAAACCAGCACTCCTCTTGTCTATTTGCCAAACCCTATGTACCAGCTACAAGAGAAGGGAATAAGGCACAAGCCTAGCTAGTGAGATGTTCAGAATCTGAAATGCACAAAAGAATATGAAACTTGCCGTCAGTCCCTCTTCCACACATCCCTCACTGCAGCCTTTCCTGTGTAGGGCCCAGCCGAACAACTGGAGTGGCACCCCTTCCATGTGAGTGACTTGAGCTTGATGATGATTTTGACCCAGTACATACATAATTACCTCCCAGCAGTACTTCTGACAGCTGCTCTCAAGCAATAGGAACACATCCCACAGAGCACACAGGGAAGGCTGGGGCAGCAGGTTTCAAAAACTCACTTTATTCCAATGTGAAATGAAGACGTGATGGTTTAAAAACAAGAAAACGTTCTTGATAGCTGTGGGGATGCCTTGCTGGCCCATGCCCATTCCCTTTGAAACAAGGTCCCTGGACAGATACTATCCATCAGCAGCTCCAGAAAAGCCCCAAGTAGAGGCTCTGCCTAAAACAGCTCCCTCAGGCTCAAAGGGTGGCCATCTCTTTCAGGGACAGCAGACAAAGAGAAGCGACACAGGCAGGGAGGGGAGAGGGCAGCCAAGGCAGTAGGAGCCCCAACAGCCCAGAGCTTCTTTGTATAAGTGCTTATATGGCAAAGACCAAGAAAGAGCCAGGCTCCACAGAGGTGACAGTCACTTCTGTGCATGGCACTTTCCCTGGGATCCACAATTCAGCCCTGGGTCCCCACCCCTTACCCAACTGTGCATTAGGCAGCTCAGGTTAAATGGGGAGAAAGATACATTCAGACTGTTGGCCCCCAAGGTTATGCTCACCTTGGGTACAGGGAGCAGGGAGGCAAGTCAAAGCCTGTGGCAGGACCTCCTCTCCTGCTTGGCCAAGGCCAGGCACATGGATGTGTGGGGTCCACCACTGCTGGCCCCTTCCCTTCCCCCTGAGGCTATAGGTAGGCCAGGCCCAATCACAGTAAAGCCACTGCAGGTCTCACCTTGTACCCTACTAGATATCTGGCTCCCCCTCCCAGGAAACATGAAAGCCCCCATCTTTTTTGGCTTAAACCTGGACTTTAAGCCAGGCTGGACCCAGGGGTAGTGGCAACAAAAGCAGCAGCCATAATGTCAAACATATAAATGACCTGAGAAATTGCATCTGCACGTCATCCACTCAGAACTGACTGGGCTATGTATGTACATCAGGAAGGACGGAGCAAGACATCCACAGGCATGGACACACACGCATCTGCTTGATGCTGGGAAGGCACTTGCCCCCCAGCTGGAACAGATGCCTACACACATCACTTTCGTGTCTTCAATTAGGCCTCTGCTTTGAATATTCATTTAACCAGTGCAAAACCATCTTTTAGGGGCAGGCAGGCCAGGGCAGGGCCCCAGGCAGATGGTGGGGTGAGGTGGGGGTAGAAAGTGGAGGACTAGCTTCCTCTCCCAATCTGCAGGGCATGCCTCCAGAATTCTCCTGGAATCTGTCTGCATCACCGGGTAATGGGGCTGCTGGACTGTCCATCTTTCTCTCCTTTATTTTATCCCTGTAAGTTCAGGGAAGAAGGATCTTCCTTGGCAGTCTGAGGGGAGCCTATGTCCTCCAGGGCTCTCTCTGGCTCAGGCTCAGTAGCCACGGGTTCTTCAGCCTTATCCCTGTTTCTGCTGGCTTCCTGGAGCTGGTGTCGCCGTGCCACCTCTGCCTTCAGGTTTTCCAAGTCTTTTTGGCTGCACATTAGGAGGAGGTGGAGTCAGAGTAGCCTGGACCCTCTGCCACCCTGTAGCTCCCAGTCCACTGCCACTGGAGACCGTGGAGGTGTATGGAACAGGTGCCCCTTGTAGAGGTGGAGTGCTGCCTACACCTGACATAGAATGTGGTGAGAGTGTGCCTTCCCTACACCTAAGTTCAGTCTGCTCTCAAACGCTCCTATAGCAGACCAAAGGCAGCACACAGGACAAGGGTGCTCCCTCTCATTGCCAGCTGGCCCACCATCAGCATCTCCCACATGCAGGAGGGAGGTAATTTCAAAGCAATCTGCAAGAATTGTAGGGAGTTTTCAAAAAACTAGCTGACAAGGTATAGCCCTGCACTGGAAAAGCAGAGAGCCAGAATACAGCCACGTCATATGCACTGGAAGTGAAAGATCACCAAGATAATGGAAAACAGAGGCCCAGCCAGGTACGACAGCCCAGCCTGGAATCTCTATACTTGGAAAACAGAAACAGGAACTCAAGGTCATTCTCAGCTACATAGCTAGTTTTGAGGAAAACCTGGGCTACATGAGATCTTTTCTAAAACAAAACAAGAAAAAAAAAAAAAAGAAATCTGAACAAGGTATGCTACAAACTTAAAAGAAACCAGGTAGTGACACACACATCAACTGTGATCCTAACACTTGAAGAACGGAAGCAAGAGGCTCGTGTGCTTGAGGCCAGCTCACTCAGACCCTAAAGACTGAAGCAGGATTGCTACAAATCTGAGGCTGGCCTGGGCTACATAATGAGGTCATGGTTAGCTTGGGTTAGCACTGAAGTCTGTCATAAAATAAATGGTCAGGCTATGGTGGCACGTGTCTTTAATCCCAGCACTTGGAAGACAGAGGCAGGCGGTTCTTTGTGAGTTCGAAACCACCTGGTCTACTCAGTGAGTTCCAGGACAGCCAAAGCTGTTATACAGAGAAACTGTCTCAGAACAGACAAACAACAAAACAAAAACAACGAAACCAAAACAAAAATAAAGGAAAATAAAACACTAGAGCTCTATCTCTCTTGGATTGCACAGTGTCTGGGAGGAATCACAAAGAACCTAACCTTACTACAGGCCATGTGCTTTTCAAGTCTTGAGCTCTGCACATATAACTTAAACAGAACCTAAGGCTGACTGTCAGGGCTCTCACCTGAGAGGAATGAAGAGGATGCCATTGATGACATTGAGCTGCTCCAGGACACTGGCCATGCTGGGAGCTGTGAACTGAGGGTGTTGGGGAAGGCCAGGTTAGTGTGGCCTAGCAAGAGGCTAAGGCCCTGCAGCCCCCCACTCAGCCTAGGCCCATACCTTGAGGGGTGGGATATTGGCACTGGAGCCATTACGGTAGATCTCATTCATGGTGCGCTGCAGGGCCACAGCCTGCTGGGTCAGGCACTTGAGGTACTCAGAGCTCTCCTTGGTTTTCTCATGGTCCTCACCTAGCTATAAAAGACAAGAGCCAAAGCAAGGGGAGATCAAGGCTACATGGACAGCCACAGGCTCAACCTTCTCAGCCCCTGCCGAGGCCCACCTGAGTCTTGTAGATGGTGTAACCTTCCTTCTCATGCTGGAGGGCTGAACGAAACTCAGCTTTGCTCTCATAAACCCGGGCGACAAGGTGGTGGCTGGGAGGAACAGAATATATGGTGTCAAAGAGACAAGAAGTGGAGCCCACGCGAGGACTAGATCCCTCCCGGGAGCTCCTGATGAATTACTTAAGAAAAGGGCACCGAGCACAGGGAGAGCTTCAAAGAACTTTTCTGAACTGTGTAAGACAAAACTGGGTCTCTTCCCAACCACATTCTCTGTGTCTCCAAGAGTTTGCTAGGGGGCCTTAGCCAGCACTGCCTCACCTGAGAGCCACCTTAAGGGCCTTGGGCCCATGGTACTTGGTAGTGACAGCCAGTGCATTCTCCAGGAAGCGCAGGGACAGATCATACTCCATTACGCCATGCAGCACCAGCCCAATGTTGTTCTGGAAAATAAGGAAGGAAGGAAGTCAGCTCCTCCAAAGGCTGCACAAAGTTCATCCATGGTCTGTTCGCCCGCACTCTCCTCCCCAACACTCACATCCAATAATGCCATCTCAGGGTGGTCCTCCCCAAACACAAGCAGCATGAGGTAGCGGGCACGGTACAGGAGGCTCAGGGCTGTGGACAGCTGGCTGCTGGCAAAGCAGTACAGGGCCAGGTGCATCTGTGGGTGGGGTAGGTGGGTCAGGGCAACCTCAGGCACCCACACCTACACACCAACCCCAGCATGGCTACTCACATATTCCTGGATGGTGTTGGGGTGCTCAATGCCCATCACCCGCTCACTCATCAGCACAGCCTTCTGTTGATTGCTGAGGGCCTGGTAAGAGATGGTACCCATCTCAGGTGAGCACTGCTTCCCAACTGAGCAGCCCCACACAGCATGGGCCAGCCTGCAATTTCTATCCTTTGCACACAGGCAGCAGGATAATAACGGCTGCTGGGACCTGGAGGTCTTCACCACAGAGACTGTCTGAAACTCTCATCATTCTACATCTTCTTCCCCAACAAAGCCTATGCAAAATCAACCATCTGAAAATGTAGTGACTTCTAAAAAGCTTTCCTAGGACAGCCTGATTGGGAAAGCAGGGGGCCCAAAGCATACTGAGAGCCTAGGGGCCATCAAGATAGCTGGAGGACAACCATAGAACACCAAAGAAAACAGGAGACCATTGGTTGGTCTTCCCATAGTCACTCGAAGGCCAGGCATTGTGCTGTAGGCTCGACGGCCTCCACCCCTGAGCTGATTCCCATGCACCTTACAGAGCACAGGCAGCTACTGAGTTCTCCCAAGGACAGCAATCGAACAGTTGATGAGCTCATGGAACAAGAACTTTGGAGCTCTCTGGATGCCACTTGCTCCCTACATGGCAACCCAAGGGAGAACATTCTCCCTGTTTTAACAAGGAGGTGATGGCGGGGTCCCTAGACCTTTCATGCAGCCCCAACTAAGACGTGACAGCCAGAAGTGCCAGAGCCTACACACCTCAGCATAATCACCCATGATGTAGTGGAGGCGGGCCAGAAGACGCAAACAGGCACAGATCTCCACATGCATGGCTCCATAAACATTATTGAACAGGTTCAGAGCCTCATTGATGAGCTCACAGCCTTCCTTCAGGAAGCCTACGAGGCAGCCGGGTGGCAAGGTCAGGACTGGGCAAGAGACACTCCCATTTCCCCCAGCCCACAGTGCCACGCACCCTGCTGTACTTTGGCCTGTCCACTCTGGAAAAAGTGGAAGGCATCCGATGCTTTGGGGTTGACATGCTTGACCACAGGAAAGATATTGAGCACATCTTCCTCAGTGAAGGCAGGCTTGTGGCGGCTGTCAAAGCTGTATTCCTTCAGCAGAATCTGGGGACAGGGCCCAACACCCAAAGTCTTAGCCTTGGACACAAGAACAGTACCTCCCAGTCTACCATCCCAAGAAAGCTCCCTTCATCCCTGCTTTGTGGTCCAGGCTGAAAAGGAGGGCCCACCTGGATCCCGGTTTTCAGTGAGATCTCCCGCAGCAGTGTTATCTTCTGCAGCCCGTAGGTTTCCACAGCCTGGTCCACAGAATCACTAGGGGCAGGAGCAGGAGCTGAGCAGCCCTGCACCCACCTGCCACTCCGGACAGCTGCTCAACTCCAGAGCCCGTAACCACTGCTATCCACTGCTCAGCATTAAGCCTCACAGCCAGCCCCCTCCCCCACACTGGTCCCACATAACTATGCCTGTTTGCCTGCTGTCTTCACTCCACTGCTCTTAGACCACAGGCCCTAGATGCTGCCCTACTCTGCCCCCTGTGCCCATACCACTCAAGAGTGAAGTCAAAGTAGTTCTTGGCCTCCTGGCATATGTTCTTCCAGAGCTCTTGGGGGGTCATCACAGCCCAGGCAGTGTTGTCTGCAGCTCCTGGAGGCCGGTTTTTCCTCCTCTTGTTCCTTTTCTTGGAGAGCAGCTCATCGGCAGGCAGGTGGGCCACAGGGTTAGGATAAGAGCTCAGGAAACAGTTCAGGAAGTGGCTGATGGCAGCTGAGAGGCCTGAGAGCTCCACTCCCTGAGCCAAGTTTTGGTTGAAGTCAGGATGGTCCTAAGACCCCACCCAGGGCTCTTCTCCAGGCCCCATGCCACCCAGGGAGGTCCCACCAAGTTGGGAAAGAGTGTGGCACCTGCAGATAAGTCTTGAAGATATGCTTGGCGGAGCGTGTGATGAGCTCTCCAATGCCGATTTTCTGGGGAGTTAAAGAAGTTAAGTCTCGGGTAGGTTCCAGGCCTCCAGCTGCCACTACCTCCCAGGCCAAGTCCCACTCACATAAATGTGGTCCAGCTGGTCACGGGCTGGGCTCCGTAGCACCAGATCCAGCACCTTGCCCAAGTATCGCATGTTGATGCCACGCTGGCGCATCACCTCAGCCAGTGTGGCCCCGTCCATGGGCAGCACAGCATACTCTGTGCAATCTTTTACCTGTGAAGCTGCATCAGGTCAAGACCAGCCCCAGCCCTTTGCCCCCACCCCTCTGGGTCTTCCCTAAAAGAAGAACAGAACTAAAGTCCCAGCTTCCATGTGGAGAGGAGATAAGGTGTGAAAAAGGCACAGGAACCTATTTCTGCCTTCTACAAAAGCAAAAGGGAACAGGAAGAGTGACCCTGTCACTGGGAAGCAGCCTGACCTCTTGGGTAAAGACCTGAGTCTCACAGGTGGCACAGGGTCATCTGGTCATGTGGGGAGAAACCACAGCATTACTCCAGTTAACCTGAGAGACTCACAACCTGAGGCAAAAATGGCACTGGACCCAGGAATATATGGCTAAGAGGAATTAAGCCTGTCATTCTTCAGGAGCATAGGCAGAAAGCTAGTAGAATCAGCTGGGCAGGAAATACTAGGACCCTGCTATGTGAGCCCCAAAGGACTAGAATCTCAGCCTTGGCAGGGCAGGCCATATCTATGTCTGATGCCTCCTTTAATGCTAACTAAGGCTAATGCTGCAGCTGTAAGAAGGTTCTATAGACCTTCTAGAAGGTGATCTAGAGACCAAGAAGCATGAGGCCCCAAGGTCTGCAACAGCCCCTATGGCAGCCCCAACCCATCCTTTCAGCCCCTCCCTCACCAAACCAGGGATCTGGCAGGAGAGCAAGAAGGCAGCTGCATCTTTCAATAGCTGCTTTTGGTCCCGAACTTCATCCTGGCAGGACTCAGGAAACCGAACCCCTGGGGAGACAGAGCAGGAAGGCTTGAGCCAGGCAGATGACATCAGGGGGGCAGCCTTCTGCTGCTGAAGAGCCCAAGTACATGCCATGATGCTCTGAGTTTGGTTGCGGGGTTCACTCACTGATTATCCCTTCTTACTTACCTGGGGAGAAGATGTCAGGATTGAAGCGAATATCAAAGGCTGTGCTGCTGATGGAGCCAACAGCCTTGCAGGCGTTGCGGATCACCTCTCGGCTTCGAGGGTCTACTGTGGAGATGTGTGAGGGTAGGAGGTAGAGCTGTGCTACTGTGAGCCTCTTGCCCAACCCACTCTAGGGATGGCTGCCTGCCTCTCTCAGAGATCATGAGCCACCCATGGCTAAGCTGCCAGGACCAGCTTGAGCTCTTCAAACAAGCACAGCAACCCCACCTGTGCCATCATCTGAGGCGACGGTCTCTGCCAGCTCCTTCACCTTGGCGAGGCCACTCACACTGCTGCCCTCCTCCTCACATCCTGCCTCAGGTCCTATTGAGTCTTCAGATTTGGTCTCTGCTGAGGAGGGCGGGCCACCATTCTCCAGGGAGGTGGAGGTCTCCACCTTGCTGGCCTTCTGCTGCATCAACTGTAAGGCAGCCAGCTTCATGAAGAGAAGGTACCTACAAGCGGCAAAGTAGGCATGATGAAGCAGGGGGCTGCAGAGATTGGAGCCAGGCTGTCCAGTGGTTAAGAGCACTTGCTATTCTTACAGATTCAATTTCCAGTACTGACATTGTGGCTCGTAACTATCTGTACTTCAGTTCCAGAGAGTCCAATGCCCTCTTGTAACCTTTACAGGAAATGGGCATACATGTGGTACACATACATGTAGGCAAAACATTCACACACACAACTATAACAATTAACCCTTAAAAAAAAAAAGCCAGACAGGTATCACCATATACTTTTAATCTCAGAACTGGGGAAGCAGGAGGCAGGAGGCAGGAGGCAGGAGGCAGGAGGCAAGAGGAGGCAGGAGGCAAGAGGAGGCAGGAGGCAAGAGGAGGCAGGAGGCAGGAGGGAGGAGGGAGGAGGCAGGAGGCAGGAGGCAGGAGGCAGGAGGCAGGAGGCAGGAGGCAGGAGGCAGATAGATCTCTGAGTTCAAGGCCAGCCTGGTCTTCAGAATGAGTTCCAGAGAAACCCTGTCTTGAAAACCAAAAGGCAAAACAAAACAAACAAAAAGGCAGGCCCAGGCTCCAGGTCTTGCCAAAATGTTGGTACTGGGAACACTATCCCTTTAGCATAGGGACAGTCTGTCCTGTCGGCATGTGAGTGTGAACGAATGCCTTGCCAGGCTAGCAACCCACTAGAGAGGTCAGAGTAAAACCAAAGTGTAATGTTGCACATCTGTAATCCCAGCCAGCACTAGGGAGGCCGAGACAGTGAGTTCCAGGCCAGCTTTTGCTACACAGAAAGACCCTGTGTAAAAAAAGCAAATAAACAAAACCCCACTAAACTGTCCTCAAGTTAGAAGAGAGCTAGGGCATACGGGGAGGGGAGAGACTCTAGAGCAGGGCTCTCAGCAGTGAAGAAGAGGAATACCATGGCACCCGGAAAGAGTTCATGAGGTGAGAGACAGCAGATGGGCAGTCAGTGCCAGCAGCCCAGCACTCTGAAGCCCCACTTCCCAGCCCTGTACTTCTCCCTGTCATTAAACTATAGTAACACATTTATTAGAGACACGGTTTCTCAGTGTAGACCTGACTTGGCTTCTAACTCTTTTTTTTTTGGGGGGGGGGCAGGGTTTGGAGACAGGGTTTCTCTGAATAGCCCTGGCTGTCCTGGAACTCACTCTGTAGACCAGGCTAGCCTCGAACTCTCGAACTCAGAAATCCGCCTGCCTCTGCCTCCCAAGTGCTGGGATTAAAGGTGTGCGCCACCACCGCCCGGCTGGCTTCTAACTCTTAAGAGATCCGCCTGCCTCTACCTCCTGAGTGCCAGGACTAAAGGTGTGCCCCACCATGCCCGACTCTGTGTCTTTATATGGGTGTGTTTATGTGCATAGGGAAGCCACAGGAAGCCATCAGCTGTCCTGCTCTATTACCCTCCACCTCCCTCGAGACAGAACCTCTCACTGAATGTGCACTACACAGCAGCTAGCAAGCTCTTACGAGGTCCTGTGTCTGCCCTCTCCCGCAGTGGTGGGGTGAGATGCATGCTGATTACCCGCCTTGTCGTAAGCACTCTCACTGAACACCTCCCAGCTCCTGCTGCTCCCAGCTCCACATCTGCACTGACTGGCATTTTAAACCACCTCAGGAGATCCCAAATACTCCTTAAAAGCCGAGGACCACTTTGCTGGAGACACTGGTTTAGCCACTTGCTAGTCTACAATTGACAGAGGCCCTGTGTTTCTACATCTGGAGATCTGAGGCAGACAAAGGCTGAGATTTATAACCGGACTCTAGGAAGCAGGTTGGAGTTTCTCCCTTCCAGGATTTCCCTCAGAACAGACGATCCCGAGCCAGCTTCCCTGTCAGTCTAGACCAACAGAAGCCACTCCTCACCTGTGCTCCACAAAAGCATCCACTAGCTCCTGGCGCAAACAGCACAGCTTGTGTCGATGGGTTCGGGGGAAGCCAGCTCGAGAGCACTCCTCAGGCAGCTCTTCACCAGGCACAGGAAGAAAGTTGAGGTCCGGTGGGAAAGTGCGCAGTAGGTCAAGGATGTAGTGGCGCCCATCATTGCCAATAATGCCCTTACACTCGACCGAGGAGCAGAGCTCCACCTCCTCGTTTCGGTCGTTGAGCACTCGGTGACGCAGGATCTTGAGGGGCCGACTGGTGCGCTCCAACAGCTCCAGATAGCGTGGGTGTGACACCACTGTCTTGCCAAAGTCAATGGAGCCATAGATGACACTCTGCTCCTGGTCCCGTTCCAGGATACCAGGGATGATGGACTGAGCTGTGACTCGGTAGCCACGGTAATCCACTACCACTGTACCCAGTGTATACAGCCCTTCTACATCCACGGCATTGTATGTGCGAACACCATTCAGGTCATTGGTGGGTGCGACATAGGCTGCTACGTCCCCACCAAAGTCTTTGTAGTGGTCCCGGACATCAAAGCCCAGGCTAAAGAAGATGTTGTTCCAGATGAACATCTGCATCTTGGTCTCCTCGCTGGGGTTGATGGCCATCACATTGCCATCAATAACTGCCATGGCGCCCCTTGTGGCTGCCGCTGTGAAATCACTGTGCACCTGGGGAGGCCAAGGTTTGGAGGGTGAGAGCACCAAGGTACATCCTATCCTGGCCCAACTTACCTAGATGGTAAAGGAAGCCAGGCCCTGGGAACCAAGGAACCCTTGCCTCAGTTTTTTCATATTTAGAAATGGGCAACAGTACCATTTCTTAAAAACATATTGAGACCTCAACAATTCTACTGATTGGAAAAAAACCCAATCAGGAACAAAAGGGAATATGCAGGGCCAAATGAGATGGTTGAGCAGGTAAAAGTCCCTGCCACCAAGTCTAACTACATCACTTCAATCCCTGGACCTACCTACAGTAAAAGGAGAGACCTGCCTCAAACTGACTGCCCTGTCCCACACTTACACCCACATCCACCATGCATGTGCACACACATTTTATCAATGTGCTACTGCTCCAGAAGCATCCCAGCAGTGCGCCTGTGGCTTAGTGAGAGCACCATGTGATCATGGAGGACATGAAGATGGCCAAGAAAGATAGGTTACTTCCCATTCTATAGTCTCAAGATCCTCAGTGAAGCCATAGCAAAAATCTGAGGTTGTTTTCTGGGAGGCAGGAAGTTGACATACTCTGCAAGTCCCTCTCCAGTGTTGCCAACAAAGGTAGGCTAGTGCCAGCCTCTAGTTTTCTCTTTACCCCAAAGTCCAGTGACAGGGAGGCTTAAGGCTGCAGTCACCTTGAATATGGCTCTTTCTCGAAGCAACCGCTCAGGCAGGTTCTTGCGGGGCAGCTCCCTTGTAGTCTGCAGCTCTTCATTCCAGTCCCGGGTCTGTGGAGGGACCAGGGAGGCAGAGGCAGGCTCAGCCTATATCTCCTGACCTGCTCTGGGCTAGCCCTTTCTTCCACTTCCCTGTGGACAGGCCCCTAGAGATCAGAGGGAGCCTACTGGGAGGTGCATAGGAGCCTGGCAGGAAGGAAGGGCGGGTCTGGGTAGCACCTGTCCAGGAATGTGCTCCTCATAGCCCAGCCTCGAGGTGTAGGCGTCCTCAGCACGCACACAGTCCATGGCATGCTCCGCCTGGGGGGCTGTCCAGCTGTACACCTGGAACGGGGTGGCGATCCTCTCGAACGGGTGTCGCTGGACCCTGTGGCAGGCAGGGGAATGGAAGGTGGGACACCCCTCCAAGCTCAGTGCCCAGTTGTGAGCTCCTCTTCTCTGAGGCCCTCACTGCTCTGGCATCTCCTACCCACAGAGGCCAACCCGAAGTCAGACACAGCAAACGGGCACCTCTCCCAGGGCTGTTGCCCCCTTGAACCAGGGACTCTCAGGCACCGGGACACCATTTCTTCAGGAGAGGTGCTGGTGTGGGGGTCCAGCCTGTGACTGGAGGCAAGGCAGGGCACGGTGGCAAAGGTGCTACCTTTTCTTCTGCAGCACAGCAAAGTTCTTTTTGAAGGTTGGGCTGATCTGGTTGAGCAGTTCTACTAGGGAATGGCTGAGGAAGCGGGGGCTGGCAGGCTTGGGGTTGAAGTGGTAAGCTGTGGACCTGCAAGGAGAGGAGTCACTAAGCAGGTGCCGTAAGTATTTGTCACTAGACTCAGAATATGGGGACATGCCATGGCACGTGAAAGACCAGCAGCAGAGACTTACTGATTGAGGTAGAAGCCTCTCGTAGATGCAGTGATGCTGACTTGCCGGTCCTCAGCAGTGATGACAAACAGGTACATGAGGTCCCCGTGCATTTTGCGGTTTCCAGGAGGTGGGTTCCAGCCACTCATGGTGAGCACTTTCAGACACTGCAGGGGCTGCACAAATGGCCAAACATGAGGAGACAGGACTTTTAGGATCCTCCCACCAGCGTTTTACTTCCTTGATGCTTCTAAAGTCTTACCTTCCAGTCACGGTTCTGGGGCTGCAGGGGACACAGAGGCCGTTCCCGGCTCCCTGGCAGGATATACTCAGGTGGTGTGCAGTCAATGGGGTCCATCTCCAAGCCTTTCTTCCGCTTCCCACTGTCTGAGGAACCCAAGGCTGGTGGTCAGCCAGGAATCAACTATTTCTGTTACTTAATGTGTCCCTGGCTTGCCTTGACTTCAGCAACCCACCACTCCCCAGCCCTTCAGGCCTTTGTCCCTCTGTACAAGTCCAAGTGCCAATTTTTCCCCGCACCTCCTAAGTCACCATCAGTGAAGACACTCAGGAAGGACAAGGAGTTACAGTCAACTCCATTGAAGGCATCAGATGGGTCCAAGCTCTTGAGGAGGTCTCGGACATGGCGCACGTGGATTCGGGCCTCACGAACCGTGTAAGGCTCTGCCAGAAGGAGGGGAAAGCATTACTAAGACCCTATTAGAATAACCTGACTTGCAATTTGCGGTGTTTTCATGGGGTTGGGAGGGCTGGTTGGTTGAAAAGAGAAGACAAGGTCTTTAAGTTCCTGCTACCTTAGAGTTACGTAACACAGACTACCCTTCACCTCACAGTGCTATAGCTGCCTCAGCACCCCCTGAGATCACAGGGATCACAGGCAGAGAGCCATGTATCCAGCCTTCTCTCCTTACAGCTCTGGAGTACTGGAAAGTTGTAGAATTAAGCTGAATCTACAGCTGCTAGGGTAGCTTAAAACTTCCATTTTTTTGTTTTTGCAGGGTGGAGACAAAGTGACAAAGCTTAAGACAGGGTCACGTGGCCCTGGATAGCCTAGATCTAACAGTGATCCTCAAGTCCCAGCCTCTAAGTGCCAACAGTAGACACCGAGAGATCACCATGTCTGCTCAAGTTTTTACTTTTTAATTAAGTGTGGGTGACTCTGCCTGTTTCTGTGTTACTGTATGCCATATGGGGAGTGGAGTGCCCATGGAGGCCAGAAGAGGGCATCGGAACCCCTGAAACTAGACTTCTGGTTATTGTGAAATGCCTGATGTAGGTGATGGGAACTGAAGACAGGTCCAGTGGAAGAGAAAATGCCCTTAACTGCTGGGCCACATCCCCAAACCCTGAAATTTCCAATTAGGGTTCCCATTTTTAATTCTCCTGTCAGCCAGCTATGGTGGGAGCTCACTAGATTCCCAACCCTTGTGGCAGAGGATCAAGAGTTCCTCTATATATCAAGTTGAAAATCAGGCTTAGCCGGGCGGTGGTGGCGCACGCCTTTAGTCCCAGCACTTGGGAGGCAGAGGCAGGCAGATTTCTGAGTTCGAGGCCAGCCTGGTCTACAGAGTGAGTTCCAGGACAGCCAGGGCTACACAGAGAAACCTTGTCTCGAAAACCCAAAAAAAAAAAAAAAGAAAAAAAAGAAAAAAAAGAAAATCAGCCTTAAATTGCCACCAAAAATTCCAAAATAACACCTAAGCTGGGTTTCTGATTTACACACACATACACCCCTTCTTGTTAGTGGGATCCTTGTTTGCAAAGAACATTCTACCATCTGCTCTTGAAGCCTACTCAGGCCCTGGAAAACTCATCAAAGCCACGGGCTTTTTGTTCAGATACTTCCAGTTCTGTGGAGTTGTTAGGGCTCCACAGCCTCAGACTTGTGCTCCTTAGGGATTGTCTAAGGACTTGACAACCAAAGAACCCGAGTCAACACTGTCATATAGTGTGAGTTTTGTGAATTTTAACCATTTCTGCAAGGACAAGTGGTTCTCCAATTGGCTGAGAGTCAGCTATGATAGACTTGCCCAAACTTCCCTTACTCCTTTATTTTTCCTTTTGGTTTTTTAAGACAGGGTTTTATTCCATAGCCCAGGTAAACTTTCAGTTCACAGCAATTCTCCTGCCTCAGCTGCCCAAATGCTGAGATTACAGGCATAAGCACTGTGGTCTGTTTCCATATCTGCTCTTAATGAGCTGACATTCCTGGGGATTCCCTCTGAGCTGCTACAGAACTGTAAACCCCTGACACTTCCGTCAAGAGCAAGAAACATCCTTGCACTTGGGAGGCACAGGAAGGTGGGTTGCTACCCTGATCTACAAAAAAAGTTCTAGGACAGCCAGGACAACATGAGACCTTGTCTCAAAACATAAAACAAAAAAAGCAAACAAGAGAAAGGAGATCTACAAAACTTTTTCAGGTTACAAAAGAGGCAATACTTAACTTTTCAGAATTTGATAGGCTTATTTCAATCCTAGTTTGGAACTGGCTAGATTTTTAAAAATGGAGACTCAAGTCTTTAGACTGTGGGCCATGCAATAGAAAGAAAGAGTGTGACTGCCTAAGCAGCATGAGTAGCACCTTCTAAGTCAGCACCACCTCCAAGTGACCAGATGGAGCACAGAGACAACAGTATCAGTGTCTGTTAGGATATCTGGTCTAACTCTCGGGCCCTCCTCTGGCAGCCACCAGCTCAGTCTAGACCAACCTTCCACAACTCGGAGCACAGAACCTTCCTGCAGTCCCTCCACACTGCGTAGCTCTGAAAAGTGGTCCAGCATATTGCCATCCAAGTGCAGTGAGAAGCAGGTACGGTGGCAAGAATCCTCACGGTCCATGAGCACCTGGTGTATCTCCTGCACCATCTCCTGAGGGGACACCTGCCAGGGAGAAAGGTCACTCTGGTAAGAAACTATATGGGTAGGGAAAGAGCATATCTCCTTGCTACCAGGCCAAGTACCTGGGTTCCTAGAATAAATCCCGCAGTTTGCTACTTTTTGAGTTTTAAATGTTAAATTCCAAGCTCTATCCAGGAATACCATATTCATTTGCATCTGTGTTTATATACATACTTATACATATATGAACTTACTAGATAGAGCTTGGCCCAGGCTTAAACTATGTATAGGAACCAAGAGCAATTCCTTAACCAGAGGATGGAAAAAGCAGGGGAAGCAACACTAAGGCCTCTAGAGCAAATGGCTCTGGCCTTGCCAGCGGCTGCTGGTGCTTATCCTCTAGACATAAGGCAATGACCTGAACTTAAGCCTCATCTACTTTGCTAAGCAGGACTCAGCTTCCTGCCCACAGGTCCAGCACATATAAAGACAAGGCTTAGCTTTCAAACATCCTCCTCTCCAGCAGCAGACTCAAACCTGGTCCCCAGCACATCTTCCTCCATCTTACCTGCAGGGTAAAGGGCTCGATGCCAGGGGCCAGGATCTTCACAGAAAAGCCTGTGTCCTGAATGACAATGACTTCCTGTCCAGTGGTCTCATCTCCAGGCTCACCCTCATCTAGCCCATTTTCCCTAGGTGGTTCAGATGTCCCTTCTTCCTTCTTCAAGTTCTCTGAGCAGTCACCATTCAACAGCATGACCGAGGGGGGATCTGGGAAAGGTGAGAGCTGAGTCAGATGGGCCTAGCTAGGCAGGTGGGGCTTTCTATCTCACACACCCAGTTGGGGAGTAAATCTATTCCACAGACCCACTAGAGACCAGCCCCCTCACTGCATACGTGTAAACCACTGCCGTCTCCTTTCCACATTCCGTGCCCTCCCTTTCATGCACTGTTCCTCGCCACAGCTGTTAGGATTCCTATCCAGGGCCACAATGGCACACATCAACCTTCTCCAGCAGCAAGGCCTCTGCTCATCTCCTTCTCTTCTATCCAATGATCCATTCTCTCCAGTGATCCTGAGCTATAGGCTGACGTCAGCCCCTCCTACCTCATTTCTCACATGGATTCAAAGCTCTCCATCTGTGAGCTCAGATGGCCAGTGGTAGCCTGGTTTAAGCTTCTCAACCAAGTCAACTACCACTAACACATAACTTAAACTTACATAGCACCAAAGGCTCATTTTGTTAGAAAAGAATCTATTATGCCGGACAAACCAGTCCCTGTTCTCTCCCTGCAACCAATTCCTAAGTCCTGGGGCTGTGCAGCCATGGCCTTGGTACAGCTTTCAACATCAAAAGCATCATTTCTGAACCCTTCTGATAAAGCACTGATGACTCAAATGTGGCCTGGCCAACATTCTAGGGCACCTAAGACCAGTCTCTGCTCTGCTAGCTGCCTTCCTCTCACCTCTGTGTTCTTGATTATGCCCCCTCTACACACACAAACAGCCCTGTTGAACTATTCTATAGCTTCTACTGGATCATTCTATCACCCATGATATACTGATCCATTGGGGCAAACTCCAACTCTTGTTTTGTTTCGTTTTTCAAGACATAGTTTCTCTGTGTAGCCCTGGCTATTCTGAAGTCAATTTGTAGACCAGGCTGGCCTTGAGCTCACAGAGATTTGCCTGCCTGCACCTGACCCTTCCAACTCATTAAGTTCTAGGTACATAAACTTTATCCAGAGCCTTCCCAAATGACCTGGGCTGGCAGAAGTACCAGCCCCATCGCTGCCTCCAGGAGCAGCCATTACTCTAGCTCAATGAAAATATATCAAATTAATTAATGTTAGTCTACAATCTAGCCTAGTATTTGTGCGCAGCAGCCAACTTAGCATGCTGTGGAAAAGAGGAGCAGGTGACAACCTTACTCCCCCACCCCAACACCAGTGCTAAGGGGAACAAAAGAGATGTTCCTCCACCCCTGGAAAGCCAAGGACCTCCTCTCAGAAACCCTCCAGCTAAACACAGGTTTGCCTTGATATTCACTTGGTAAACAGAGAGCTTGGCCCCAGCACCTGTCAGCCAGAATGGCCCCCTTGGCTTGTAGCCCCACCATCCCAGCTATGAACAGGACTGTTCCAGACAGAACAGCCCTGCTCTAGATGTCAGCCCAGCCCAGCCCAACTCCAGGGTCCCTGACCCCAAAGGCCCAAATCAGGGGCCTCAAGGAGGTAGACTGATTCAAAATAGATAGGCAACTCCAGGGACACTGAGAGAAGCCTCAGCCCTTTTCCTGTGCCCCTCAACTTAACAGTAGGCAAATAGGACCTTTAGGATTTCAGATATAGTACCAACTCATTCATCCCCCAAAAAGGTAACTGAGGCCTAGGAAGGTTTAAAGTGAACCTCAGGTTCACCAGCTCATGCCATTAGCCACTATGGGCCTTCAATAATGGTATCTGTACCACAACATACCCTCTGCAAACCAGTAGTATCATCCAAGAACCACATGACACACAGAATATCCCTTTCAGAACCCAGCAGCCCCAGGCAAGGAGGCCTTAGCCCTTAAGAAATGGATAATGGCATAGCAGTGTGGACACGCCTTTAATCCCAGCACTCAGAAGGCAGAGGCAGGTGGATCTGAGTTTGAGTCCAGCCTGGTTTACAAAGCAAGTTCCTGGACAGCCAGGGCTATGTGGAGAAATCCTGCCTCAAAAAAAAAAAAAAAAGAAAAGAAAAGAAAAAGAAAAAATAAATGAACAACCTACCCCAAATGAACCTTTGTCTGGCTCTAAAGACAGAGCAGACAAGAGGAAGGGAATGCTAAAAGCAACCTAAGGTGCACACAGAAGCAGCTTCCCCTTACTAGTTCCCTGATGATGACTTTCCAAGTTGGCAATCTCCGAGAATGGAGGCAGAGCTATAAAGTCCCCCTCACTCAATACAGAGACCCAGTTTTGATCACTGAAGGTACACAGTAGGCAGCTAAACCTGGACCTTAATAGACAGTCTGCGTTCTGCATGTTTGCAATAGAGGACAAGGGAGTTAGAGGGGAAGGCAAAGTAAACCTCAGCCCTTTTTCCTAAGTCAAGGGACTTGGACCCTGGGGTAGTCAGATTTAAGAGAACACTCCCCAGGGGCTTCCTTTCCTCTAGGACAGCCAATCCTGGCTCTCTTCTTTCCTCCAGGGGGACCTGAAAGCCCCTTTATCACAGGATTTGTGACAAGTGATTTCTCTGGTTAGTCACTGGGTCCACCCAGCCCCACAGCCCACCTGGTACAGTCAGTAGTTGCACTCTTCTTGACTCTGGAGTCTCAGGACTGCCATCACAATAAGACAGCCAGCTCCCCTGACCAGGCCCAGGCCCAATGCTGCCTCTGTCCCTTGTTCCAGTCTCTGCTTCTATCCTCGTGGTAATGCAGCTGGTCGGCTCAGGGCTGGAGCTCCAGCTGGCTTCAGGTTTCAGTGGGGCCAGGCCTACTGGGGCAGCCCCAGGAAGGGCACATTCCCCCTGCCTCTCATTCTGTTCAAGGTCGGGCAGAAGGACAACTGAGGGCCAGGAGGCCCCACTAGCTTCAGAACCTTGGAAAGAACTACTACTAGCACTAAGGCCCACCTTCCCACATACCTCAGAAAAGGGATCACTGCTAGCGAAGCCATTAGGGGAACAGAGGAACTCAGCATTTGGGGTACCTGAGCCCCTTTGGATAGAAGGCATAGGGGGCAGGCTGGCAGGAGCAGAGCTCAGTAAGGGGGTCCTCTCCTCAGCTCCACCACCTACACCGGTGGTAGGCAGGACCGCTTCGGCCAGCTGCTGACAACAGCTGGCACAGACCCAGGCCCAGGCCATCAGAGAGCTACTCCTTGCCCACCAGCTCCCGACAGAGCACCCTGCCTTTCTCTTAGGTCACAGGACTGGCTGAGGCCTCTGGCTTCTGTTGCCCCTTGCAGGTGACCTGGCAGTTGGCCTCTTCCTGAGAGTCACTGGTTCTAGTGAGAGGGGGATGGGCCCCCAATCTCCCAGAGGACAACTGCACCCAAGCCTCAGGACTTCAAGCTGCACCAAGAAGCTGGCAGACTACCTCTTCTCTTCCCAGCAGCCTGTGCGCCACCAGGAGAAAACCAAATGTCTCCCCTGGGGAAAAACAGAGCTGCCAGCAAGAGGCTGAAGGCCATCACACTGTGGAGAAGCAGCATGCCCAGCCTCGCCAGGGCGCATTCGCAGGGCCTCTGACTTGTTGCCAGGGCCCAGTAAGGATTGCTCTGGCATCCATACTAACCAGCATGGGGGTGGAAAGAGGAACAGGGCTCTCACTCTAGGTCCTTCCATTCCCAGGAATGGCTAAACAAACCCTTGGCTTCTCTTCAGCCCTAGCAGATTCTAAACCTTACACTATGACCTAAGGCAAGGAGGGTCAGATCCAGACAGAGCGCCATTCCTTTTATTTGTTTTTTGTTTTTGGGTTTTTTTTTTTTTTTGGTTTTTCGAGACAGGGTTTCTCTGTGTAGTCCTGGCTGTCCTGGAACTCACTCTGTAGACCAGGCTGGCCTCGAACTCAGAAATCCGCCTGCCTCTGCCTCCCAAGTGCTGGGACTAAAGGCGTGCGCCACCACCGCCCAGCGCGCCATTCCTTTTAACCCCCTCTTAAAACACATCCTAATCCTGAGAGGGGAGCAGGCAGCCTGGTAATAATGCTAAAGGATGCCAACACTGTCTCCACTCCAGGTCACATTAAGCCAGTGTTCACTCCAGGCCATTTCCTCGGAAGGATCATATTCAAATCAACTATCCCATCTCACTCAAGGAAACGAATGCTCCACAAGTCTTGTAAGTCAGGTATCCAAGGTCACAGAAGCAAAAGGCAATGAAGCTAAGTCTAGGAAAAGGTATGTCTGTCGAATCCCAAACCCAACTCTGGGTACTACTTTTTGAGTACAGTCTATTGTCATGCTCCCCAAGGGACCAGGCAACAGCAGTGCTTTCCTCCTGGAAGCCTAAGGACTCAGCCCAGGTGGTGCATAAGGCCATAAGGTCACCCAAGTCTCTACTCCCCTGCACTCAGATCCTAGGGGTCCTTTGAGGACCTAGGCTTTAGGGAAATGAAATAAAAAGGTAGTCCTCTGCAGAATGGGACCAACTGCCTGAACGGCACTTAGTGCATGTGCTAACTTACTCCTACAGTCTCTAGGAGAGATCAGAGTGGAAAGACAACATAGGCCTAGACAGGGACTCCACTAGCCAGAGATGGCCACAGGCAGGAGTTACAAAGGGGTCTGAGTAACCATAAGTAGCCTCTGTATGCCACTCCAGGCTGACAGTCTTTAGATACTATATCAGGGTCAGGCCACACCCTAGCTAAGGAATCAGCAGGTGAGGCTAGAACAGGAAGTTGAACCCCGAAAGATACATTGCCCCATCCTTGAACCCAGGGCTTCAAGACAAATGGACAGAGGCAGAGAGACAGCTTATGGAAGAGCCTGTTTGCCTCTTTCCTGTTTCTCCAGACCTCAAGGTCCAAGTGTAGTTAACTGTTTTCTCAGACACCAACCAGAAGAGCTTTAAGATCCTGCTGGAGAGCTTATAAGGCCCTAAATTCCCCCCTAGTCTGCCAGGTCCCCTTCAGTTTCCACGCCCAACTCAGGGAGCCCTCCCCTGTGCAGAAGGAACTTGACACACCACTGTGAACTTGAAAAACCTGCCTGTTCTCTTAACCCCTAAATGTTACTTTATTCCTAAGCTAACTGACCCTTGCCTGCCTTGATTCCCCTCCTCAAACGTACTGGAGAGCTCTAGGAATAGGGGCCAAGGGTCAGGGGTCTGCACTTTGATACCCATGCCAAAACCTTACCAGAATATAGCAGAGGAGCGGGAGAGGGTGGGGGAGCAGGGCATACACAACACAACACAGGCTCCATTTATGTTTCTTCTTTTGAACAGATCCATTTTGGCCGTAAAATGAGTCTCAGTTATCTATACCAGTTTTCTGGGACACAGAAACCAAGTAGAGAGTCCTGTGTCCCCAAGATGAAGAACTATGCTCTGATCCTAACTCAGCACCCCCACCCCACCCCCAAGAGTCCCTCAGCATATAGTTAAGAAGGGAGCTTCATTCACCAAAGCCCTCCACGATAAACCAGCATGTCCACCTCAGCTTCCTCTAGGCTGGACTGGGGTAGGTTTGGCATGCTAGCCATAAACTGGAAATCTAAATGCTTCCCTAAGCAATGAAATCGAGATGACCTTGGGCAAGCTGCTTCATAGCTCTTCAGATCTCTTTGATGGAGGGGAGATAGCCAGCTCCAAGTTTCTCTTACCCAGCCTGCCCATGGATTCAGAGCCACAATCTTTTCAGCATTTCTTCTTCTGTCCAGCTCAGGCCTTGTCTTGGGCAAGGTAAGTCCACCACGATGGATAACAGTCTAGCAAATGTTAGACCCATCAGGCCCATCCGTACTCCCATGTTAGCCCTAGTCCGCTCACTGAAGCCGGGAAGAATGATGAAAAAGAGCTGAGACAAGCTCCTACGGTAGAGAGCAGAGGTGGGTCTGCACTCACTGACATCCTGGGTAGGAAGAACCAGTCTGGTCATGGGGAAAAGTGAGGAGGCCCTAAAAAGGGGTTTCCAGTTTCAAGGCTGGAGCCTGAGACTTGGTGAAAATAACAGAAAGGACACAGGCGAAGTACAAGAGAAGTAGGCCCCACCCCTAGACAAGCCTCTGCCACTCCCAAAGCTACTGCCACACAGCCCCCATGAGGGAGAGCTGGGAGCTCCACTCCACGCTAATGACCTTTGCCTTAAAAAAAATAGCAGCTCTAGGCTGACCCACTTTTCGCAATAAGGCAGGTTAATGATCAAGTTCAGGCACAAACACCTCCCCGGACAAACAGCTAGGCTTTGCCCACACACTCACACATAGGCAGGACCCCACCCCCCAGATCAAGTAGGGGCCAATAACTAAAAGAATTGAGACCACAGCCTGATGACCTGGGGTTAAGCCCTTGTCTCTAAGAATGGAACTGAGACAACCCCCCCATAACACACACACCCCAACTTGCGCTCTTCCCATAGTCCAAGTTTGGGCAGCTCCAAACTGAGCCTCACTCACAGTGCTGCAGCTCTGCCGCACAGGAACGTCTAGGACAAGAGAACCATAAGGAGGCTGGGCCGCAAGTGTCACTGCCCCCAGCCCCAAGAGCTCCCCAAGCAGGGGCGCAGAGGGGGTGGAGCCGCCGATTCCATCGGTCTGCGGCGGCGGCGCACCCTGAAATCAAACCGCGTGTGCGCGCACGTGTCCCCGCGATCTTGCGCGCGTGTCCGCCGTGGCTGCCCTTCCAGGGTCCCCACGTGCGAAGTCCAGGCCGTAGCCGGGGGTGCCAGTGAAGGTGACCTTCAGGGCGGGGGCGGCCCAGTGCACCGCCCACACTGACGCGGAGGAAAGACGGTTGTTCTCACCGAGTCCCGAGCCCTCTGGCCCGACTCGGCCCGGGCCCTAGCCCAGCTGTCCCTGCCCCCGGCCCACTCACCAGCCGCGTTCGGCCGCCCCTTGCCGCCGGCCTGCGAGCCGTGCTCCCGGGCGCTGTCGGCCGGGGCGGCCGCCGGCAACTCGTCCGTCTTGATGACCATGGCGGGAGCGGGCGTCCGGCTCGCCTATCCGCGCCGCACGCCGCGCCACTAACCCAAGTGCCCTGCGCGCCGCGGCCGCTGCGGGAAGGACGGAGTCACCGGCCCACGTGGTGCGCGCTTTAGCCTTTGACCCCGCCGCCGCTCCCCTACCCCGCCCTCGCGCCCGGCCTGCCCACGGAAGTCGACGAGGGACAAAACACCAAGCACTCCGTAGTCAGTCCACAGATACAGTGACTCTTCCAAAGCCTTAAAGGCAACGCGTCGGGGCTCAAAGGAGAGAAGCCTCGGCCCCCTGGTGAGGCGGGGCTTCCGGGAGACGTTTCCTAAGTTCGCCGCCCGTTGGGCGGGCGCCGTGACCTTGGGTGGAGACTAGTCTAGGACTGCCTTCGTTCACTGTTCCCCTCCCCCAATGACCCTCTGCTTCTTATTGAGAATCTGCCAAAAGACCGCGTCGTTATAAGGCAGCTTTGTTATCACGACCCTTGGTATCCTCCTCACGGAGTGGGCTCTTTTCTACTGAAGGGAAGGAACTAGAGTGTATTTGGATTATTGAGGATGATGTGCAGGTTGCAAATAAGCATGAAGTGTCAGAAACAGACTATAAAAACTTTGACTGAGCACTACGGGTTTCTCCCCTATCTGTATAAAACACCACACACACCACACCTCTCTCCTCCCTCTCTCTCTCTCTCTCTCTCTCTCTCTCTCTCTCTCTCTCTCTCTC
>NW_021621078.1:8231321-8243344 GCF_004785775.1 Grammomys surdaster
TCTCTCTCTCTCTCTCTCTCTCTCTCTCTCTCTCTCTCTCTCTCTCTTCCAGGCCACTATCTTGGTTTACAGTGAAGGACAATGAAGGCCAAGGTCACAGAACAAGTTTAGATTAGATCAATAGCTCTGTCCTTAGTATAATTCTTACTTATTTTTCAGTTCTTTCGGTTGTGTGGGGAATCAGGAATGAGGTCCGTGATTGCTGAGGGGGTTACTTGTGTGTGCCCTACTGAGTATTGAATTCAGGACCTCTGACATGGTAAAAGTGTCTACTGCTGAGACCCCCTAGTCTCAGGTGATATTTAAATCAGGTCTATCTAGACAGTTAAATTTGTCCAGGCAGAGAGGGGACAGGGTAAGCCTTCCATGCACAGATGGAGAAGCTCTTTGTGAAGCACTAAGCACAGTCTTTACACTTGCTAGGGTTTAATGGAACCTGGCAATCTGAAGCTGAGATGGGAGTGGTCTACATACACCTTGTATAAGTTGCAAAGGAAAGTTAAATCTGCTTTCCTTTTAAGGATCCAGTGTGAGGACAAGGGCCTGGAATCCCAGTTCTTGATAGGTAAAAGCTGAAGGACCTGAATCTTGATACCAGCTTGGGCTACATAGTAACACACTGTCAAAATAGAGTAAAATAGAAGAAGTCCACTTTGCACTAGAGTTACACAGGTGATGATGAGAACTGTAGCCAATAGAAGAAGGACTCCTCCACTGAGGAGGAAGGGAGGAGAGAAATGGTAAGATTTATGTGTCAGAAAGATCCTCTTGACTGTTATATGAGGGCAAAGGAGAACTGAACAGGACTAAGGAGAAGTGATTTCAGGCTATTGCACAAGAAAGTTGGAAATATGACCAAGACCTTATTGCGGGTGCACATAGAAATCAGGCAGGAACCAGGCACAGTGTTTCCATCTGTCATCCCAGCATTCAGAAGGCAAGGAGAGACTATAAAGGGTTTAAGGTTAGCCTGGGCTACCTGGTTAGATCCTGTCTCAAGAAAACACACAACAAACAAACAAAAGGCAAGCAAGCAAGGCAGTGTGTGGGCCTGACAGCAAACTGGACTGGAAGTCAGTTCCTAAGAACCTTTTCCTGTCTCTTGTAGTGAATTTGAGGAAATCATAACCATCTTGCCTACTCTCAGGGGTTTTGCTGTGTGTATATATGTTTGTGTGTTCTTGTCTGTGTGTAGGTCAGCTGTCTGCCTCTTTGCTTCTCCAACTTATCTTTTTAAAAACTTTTATTACATTTTTATTTAGAGTGTGTGTGTGTGTGTGTCCCTCACCTCAACTTATTTCTTAAAGTAAGGTCTCTCTCTCACTGAACTGGAGCTCAGCAGTTAGCTAAACTGGCTGGCTGGTTAACAAGTCCCAGGAATTCTCCAGTTCCCATCTCCTGGGTGCTGGGATTGTAGAGGACTATCCCTGTGCCTGGCTTTGTTCTTTACTAACTGAGCCATCTCCCTTCCCCTGTTTTTTGTTTTTACTTTTAATTATAGGTGTGTATATATGGCATGTGCGCACATGTGTATATGAGTGTGTGTGTGTGCAGTTGCTGACCTGGAAAGCTCCAAGCAATGTCCTGTGCAAGGCTGCAGAATTAAGACCCTTAGGCAAGGCTGGCTGAGTGCTCAGGGCACACAGTAGGTCAGTAGGTGCTTCTGGAAAGAGGATGTTCTTTGGTTGCTTGTTTGAGAAGAGGTCTTATTCTGTAGTTTAGGCTGGCTTGGAATTCACTACATAAATTACAGAGATGCACCATCACAGCTGACTTTACTTAAAATTTTACACAGATAAGAAATTCACATAATTCAAAATCCCAAAAGTAAAAAGAACAGAGAGTTAAGGATGCCACCCAGCAGGTAGACTGCTAGTCTAGCACATGCCGACACCTGGCCTCCTAAGTGAGCAGGTAGCATAGTGGCATAAGCCTGTAATCCCAGACTCACAAGGATCAGGAATTCTGCTTTAGTGCATTAGAGGCCAGCCTGGGCTTCAAGAGAACTTTTCTAAAAATAAATAAATAAGAAATAAGCACCACACAAGTCAGGCGTGATGGGGCACACCTGAAACCACAGCACTTGAGGGGGAAAGGCAAGAGAACCAAGAGAGAGGAAATCAATCTATCTTTCTTCCTTTCTTTCTTTCTTTCTTTCTTTCTTTCTGCCTCTCTTTCCTCCTTTCTTTCTTTCTTTCTTTCTTTCTTTCTTTCTTTCTTTCTTTCTTTCTTTCTTTCTTTCTTTCTCTCTTCCTTTCTTGGTGTCTTCTTCCTAAAAAGATTTATTTCAGTATGTGAGTGTCCTGCCGCTCTCTGCTCTCTTCAGACACACCAGAAGAGGGCATCAGATCCCATTACAGATGGTTGTGAGCCATCATGTGGTTGCTGGGAATTGAACTCAGAACCTCTAGAAGAGCAGTCAGTACTCTCTTAATCACTGAGCCATCTTTCCAGCCCCTCCTTCCCTCCCTCCCTCCCTCCCTCCCTCTCTCCCTCCCTCCCTCCCTCCCTCCCTCCCTCCCTCCCTCCCTTCCTTCCTTCCTTCCTTCCTTCCTTCCTCTCTTCCTTCCTCTCTTCCTTCCTTCCTGTCTTGTTCACTCCCATCCAAACAGCCCAACTTACTAACTTTTTTCTTTTCTTTTTGTTCTTTGTGTTCCTTTGTTTTTTTTGACAGGGTTTCTCTCTGTATCCCCGGCTGTCTTGGAACTCACTCTGTTTACCAGGCTGGTCTCAAACTCAGAGATCTGCCTGCCTCTGTCTCCCAAGGGCTGGGATTAAAGGGATGGGGCACCACCACCCCATCCAAGTTACTAATTCTTATATCTTTCTAGAGATATAGCATATAAAGTATGTATCCATAAATGTGTATACATATTTTCTTTTTTCTATATTCTCTTTCTTAATTTTAAGGGTTTTATTTTATATTTATTTATTTGTTTGTTTGTTTATTTGAGATTTTCAAGACAGGGTCTCTCTGTGTAGCCTTGGCTTGTCCTAGAACAAACTCTGTAGACCAAACTCACTTTGAACTCACAGAGATAGATCCACCTGCCTCTGTCTCCAGAGTGCTGAGATTATAGGTGTATGTCAACACCAACTAGCTAGTTATTTACCTATTTATTTTTATGTTTTGGAGTGTTTTGCCTGGGCTGGACTTATAAACAGCTGTGAGCCACTATGCGGGTGCTGGAACAAGAAACCTGGTCCTCTGCAAGGCAGCCAGTGCAGTCAGGCATGATGGCATATGCCTTTGCTCCCAGGACTAGGGTGACAGAGGCAGATGGATCTCTGAGGGCAACCAAGGCTACATACAGAGATCCTATCTCAAAACAAGCACAGCTAGTCCCCTTAACTGCTGAACCACCTTTTCAGCACTCCCAACATTTTTTTTTTTTTTGGTTAGATCAACATATGTCATCGTCTCTACTCTGATTTTTAAAAACTGTTAAATTTATCTATTATGGGGGGGCACTAGTGGATGTCAGAGAACAGATTTCCCAGGAAATTCTAGAAATTTGAAGAACTGTACCTAATACAATACAACTGTGGCTGGAAGCCCACATTCATAACAGCAAGAGTCAGAACTCACCACATAGAAAGTTTGAGGCCAGCTTGAACTATATAAGACCCTACCTCAAACTAATAACAATAATAATAGTGATAACTTTAGGACCAAAGGCATAAACTGAAACTGGCTTGACCAAACTGGCATGTTTGACTCTTGAGAGAAGAAAACAAGGGATTTATTTTTTTAACTATTTATTTTGTAATTTATTTATTTTATGTGTGTGAGTATTTTACCTGCATGTATGTCTTGTCTGTATACCACATGCTTGCAGGAGCCAGAGGAGATTAGAATTGCTATCTGATTTTCTGGAACTGAAGTTACAGATGGTTGTGAGGCAACATGTTGGTGCTAGAAATCAAACCTGGGTCCTGTGAAAAAGCTTTTGAACTGTCTCTCCAGTCCTTAACCAGGGGATGCCATGGCACATACAGACACACCCCACCTTGGAGACAGGATTTTGTGATACAGCACAGGCTAGCCTATGGGTATCCCCAGAATCTTCCCTGAGTCTGATACAAGTTAAGTGGTCAACATGTTTGTTGGGAACGTGGACGATCCAGGTGTAAGGAAGGCCAAGCAGTCCTTCTGAGGCTCTACAAGACTCACAGCGGGGCATTTTGCTGTTGGCTCAGAGTGTCACCTTTGATCACCATTGTTTATAATACCTGACTTTCCTTGCAGATATTTTCTCTGTGCGTTTTTAGCGTTATTGACCTTTGACCAGAGCTTTGGCTAATTTTCATAATGCCTGATTGAGGCCCACCAGGCTGAGTCCACACAGGCTGCCAACAGAAATTCCCTTCCTAACCCAAATGTTCAGGTGTGCACACCTAAGATCCTAGTACTTGGGAGGTGGAGGTAGGAGATCAGGTCAAGATAGACCAGCCTTGACTACATGAGACCCTGTTTTAGAAGAAGAAGGAAAGAAGAGGAAGAGGAGGAGAAGGAAGAAGAGGAAGAAGAAGAGGAGGGGGAAGAAGAGGAGGAAGAAGAAAAGGAAGAAGAGAAAGAGGAGGAAGAGAAAGCAGCAGCAGCCCTTCCTCTAGCCTTCTCATGGCCAGTCTGTAGGGCCTATTGGTCTGTAGCCTAGGCTTCACATGTCCTTGGTGGTGTCCTTCCTCTGTCCTTCTCAGTCCTAACGCACAACTCTATTCTTTGGGTTGCCTTAGGGATGCCTGGGCTCCTCGGTTTCCCTGTTTTGGGGCCCACACAAAGATGCTGTAGAAATACAGATGGAAGTTTATCTAGGCTACAGCCTGGCCCACATAATTAGTTTCCTCAGAGCCTCCAACCTTCCTAATTATTGTTATGATGGATGCACCTACTCAGCTGCCCACTTCCCCCCTTCTTTCCCAGTGGAGTTCCCCAGGCAGCAGCTGGAGAGGTGAGGTTAGACCCCAGAGTCCCTGGACTACAGGATGAGTCCCTTAACTCTGGTTCTGAACTTGGGGAATCAAGAAGAAAAGATGAAGAACTGCCAGGAAAAGAGGGATGTCAGCAGGGAAAAATCCTGGGCCTCAGTTTCCCATCTGTAAAGTGAGAGGGTTACATTTTATACGATGATATCTGAGCATTATCTGATGTTGACTTTACACATCTCTACCTCACACCAAGGCTCTGAACTGGGTTTAACCAAGCAGCCTGGGCACGTCCTGGTGCCAGGTGTCAACCCTAAAGCCAATCCCTTCTCCCCTTTTCTTTTTCTGATTTTCTCAAACTCTACTTGATGCCCAGTCTTTGGCAGATGTCTATCCAGAGTTGAGTCTTCTCTTCCCTAGACCACACCCTTCCAAGAGATTAGGTACCAGGAATAAACAGAGGCCTGGGCTTCATGGTGACACCCAGACTCAAGACAAAAACAAGACAAATCGAAAACAAACAAACCCACTACCAAATAAATGCTAATTAAAAATGAATAGAAATAAAAATTGTAAATTAAAATGGCTCAGGACTATAGCTCAATAGTAAGCACCTATGCCAGGCCCTAGATTTAATCCCCAGTACTGTAAAAGATAAAGAAGAGGAAGAGGAGAAAAACCCACAAATCCATCTGGATTAGATAAAAGCAAATATGAGCTGGGGATGGTGCCCAATCCCTTTAATCCCAGCACCGGGGAACTAGGGGGCTGCCAGATCTCTGTGAGTTCAAAGCAAGCCTGGACTACAAAGTGAGTTCCAGGGCTTTGAAGTGAGGGAGGGTCCTTCCTGTGTACGGGATTTCAGAGACCTGTGGATCTATGGATACAGATTACTTTGTCATCAGCGATCTCCTCATTCTACCTTCAAAAAATATTTGTATTATTTATCTTTATTCATGTGTGTGACTATGTGTGTGTGTGCTGTGTTTGCTGAGGCCAGAAAAGGGTGTCAGATCCCCTGGAGCTGGAGTTACCAGGAACATGGATGCTGGAATTCAAATTCAGGTCCTCTGGAAAAGCAGTACTTGACTTGGGCTACTGAGGCATCTCTCTGGCTCCCCAACCCCTTTTAAAGGCAGGACCTTGTGTATAGCAGAGGATTTCAAACTCACTGTGTATTGAAAGATGAGCTGGATACTAAGACTATTGGCATGCACCACCATGTCCAGTTTACATCATGCTATGGCTTTAACTTGGGGCTTTGTGCTTGCTAGGCAAGCAATTGACAAACTGAGCCATATCCCCAATCTGTGTCCTTGTTTTCCTGGATACCTTACCCCTTGTGGTGGCAAATGACACGCTATACCTCGAAGTTCACAGACTACCATCTTAGCTGCTCAGGAGTTTGCCAACTCCTTGCCAACAGTCCTATGTGCTTCAGTGCCACAGCCTCAGCGCCCAAGATGGAATGTACAGTTTCAACAAAAGTCCCATGATTGGCCGGGCGGTGGTGGCACATGCCTTTAATCCCAGCACTTGGGAGGCAGAGGCAGGCGGATTTCTGAGTTTGAGGCCAGCCTGGTCTACAGAGTGAGTTCCAGGACAGCCAGGACTATACAGAGAAACCCTGTCTCGAAAAAACAAAACAAAACAAAACAGTCCCATGATTGGCTCATTGTCCTGGAGTGACTCCTGTGCCCATCTTCAACCCAGTGAATGCAACCTACCTTACTCTTGACACATGATGGGATCAGCTCCTTCCCCTTCCCGTCCCCCAGATAGACTGAAATGGCTCCAATTATCAGGAGGGGAGGACTGTACATAGAAACAAGGACCTTTTCATGCTCAAGATGCAGAGTGTATTCTAGCTGTCCCCAGCATAGATGTACATTGACAGTGTGGTTCCAGATGTGCGGAACTCTTGAAGCTGTGCTCATTGAATGACTCCCATTAGCAGAGGATGGGAAAGGGCTTATCTCCGGGATGCTGGGCTCCTTGAAGCTCCATCAGATGGGGGAACAATGTGGTCAAACAGGCCAAAAACAGGCCTGAGATCCTTCCAACCTATTCCTCTTTCTAGCCTGCTCAGAAACCTCTCATCCATGATCCCACTCATTCAATGTTTGTTCAGGTTGGGGGTGGAGGGAATGCATGGAGAGACTGGCAGGCCTTGGCAGAGGGCCAGGTCACCTCAGCAAGCACCTTATGCCCCGAAGAGCATACTGTGTGTCTGGGAGTAGGGTTGGGGCGTGGTTGGGTCTCAGGCCTCTGGTTCACGCTACCCACTAATTTCCAAGCCACTGTCGCTCTCACGTTTGTACCTCCCTACCCTACATCTGCTGCAACAGAGGCAGGTAAGCAATAGTACTCTCAGCAAGGGAACCAACTACATGTTTTCCAAACATTTTATTAAGAATAAGGCATATGACAGTCACCCCTAAAGCACAGGGCTCTACTTCTGTAGGTGAGTGAATACACTCTGAAAAGCATTGGATTAAAAAGCGCAGCCAACAGAGAATTTGAGCAGGATCTGACTGCCCTGCATGTCTCCCATTCAAGGCTGGCACATCAGTGTGAAAGGGTGCTTAGGAGACCCTGGCCCCTAAAGGAGGATGCTTCACACCCTCTGGCCTCTTTCCCTTCCACCTCCATCCAGGATGACTATCCTGCTGCTCGTATAGGGATGAGCTACCTCATATTGGCCCAGAACTGGTCCCTCAAAGAACAGGTTGCCTTGGCAAGGATACGGTGGTGAAGGGTGCAGAACCTTGGACTCCATCACTCACTCGTTCCTGGATGGCTTCTAGAATGTAGAACTCCACTGCTGCTCTTCCTTCTGGGTCTGTCTACACTTGCACAGTGGGACTCTCCACTAAGGACTGAGTGTCCACATGAGCTGTCTCAGTCTCTTGATGGGGATATGTACAACAAAGAAGAGAAATGAAATGGCCCTTTCCTTTCTTGGCCACTGGGTCATTCCTGGGCTGTGGCTGGTACTTTTCCTTCCATCAGGTGGATTCCTATAGCCTGGTCCAGGAAGGAAAGAAGTGGAAGCTAAGGGTAGGGCCTGTCCCAGAGCGGGAGCCTGAGGGAGTCCTTGCCTGTTGACCAATGAAGGGGAGACTTTCATTACTTCCACAAGAAGGGAAGGGTATTCTGTAACACCATAATCCTGTATCTGCCTAGGCCTTCCTATCACTGTCTCACTGATGGAAGAGTTGCGTTATCCACCTCCCATCCCAAGATCTCGACTGGTACCTAGATGCCTTTAGACCCTTTCATCTGGAAGCTCTTCAAACACCTCACAAACGATATCATTATCTCCGCTCTCAGCAGAGGAACAGGATTTGGGAGGTGCTGACAGGGTCATTTGAGGAAAGGCAGGCAGGTTATTGTCTGATCCTGGGGATGGGGTTTGATAGAGCCAGCTGAACAACCTGGGTGCCCAGAAGAGAAAAGGAAGAGGGCTATAGTTTAAAGGGGAGCTAGCTGGGGGTAGTTATGGCTTTTAGTGGGTAGATGGATGAGAAAGAGCTCTCTCTAGAAAACTCAACCTAACTAAGTCACCCTGGTCACCCCAAAAGGATGGTTGCAAGAGATGTAGGTCTGTGCAGGTGACCCAAGAAAGCAGCTTTCCTCTCCCACTGTCCTTCAGGCACCTCTAAGGGAGTACAGCAAGTCCCTCACACTGGCAGGTTCCCGATGGACAGGGTAGCAGTGACATGTGGGACAGGTATTGCCACTGGACTGAAGGAGTAGATGTTGGGGTCCTAGTGGGGACCCAGGATTCTACTTCTGCCATCCAGCTCCCAGAAGCTAGACAGCTCAGCCCAGGCCTAGCTAATGGTCAGTGGCCTCAGCTGCCCTGCAGGAAAGGGGTCTGTGTGCAGGATCAGGTTAGAATGTGCTCACTGCTTTTGCTTCCTGCCAAATCCTTGCTTCCTCTAACAAAGTGGAGGACGTGAGCCAGGAATTCTTTTTCTTCCTGGTGGCCATGACTGAAGACGTTTGTCAACTACAGAGACAGACTGCTCACCTCAAGACCTTGGGTGACACACACAATGTGGTACCTTAGCCAGGGCCTAGGACCTTGGGTGACACACACAATGTGGTACCTTAGCCAGGGCCTAGGATCTGCTAGGGGCCCAGTATCTGAGAGAAGAGAGGTATCTTTTCTCAGCAGCTCCAGGAAAGACCTCACAGGCACTTAGGACTCAAAGCAGGTCAAACCAAGAGTGGTGGAGCTGGGCTCTGGGGCTCTGATATGGGGCCTGATCATGGGCTGGGCAGAAGCTTCCTGCCTTTGGTATTGAGGGGAATTGGGAAGGTGTCATCATCCTTTTCTGTTTATCACTCTCAAAAGCACAGGACCACCCCATTATCAGCAGGTTCTACAGGCCTAGAGGCCTTTCCAGGGATGGACGCCACCAATGACTAACCAGTCTTTACTTTCCTCCCCAGGAAAATGAAGTTTCTATGGATAGCTGCCACTTCCAAGAAGTGAGGCTCTCCTCCCTGCCTTTGGGTGCAGCCAGCTGTTTGGAAAGCTGGGCAAGATTAGCACCTATAACAAACAGGACTGGGAAGTCTCTAAAGTGGCCTCAGGAACAGCCGGGTGAGAGGCCCGTCTGCCCTTGCCAAGTCAAATCTGAGCCCCAGCTTGCCTATCTCCAATCTCCTGAACCCCTGCATGACAAACCTGGGAAGAACCAATCAGTTCCTTTTCCACGACTGGCTTCAAGAGTCTAGCCTGTTTTCTATAAGTCAACTGCCACTAGGAACACAGCGGCTCTGAGAGGATGTGACTTCTAAAATAGATTCCAAAGTGTTCCGTGCTCACCTTCAAAGACTTATCAGTGGGGTGGGGAGTAGCTACTTCCGAGTACACGAGCCAGCTCCTAAGCTTGCCTCTCCCGAGCAAAAGGCTGGGCAGGGCTGGACTGGAGGTGGGGGGGAATAGGAGGGGAAAGAAAGCAGGGAAGGGGAGCTTGAGGGCCTAGCAGTGCCAAGAGCCACCCTGTTCCTTCCTGTAGGCAGACCTAGCCTTCTCCCGCCCTACAAGGGATTGTCAGCTTTCCAGAGACATACAAGACTCTACTCCTCCCACCCGCCAGGGGCTGGGGTGGAGGGGAGACACAGATTAGGGTCATTACTACCAGTTCACCACAAAAAAGGTGCATTGCTTTGGCGTTCCCTCTGCAAAGGAGCTCCCTCTCCGGAGAAGACACACAAGCGGGGGCGGCACTAGCGAGTGGCGGAGCTGGGGCGGATCTGCCGGCTGGACTCCGCCCCATCCCGGATCCCGCCTGGCCCCGCCTGCATTCCCTGTTGCCACCGCTAACCCTTCGCCTACTCAGGATCCCCTGGGGCGCTGGGCGTGGCGGCTGGGCTCTTGCTGAGCCCCGGATGCGGGCCGCCTTGGTACTGGGCCTCGTGGTGTGGCACGGGATGCGGGGCATCTTGGTCCGGCAGCTCCTGGCGTAGCAGAGGGCGAGGGCCACGGGCGCTGGGCCGCGGCGGCCTCCGTGGGTAGAGAAAGAGCGCGGGGTCCGGCATGGGATCAGCGTCTTCCCAGGTCGCCCAGTCCCGGCCCGGACCCTTGGCGGACGCCTCGGGAGGGCGGCGGGCCCGTTGTGCACGCCGGCGGGCCCGGGGCTCGGCGGCTGCGGCGCCGGAGCGGGGAGCCTGCAGTCTCTGGCGCGCGGCGTGCAGCTGGCAGGAGAGGTAGGCGGCCGCCTCGGTGTGCTTCTGCAGCTCGGTGCCCAGCACCGTGGCGCGGTGGCTGCGGCGCCGCAGCTCCTCCAGAAAGCGGCGCTCCTCGGAGCGCAGGCTGCAGCGCAGCGCAGACACCAGCGCCTCCCGCTGCGCCACCTCCCGCCGCAGCTCCGCGTTGGCCGCCGCCCGTGCCTCCAGCTGCGACTCTAGCGCGCGGCACTTGTCCTCCAGCTCTCGGGACGCCTCCTCTGTGGAGAAGGGAAAATAAAGTGATGGTACCCCCGGAGGCGTGAAACATATCCTAGCTGGCCCAGAAGCCACTCTTGCTCTTCTGCCTAAAATTCAGCCACAGGGACTTTACCCATGTTCTACTCTCTGCGTTTAATTGTTCACTTTAAACGCAAAACCCTTCCTGACTGATCGTTAATTTGTAAGCAGTCTGTTGAGCCTTGATTCTCCGCGCCCTGTGTTGAGTCCATGTTTTCATGAAGCATACAGCGCCGCGTAGTAAATAATCATAAACAAATGTCAGGTTGCCAGTGTGACATGTGTCAGAAAGACAAATTAATATTCTGATTCTAAGGGGGATGTGATGCCATCAGGGAAGGCTTCGGAGCAGGAGAGGCTTGAGAGCTAGGACGAACAGATCTTCCCCTGGAGAAGGGTACTCCTGGAGGGGGAGCGGCTTGTGCAAAAGCCCTGTGATCTGAGAACATGGCAACAGCAGGGGCTGGCTGTGGGAGTGATCAGGAGATGGTGGGTAGCTGGTGTCCCTTACTCCACAGAGCACATATGTCGTTTCGTGAGTTCTTTTTGCTGACCAGTCTAACCCAGAACCTCTGGTACTGGTCCTAGAAATGGCACTGCTGAGGTATCCCTAGGTGACCATGCAGAACCAGAGCTGAGGACCCCTCCCCTTCTGGACCCACTCCCCATCTATACCCTGGGATTTCAGAGGCAAAGGGGAATATGTTCTTTATAGAGCAGTGACTTGAGCTCTGGTGACCCCAAAAACCTTTCCAGAGGAAAGCTAGTAGTTGTGAAAGTGTCTTTAGTCATGTACCTCCCTGTCTAGTGTCAGGGGTTAGTGAGTGGCCCTTCCTTCAAGCACAGAGGCACCAAGAAGTGTCCATGAGTGCTGTATGAAGAAGTGGACAGAATCAGTTCAAGTCTAAGAGTTCCCATGAACCCTAGTTTATCTTCAGCTGCATGAAGGAATCTATAGGACTTACAACTGTTTAGCTTAGAAATTCCCAGCCTTCTTTGCTCTTGATGTGTAAGAACTTTAACACATCTGTATGGCAGGGAGTCAGTTCTTGTTTTTCCTCCCTTCCTTCCTCCTTTCCTTCCTTCCTTCCTTCCTTTCCTTCCTTCTTCCCTCC
>NW_021621078.1:8243444-8260042 GCF_004785775.1 Grammomys surdaster
CTCCCTCCCTCCCTCCCACCCTCCCTCCCTTCCTCCCTTTCCCTCCCTCCTTCCCGAAACAATGATCTTACAATACAGCACTGCCTGGCCTGGAACGTGCAATGTAAACCAGGATAGCCTGGAGCTCATCTAGGTCCTCCTGTCTCTGCTGGTGACATGCTGGGCCTAAGGGCACACCCCATGTCCAGGTTTCTGTCAATTCTTATGAATTCTTCTGGGACCAGCATGGTGGTTTATGATAGTAATATCAGCACTTGGGAGGTTGAGGCTGGAGAATGGCCATAAACTTGAAGCTAACCTGCTCTCTACAGTAAGTTATAGGCCATTTGGGACTACAGAGTGAGGCAGTATCTCAACACAAAACAAATGGTCCCCAGGGTGTTACTGTGTAGTTGAGGCTGGCCTTGAGTTTGATATAGCACAATGAAGAAACTGGCTGAAGACTCAGGCACCCATCTGCTTCTCTTGAGTGATTCCACCAGAATCCTCCGAACACTGCTACAACCAAGGAGGTAGCCGGACCAGCTGGCTCCAGGCCTCCCAGCTGCCAGGCCTTTCTTATACTAAGTCTAGACCTAGTCTTTGCACTCAGAACTGGGACTTCTGCTACAGCACCTCCTCATGTTTTGTTTGTTTTGAGACAGGGTCTCCTATGTAACCCTAGAAGTATGGGAACTTGTTATGTAGACCAGGCTGGCTAGAACTTACAGATGTGTCTGCCTCTGCCTCCTGAGTGCTGGGATTAAAGATGTGCACCACAATGCCATGTCCAAGTGAGTCTTGCTCTTGGAGGGAGAGGCAGGAGGTTGAGGAGTTCAAGGCCATCCTTGACAACACAGTCAAACCTGGTCCAACACGAGGGCTCAGCAGGTAAACATGCTTGCTGTCAAGCCTCATTACCTGAGTTTGATCCCTGGGACTTGACTGATAAGTAGAGAACTGACCGACACCCAGAAACTCTAGGCTTCCACATGTCCCATTTCCATAATACTACATAAGACATTTTAAGAGTGCTTGGGGAAATGCAACCTTCTGGGCCTCATGCACTCCCACCACAGCCCAGAGCTTCTTACCTTGCTGGTGAGACTGGACCTCTCTCATCTCCAGGTCATGGGTCAGCTCTAGGGAAGAGAGAATAGAGGAGTTTGTGTGTGCACAAGTAGGTGTACATTTCAAGAAATCACAACTCCCTTAAGGGAAGGACAGATCCACAGGCACTGTCTACACCACCACCTATAGCTACCTTACATCCCAGCAAGAAAGAGCCATACTAAAGGCAGAGCCTAGGCCTGGGGTTTTTAGGCCCTGAGATCTTCCCGGCAAAGGTTTTGTGCCTAGGATTGGGAACAGAGACCACCTCTGTGGGCAGAAGAGCCTGTTTTGTTTTGAGGATGAGGGAATATTTGCCTTTTTCTAAGGGGTAATATGCCACCAGGTTTTGTGGAGGACTCTTGTAAACACAGGGTCTTGATCCATGCAAGCTTAGTTAATCGACGAATGCTGCAGTGCCAAGAGATGCTCGGGAGGCAGCGGAAATAGGCAGAAGCTATTTACTGAACACATGTGGCACTAGTTTCATGGCCAGTATTGTACCTGTATTACTGTCTGAAGATCTCTGTAGTTTCCCAAACCCCATTTTGACCACCATGCAAGAAGGGCTTAAGGGGGACAGTGCCACCTAGTGGTGGAAGACGTACAAGGCTTTGGTTTGGTGTTACAGGGGAGGGACTACTCAGGGCCATCCAAGCTAAAGAAGGTCTCTAACATTAGAACAAGTTCTTCCTGGGCACTCAGGAGGAACGTTTTTGTTGTTGTTGTTGTTTGTTTGTTTGTTTGTTTTGTTTTGTTTCATTTTGTTTTTTGTTTTTTTCAAGACAGGGTTTCTCTGTGTAGCCCTGGCTGTCCTGGAACTCACTTTGTAGACTAGGCTGGCCTCGAACTCAGAAATCCGCCTGCCTCTGCCTCCCAAGTGCTGGGATTAAAGGCATGCGCCACCACTGCCTGGCGGAACTTATTTTTATTATCCTCATTCTTTGGTGCCTCCCAGTGCCCCATCTCTCAGAGAAACTGTGTGATAGTTATTCTCAGCCCCAACTCCCAGAGCTCAGAACAATGAGGGCTCAGGGGTTTACAGCTCAGTGATAGACAGATGCTTGGCGCTCCTGCTCTGGGTTCAATTTAGACAGTATGCTGGGAAAAGGACAGCAGAGATCCAGGAGTCAGAGGATCTACTAGGAGCACTTGCATGTACCTTCATGGATAAAGTTTTGAGCCCGAAGAAAGTGGTACACCTCTGGGAATAGTGCCCGGCAGCACCTACAGTCAGGCCTGTGCCCTTGGCCTGCTCTTCTTCTCTCCTCAAAACACTCTTAGGGACCAGAGTTTGCAAGAAATGTATTCTCTGGGGAGGCCACTTGTTGCTGGGACACAAGAGAGTACCTTAGCCAGAACCTTCTCCCTGGGGCCACTGGGAGCCCTCTGATGCCTCCAACCCTAGGACTCTCGGAAACCAACTTCTCCCTTCCTCCAAGGCCTATGAAATGGCCTAAGGGACCTTGGCCTTGGCACTAACTTCTCTAGGGCAGATTTCTTTCAACCATTAACCACAGGGCTTAAGATTAGGAGACAGAACCCCAACCGGGATCCACTCACTCTTTCTTTCTTTCTTTCTTTCTTTCTTTCTTTCTTTCTTTCTTTCTTTCTTTCCTTCCTTCCTTCCTTCCTTCCTTCCTTCCTTCCTTCCTTCCTTCCTTCCTTCCTTTCCTTCCTTCTTTCTCTCATTCTTTCTTGAGATGTGTTATGGTTTGAATATGCTTCGCCCAGGGAGTGGAGGTTTGGCCATGTTGGAGTAGGTGTGTCACTGTGGGCATGGGCTTTAAGACCCTCATCCTAGCTGCCTGAAAGTCAATATTCTGCAAGCAGCCTTCAGATGAAGATGTAGAACTCTCAGCTCCTCCTGCACCATGCCTGCCTAGATGTTGCCGTGCTCCCACCTTGATAATAATAGACTGAACCTCTGAACCTGTAAGCCAGCCCCAATTAAATGTTCTTGTAAGACTTGCCTTGGTCATGGTGTCTGTTCACAGCAGTAAAACCCTAACTAAGACAAGATGGCATCTCATTACATAGCCCTAGCTGTTCTGGAACTCACTATACAGACCAGTCCAACCTTAAGCTCACAGAGATCACCCTGCCTCTGCCTTCTTTCTGAATGCTGAGATTAAGAGTGTGAGACACTACACTGGCTTCTCCCATCTTCTCCCATCTTCTGATGTGAGTCTTTCTGATGTGATGTAGATTCTATATGTATTCTATAAAAGCAGTAAATGGTAGGACCCTGGTCAGGAAGGACACTTCTCTGAGACTTAGTTTTCTTTTTTTTTTTTGAGAACAGGAACAAAACAGCATCTCTCTTATATGGGGCTGGTGCCAGGATGCAATGAGAAAAAAAATAGAGGATTTATCTTAGAGCTAGATCAGCAATTAAGGCACAGGGCACTTGTCATTGTCCAGGCTGTGCCACCAGCCCAGAACTTACTTCTACCTCCAAATCCCATGTTCTTCATCCTTTTTTGTTTTGTTTGTTTGTTTGGGACAAGGTTTCTCTGTGTAGCCCTGGCTGTCCTGGAACTTGCCTTGTAAACCAGGTTTACAGATCGCCTGCCTCTGCCTCCCAAGTGCTGGGATTAAAGGCGTGCGCCACCACCGCCTGGCTCCATGTTCTTTGTCTTCCAGACAGCCTGGCCTCCTTGGTCCTCCTCCAGTCTCCTTCCCCAATTTCCTCTGCTTTCCCTGCACCTCCCTAATAGAAGGAGGGCCTGATTCAGTCACCTCAGCCCCCAGAGTGGCAGTTCCAGACAAGACCAGAGTTATTTTTATCTCCTTAATCAATATCCAGGAGGCTTGAGCCCAGACTCACTTGACAGTCAGGGGGACTATAGGGCCCTCTGATCTCGCTTGTTATGTTGTCATGGGAACTATCCTATGTCCAGAACGGAAGGACCCAGGTTCTTAGAATTAGGGAAAATCGTGAAGAAAAGAGAGGATCTGCAGTAAGATTTTTAGTCCTTTTTCCTCTGATACTGTCATTGTGATGAAAAAGCAGCCTCCAGGGCTGTCCTGTCACTGGGGAGACAGATGGCCAGGAGTCTGCTTGGAATACCACAGCTGGGCCTGTATGTACAAAGAGGTTGAGGCTAGACTGTTCAAGTTCTGTGTTAACGTGAGAGGCCAAGGGGGTCACTCAGGTCTTCTAGGCTCTGGGCAAATGACAGGTAGAACACAATCAGAAAATGGCACAATGCTGGTTTTAATCCTGGCTGTGACACTAACATACACTGTATGATTTTTTTTTTCTGGGTCTTATCATTTTCACCATAAAAAATTGAGCCTGGGAGTGCAACCTTTTAATTTTAGCACTCAGGAGACAGAGGCAGGGAGAACTCTTGTGAGTTTGAGGCCAGCTTGGTCTACAGAGTGAGTTCCAGGACAGCAAGGACTACACAAAGAAACCCTCTCATAAACAAACAAACAAACAAACAAACAAACAGCAGGTGGAAGCAGAAAGATTAGATGTTCAAAGCCATCCTAGGCTACTTAAGGAGTTTGAGGCCAGCCTGGGCTATATGAGACCTCGTATCAACAAACACCCATAAGGCCTGCGCTTGTAGACAGATGAGCACTTGAGTCACAGTCATGCCTCTGAAAGGCCTGGGTAGTGGAGGTCCAAGATCAGAGGCCAGGCCTGGAATTTCCAGTCATTCTTTGCCTGCCTCTTCTCTGCTCACAAATGTAATCAACCAGAGAGCCCTTTTCCTCTAAAATATTTCCCATTAACTCTTCACCTCTCCCCAGGACCTCCCTATCAGCTCTGCCACACATACCAGACTCCCTCTGGTACAATTCATCTCTGCTGCTGCTGAAGAAACATCCAGCTGCTCCAAACCATTCACTGATTCTCTACTGACCAAGGGGACAAGCCAAACTCACACTGTACTTGTCAGAGTCTCCACGATCTGTCTCTAGCTGGGCTTCTCTGGCTCTAGCTGGGCTTCTCATAGGCTTCTAAGCACCGCTTTATGCTACCTCCTGGCTTTGCTATGCTGGCCCATATCTGGAACGGTTTCTTCACTTCTTTCCCCATCACCTGTCAGGATGTCTGCAAGCTGCTCAGCCTCCAAGGAGATGACATGCTCCCTCCTAGCATGGAGGTGCTCAGTCTCCGTCATCCTGCTCAAGCTCGCTCAGTCTCCATCACCCTGCTCAAGCTCGCTCAGTCTCCATCACCCTGCTCAAACTGGATTATCATCTTGGACTCTCAACAGCCCTCTTATTTTCTAATGTATGCTTAGTTTATTATTTTATTTTATTTTTGATTTTTTTTTTGAGAAAGGGTTTCTCTGTGTAATAGTCCTGATTGTCCTGGAACTCCCTTTGTAGACCAGGTTGGTCTAGAACTCACAGAGATCTGCCTGCCTCTGCCTCTCGAATGTTGGGATTAAAGGTATGCCCCATCATGTCCAGCTATATGTATGCTTATTTTATGTTTGTGATGCTGGACATGGAATTCGGGCCCCTGTGTATATGCTAGGCAAGTGCTCCAACACTGAGCTTCACTCTGCCCTGTCTCACTGACATCCACCGGTACACGTGTTTCTCCACCCGGGATTCCTGAAGGATGTCAGGTGCTTAACGAACTCAAAAAGGACAGGAATCCCCTAGGATTGGTTCCTGGAAGTCTGACCCACTACCTCAGCCTTAAAATTTTTAGGTGTGGTGAGCAGGAGAGGGTGACGGACAGGGTCTACATAGCCCAGGCTGGCCTAGAAATCAGTATATAGCAGAGATCTAATTCTACTTCCCTGGTACTAGGGTTACAGTCACGGATTGTCACATTCAGCTCGTCCCTAGAATCCACACCATCTCAAGTCTTAACTCTCATCCAGAAAGAGACAAGACAGAACTGGTGTTAGGCTCACAGGAACTCAAGGAGAGCATCCTATCAGCAACACCAGTGATGGTGACCCCTCCTTACTCCAGCCACTTGGGGCCAGTGTTCAGCTCACCTGAGCAGCGTTTCTGCAGCCTCAGGATCTCCAGGTGCAGGTCTCGGAGCAGGGCCATCTGCTCCTTTTTCAGGAAGCTGATGTGGCGTTGCACGCTCTGGATCTGATGCTCCAGGGACACGGTATCCATGGCAACCCAGGCCTGGGCCCCACCTGGGTGGAAGACAATGTGACAGCACATCTTCAGAGGCTATCTGCCTTGTCCCACCTTCAGATCTTGTGTCCTTCACATTAGGCCCTCTGGTCTCCAGGGAGAGGATTCTGCCACTCTCAGTTCTCTGTACGAGCTTTCTCAGACACTGAGTAGGCATGCCCTCAGGGAGGTTGTTATTCTCATTTAACAGACGAAGAAGCAGAGGTGCAAGGAGGTGGCAGTGCTGGCTACATTTTCCTGCCTCTTCTGCTTCTCAGACAAACAAATGGATCAGAAGTTGGCAAAGACAGGTAGATGACTTTGGGTCTAGCCTTCACTAACTAGATATGTCACACGGGGCCAGCCTTCTCCCTCTCTGAGGTCTCAGCTTTCCATAGGGAAAATAAGGGAGCTGACCCAGAAATCTGTTCAGTTATGACGCCCACATGCATCTCAGCCCTGAAGCTCCTTCAATTCACAGGGAGAGAAGTTCTTGATAGGTAGTCCAGGCCAGCCTTGAATTCTCCACAACCCTGTCATCTCTGCCTTTGGAGTGTTTTGGTTACAGGTATGCATTGCTGTGCCTGGCTAGAGAGGGGAGGGGGAGCTGAAGGGAGAACTGCTTACTGACACGCTTCTTGGGCTGAAAGCAGGAGGTGAAGTCAGTCTATAGAGAGGATGGGGGCTAAGATCAGAAGACCCAAACTATGGAACCCCGAGGAAACATGAGGACAGAGAAGCATGCACCTGAATCCTACTCATGGCCAGGCTTGTAGGCCTTGCCTCCCCGCTCCCCCTGCCTTATCTTCCCAGTGACTGTTCCATGGTGGCTAGCATCCTGGAAAAGCAAAGGTGGAGTCAAGAGCCCTGGGGCCCAAGACCAAGAGCTCATTTCTTCTCTGCCAGCCACTCCCTAAGCTGTTTATTGATTTGGGGGAATCGAGCTTATATTATGAAACCCAGGCTGGCTCGAATGATCCTCTTGCCTCAGCTTTCCGAGCAGCTGAGACTACAAGTGTGCGCTCCCCCAAAGTTTTATTTATTTATTTATTTATTTATTTATTTATTTATTTATTTTTGCTGAGCTGCAGATTTCACAGAACATCATGCACCTGCTAGACAAGCATTATACTATGAAATTACATCACAAGTCTCGCCTCCTAAAGGAAGAGACAGGGTCTCACTATGTAGCTTTGGCTGTCTCAACTCACTATGAAAACCAAGTAGGCCTCGAACTCATAGAGATCCTTCTGTCTCTGCCTCCCAAGTGCTGGGATTAAAGCATGAATCACTATGCTGGGCTTTCCTAAACTTCTGAAGGGGCGGACTTCACCCACTCTGGGGATTTCCATGGATGGTTAGAGAGGGGGCCAGTAAGACAGACATCTCTTCTGTGTGGAACTTTCATTTGTAAGGTCACTCCAAGCAGGTCCTCCTGAGAACTTCAATTCCACAGGCTCTTGTCTAGGCCCTCTTCCCTGGCACCTTTGGCCCCACTAACCCAACACACCAGTCTTTGTTTCAGCACAGGGTGGCCCTTTGGCCTATGAAAAGCACTCAATGCTTACTAACCAAGTGTATGTTCAAAAAATGACACGTGATCCCGCTTTTGCCAGTCACTTTCCCAGCCAGCCCTATAGACAGTTCCAAACTTACTGACACTGAAGTGATCAGGCAGTCCCCTGAGGTCTGAGGCAGGCACACCTAGCTCTCCAGCCAAGTCTTCCTTTGTTTGCTTGTTTTTGAGACAGAGACCCAGGGACTTGGTTTTGATTTCTGAGATGGGGTCTTGCTACGTTACACTGAGAGGTCTCAACTTTGTAAGCTCATGTGATCCTAGAGCCTCGGTCTCCCATGTAGCTGGGAGTACAGATGTCCAGTTTCTTCAATTCAAAGAAAATACCCATGTTTACACAGGAAGCACAGGCCTGGGTTTGAATCCTGGCTCTTTCAGTTACCTTCTGTGTTGGCTTTGAGCATGAAAGCTAACTTCCAGGAGATAAGATTTTCCTGATGTCAAATGGAGGTAAAAAGGACTGGAGAGATGGCTCAGTGGTTAAAGCACCTGCTGGTCCCCAGGGCATCCCCCTGGACTCCTTCATTTCCCAGCACCCACATGGCAGCTCACGACTGTTTCTAACTCTGGTTTCAGGAGACACGATTCTTATGGCCTCCAATAGTACACAGACATATATGCAGGCAAAACAAACTCACACACACACACACACACACACACACACACACACACAAAATAAAATTAAAAATGCTTTAGTGAGTAATTATACTAGCAGTCCTAGAATACCTGTGAGAATTAAATGAGACAAGAAATGTGAAGTGCTAGCTAGGTATGGTGGTACATGACCATTGGAATCCTAGATTCACAGAGGCAGAGGTAGGAGGGTCAGAAGCTCAAGGTCTTCCTGGGCTACACAATGAGCTCATGGCTAGTCTGGACTGTACTAGACAATACCTCAGAAACCAACCAACCAACCAACCAACCAAAAAAGATAAAGTGCTTAGTATAAAAATAACTCAGTATTATATAATTTTTTTCTTTTTCTGTTCATCTCTGTGTGAGTAGGCTGTCTTAATTTGGTCGACTATTTTATCCATCCATCCATCGATCCATCCATCCATCCATCCGTCTGTCTGTCTACAGTTGCTGAGCATTTGTCTGGGGAGAGGACATAGTGATAGACATATCACTGCAGCTGGGTGGTGGTGGCACACATCTTTGTCCCAGCACTCAGAGGCAGAGGCAGTTGAATCTTGAGTTTGAGGCCAGCCTGGTCTACAGAATGAGTTCCAGGACAGCTATGGCAGGAGAATCCTCAACAAGACAAAATGGTAAGAAATAAAGCGAAAGGGTTTGTTTTTTTGTTTTTTGTTTTTCTGAGACAGGATTTCTCTATGTAGTCCTGGCTGTCCTGGAGCTCATTCTGTAGACCAGGCTGGCCTCAAACTCAGAAATCCGCCTGCCTCTGCCTCCCAAGTGCTGGGATTAAAGGCGTGCGCCACCACTGCCCGGCCAGGCTTTGATTTTTTAAATTAAGTGTCTTTATTTTTTATAATTTCATAGTTGAGTACTGTACTACATCATTTCTGCCCCAATTCAAACAAACAAAAATTTATCGAGACCATGTAGTGTTGCTCTTATGTGTATGTGTTTAGATCTGATCACTTGGGATTGGATAATTTATCATGGAGTTCATCACAAGAGAAGATTGATTCTCCCTCTCTTGGCAGCCACTGATTGCCTACAGTTCTTCATCTAGGGGTTAAAAAAAAAATATCACTCTGGCTGCCAGGGGTAGCACATGCCTATAACCACAACATTTAGGAGTCTGAGGTAGGAACATTTTGAGTCGATTTTGAGCCTGGGGCACACAATAAACTATCCTGAATCCATCACGTGGCATTATCTCCCCCAAGTTACCAGCTTCCCTCTGGTACCAAAGCAGTGCCTGAAGACCTGGCTTCTTGCTTCCTCCCTGCCCATTCCTTTTCACTCAGGAGCCAAAGCTCCTTCAGCAGACCTAAGGCTGTCATATCTTCCTGTACTCAGACCCAAGGCTGTCATATCTTCCTGTACTCAGACCTAAGGCTGTCATATCTTCCTGTCCACAGACCTAAGGCTGTCATATCTTCCTGTCCACAGACCCAAGGCTGTCATATCTTCCTGTCCACAGACCTAAGGCTGTCATATCTTCCTGTACTCAGACCCAAGGCTGTCATATCTTCCTGTACTCAGACCCAAGGCTGTCATATCTTCCTGTACTCAACTCAAACCTCCCGATGCTTCCCACTACACATCAACCCCAAAGTTGTTTACTTATGTGCATCCACACATGTCTTTGTGCATTCAGGAGTACAGATGACCTCTGAGTCCAGAAGAGGCTGTCGGCTGCTCTAAAGCTAAAGCTGTGGCAGTTATGAGCTATCAGATACAGGTGCTGGGAACTAAACCTGGTATACACCTTTTACCACTGAGCCATCTCTTTGGCATCCTTTGTGTGTGTATGTGTTGTTTTGTTTTCAAGACAGGGTTTCTCTGTGTAGCCCTGGCTGTCCTGGAACTTGCTCTGTAGACCAGGATGGCTTCAAACTCAGAGATCCACTTGCTTCCAGCTCTGAGTGCTGGGATTAAAGGCGTGCACCACTACCAACCAACTCTTTCAAAAATTTACATTCATTTACTGATTCTACATGCTACAACATGGATGTGGAGGTCAGAGGACAAGCTGCAGGAGGCTGAGTCTCTGTTTACCATGAGGATCCCAGGGACTGATCTCAGGCTCTCAGAGTTTGAAGCAGTGCCTGTAGCCGCTGAGCCCTCTTGAAGGCCTGTCCTTTTCTGTTTTTGAGCTTGAGTCCTGCTTTGTAGCCAAGAAGGACCTCAAGCTTGTGACCTCCTACTTCTACCCATACAGTGCTGGGACTGTAGGTGTGCACCACCAGAGTGGGGCAGAAACCCAAGTCCTAATCAAACCCTGCACTATCTGCCTCTGGTCAATTGCTCTTGTCTCTTGGTCTCCCAATGCTGGCCTCCTTGCTGGCCTAAGCCTACTCACCTGTGGTTCTTTGTATTAACTGTCTCCTCAGGGAAGGATGCCTTTCACCAGTCTTACCTCATGACCCATTCCCTCCCTTCTCCAATGACTCAAAATAAAGAGACTTCTGTCATTTCCCACTCCCGTCCCTTGCACTATTTCCCGAACTCCCTGACATGAGCATACGGAGTGTTTGTTTACTATCTGTTTCCCTTGCTAGACAGTTAGCAACAGAAGATGAAGGAGTCTTGTTTTGTTTTCCCCAGTTCCCCAGTGCCTAGCACAGTATGCAGCAAATAGGAATCACTAGGTAAATATCTGCAGAATGCACAAGTGTGTGCATTTGGGGGAGTTCATAGGCTGACGGCAGTGCAGGCTCACTACAACAAGACAGACACAATTAAGTTTGACATCCCCAAGGGCCCTCAGGGAAGAAATAGATGTCAGGTAGACTACTTCATACTCTGGGTCCTAGTGCAGGAGAACCAGATGAGCTGTATGTAGCCTCTGAAACTGTATGTCTGTACTGTCAAGAATGGGCTTGTGTATACCTCAAGGAGTGCACACGCACACATGGCTAAGAACCCGTGAGTCTAGGGCCTCACACATGCTCTATCATGGAGCAGCATCCCAAGTTTTTTAACTTCTCACATCTGTGAGGATGCTGTGTGCAGACCGCATGAAGGTGTGTGGGCTTACCCTAGGAGGAAGAGAGAAAATGTCTGTTCCCACTCACTACCACACAGACGACTGTGAAGGGTGAAAGTTCTTCCCACATAGTCCTGGAGCCTGGAAGCTGGCCAAAGGAGGTTGAGCCAGCCAGCTGTCCTTTCCTGGATGGGCTCGACCATTCACTTCCAACTAGGCAGGCTGCTCTTTCTTCTTAGGGCAGAAATTTGGGTCACAAACAATCTTGGCAAGTCTTCATTCTTAGGCATTACTGTGTGGAATTGTTTGGGGAGGGGAGCAAGTGGAGTGGGGAGAGGGAACTAGGAACAGCCGGAACTCTGTAGCTGAGGAGCCGCAAGTCCATCAGAAGGGAGGCAGGATAACAGCAGGTTTTCACGACATACGTGCAGTCCTAGAACCACTGGGCACCAGAAGCTTTTGTCCTAGATGTAGTCTAGGCAGGCAGCAGCAGCTGAAGGGTTGGTGCTGTCAGCTCTGTTTTCTCCCTGAACCCAGCTGAGCCTCACATCCTCTGCCTCTTTCTACTGTCCTGGCCATTTTGAGGTCTGCCTTGCTTCTACATTTCCACTCCTGGTGTTCCTAGTTCTTTCCCAAGTTAATTTTATAGCTTGACAAAACAACAATAACAACTCACCAAGGAGCTGGAAAGTGTATAAAGGTGCTTGCTACCCACCTTGATGGCATGAACTTAAGACCTGGAATTAGCACGGTGGAAGGAGAGAACCCACTCCCATGAGCTGCCCTTTGACCTTCCCGGGTGTGTCACCTCATGTCATGTACTCACACCCACTCACCCCTGCACACAGGGTAAATACAACAAAATGTAACTTTGAAAAAGTCACTGAGGCAGGTGACTGCACACAACTTTAATCCCAGCACTCAGGAGGCAGAGGCAGGTGGATCTGAGTTCAAGGTCAGCCTAGTCTAACAGATCCAGTTCCAGGACAGCCTGGGCAACAGAAAAAAAACACATCTCAAACCAAACCAACCCAACCAACCAACCAATCAAACAACAACAAAACCAAAAACACCCCCCCCCAAAAAAAAACACCAAAAACCAAGCAAACCAAAAGACAAAAAATCATCACGAATAAAAAAGATCTGTGACACAAGGTGCAAACTGTATAGTTAATTTCAAACACTGTTGACACATATCTCTTGAGTCTGAAAGGTACAGATATCTCTTCCCTTTGGGAAAGCTGGCAGAAAAGGCATCAACCATCAGCAAAGCAGCTGGCATAGGAACCTTCTGGCTCTGGCACAGTTCTGACTTAATTTTTAAAATTATTTTTATTTACTTATGTATGTGTCAAGTTCATGCATGCTATAGCATACATGAGGAGATCAGAGGACAACTGAGGGACATTCATGTTATCTCCTACATGAGTCCTAGAGACGGACTTCAGATTATCAGGCTGGGCAGTGAGTGCCCTTATCTGCTAAGCCATCCTACCGGCCCCAACAATTCTGTCTCCCTGAGGCCCTGCCTCCTGATCCTGGTGTGTAACTCAGCTCCTGCTGGTCTCTCTGTCTCTTTCCCATCTGCCCATAACTGTCATGGAGCATAAGGAACTTAGTTGTCTCTCCTCCTCAGTTCTTGTAGTTATTTGGGTTGGAGTTACCATAGGAAGTACAGAATCTTACCACTCTAGACTTGAGTCATCTTAGCCAATGGTTTGCAACTTTTGCTCTACAGAGCTCTAGAATTCGGCATTGGGGAGGGGTTCAGATGCCAGAGGGTAGGGGTGGTGGCTCTGTTCTCTTTCTCTTTTTTTTTCTTTCCTTGAGACAGGGTTTCTCTATGTAGACCAGGCTGACCTCTAATTCACAGAGATTTGCTTCTCTCTGTTTCCCAAGCACTGCCATTGAAAATATGAGTGTATGTGACACACACACACCAGTGACTTTGGCTGGCTTTACTTTTAATGATCTTTTATTTTGAAAAAAGAATTTATTGCACATGTGTGCATAGGTACACTGTGTGCGTGTGCGTGTGTGTGTGTGTATGTGTATGCAGGTCCCCTTATGCCAATGTGAACATGTAGAGATCAAAGGACAATATTTTTTTTGGGGGGGGTTAGTTCTCTCATGCCATTTTGAGATCTAGTATTAAACTCAGACTGTCTTCTGAACTTATATGCTGAGCTATCTCTCCAGCCCCCTTTAGTGTTCTTTACTATGATAAGCTTTTAAATAAGAAAAGATGCCTGCTAAATAAAAAGTCTGAAACTATTTTTATTAACTAATTATGTATTGCTGTTGTTGTTAAAATGTTCACACTCTGTAGTCCAGGATAGACAGGAACATGCTATGTAACCTAGGCTGACCTCTAACTCATGGCAATCTTCCTGTCTCAGCATCCTTAAGGCTAAGACTGCAGGCATACACCACCATACTCAAGTGAATTCGCAATTTCCCTGCGATGCTTACACTTCTCCTTACCTGTCTCCACCTTTCAACCTGTTCTATGTTCCCCAGTTATTTTCTGTCCCATCCTTCCTTCAAGCCAGTGTAGTGTCTGGGAAAGGATCAGTCTGGCCCCTGGGGGCCCTCTCGGTTCACATGGAGTTTCCATGTGCCTGGTCTTACGCCTTGACTGATGTCCCAGTTTCAATTTCACTCTTCCTGCTCCTTTTCCTCTTTGGGAAAACATCTGTCGGGTCAATGGATATCTCTGTACCATTCTTAACATTCTTTAAGAATGCATGGCTCCTTGTTTCTAGGTAAATGTTAATTTTTTTGGTTGTTTTCTAAAGCCAAAGCAGATCTACAAGCTGGGAGAGGCAGAGTGATGGATGAGTAAATAAAATAATCTATATGGATGAATAAATAAAATAATCTATATGGGGTGTTGTTGTTGTTGTTTTTGTTTTCCGAGACAGGGTTTCTCTGTATAGCCCTGGCTGTCCTGGAACTCACTCTGTAGACCAGGCTGGCCTCGAACTCAGAAATCCGCCTGTCTCTGCCTCCCAAGTGCTGGGATTAAAGGCGTGTGCCACCACCGCCCGGCTATTTTTCTTACTCATCATTCCCCTTCACTGTCGACTCAGAGGTCCATGGCAAGAGGCGAGCAGGTCTCAGAAGCCTTTCTAGGTCCAGGCAGGAAGACAGGCACCATACCAGCACACACTACCTCTCAGTACTGTGCCCAGCTCTGTACACACTAACTCATCTGAACCCTACACCGGTGGTCCTATTAGTACTCCAGAGATGGAGAAACAGGACCTCAGAGAGGTAAAGCCCTTTGCCTGACATGCATAACTGTGCTGACACCTAGGAGACACTTTTGAGGTGCTCACTCTGTGACATAAAGCTTCTCACAAGGCAACCAACCACACTTTACAGCTGCGGCCTACCCTCCCCCCCCCCTTTTTTGGATTCTACCTCTTGTTCTCCAGACAAACTCTCCCTGTACCCCTGGTCATCCCCTAGCTTTCTACACTCCATCTAGTTTCTGTCTCCTGAAATCTGACCTCTCCTTGCATTTCAGAGCCTTCTTGCCGGCAGTTTGGACTCTGGGAATCCCTTGCAAGAAACAAACCACACAGCCAATAGTAAAGCCGAGAGAATGAATTGACTCTTACTGGGAATCACCAGGGCAAGTAAGTACATGTATTAAAAAATAATTACTTTGCCACCCCCTTTAAGTCCTTGGCTCTCCTGAGGACGAGTCTGGAACCAAGATCTGGCCTTTGACAAATGTCTGGGACTCTGTCTGCAAGGTGGGGGCTGGTGGCAGAGACAGTCTCTAAGGACCTGTGATCCTCTGCACTACAGAGTCCCTCCTCCCAGACACCCCTCAACTCTGGCTCCCTGCTCCACTGAAGATCCCACAACCCCAATCTCAGCACTGTTGAGGATTCAGGTACGTGGGAGTGGGGTGTCGGGAAAAACTGGACCCCCCCTTTCAGTCCTGATGCTCTGTAGTTTGTGCCTTGAATTTGACACCCAGAGCCAGGGGTGCTTCGGGGTAGGGGGCAGGGTTGAGGGGTATGGATACTACAGAACATAAGAGAGGAACCAGCCAGGACACGAAGAGCAGGCATAACGGTGGAGTGGTGGTCTGAACTGCTCTGGACTCCCCGCCAACGCTGGGAAGGGCCCGGGTCTGGCGGCGGAGGACAACTTCTGCCAGCAGCCCGCGTCCTGCCAGCCTCCCGCGCGCTGCGGTGCCCGACCCCGCGCAGCCCTCCAGGCGGAGCCGGAGCTCGGGCGCTCTCTTCATCACCATGGCCACCCAGCCAGCGCCCACCTTCGACACCCACCGCCGGCCTGCTCACCTGCGGACCCGAGAGAGCCGCCGGGCCCGGGCCGGGCCTCGCTGGGTCTCGGGAAGAGCTCTTCTCCCGCGCTAGCTGCTCTCATGGATCCGCAGAGCGCGGTCCGGCTGCGGCGCCATCAGCTGCTGCGAGGCTGTAGGGCGCGGACTCCGGGGCTCCGGGGGGCTCCGGGGCGCAGAGGTTGGGGGCCTGGGGTAGGCTCCGGGCGTAAACACCCAGCAACGTGACCGGAACTGGCGAACGAGCTGGAGGGGGCGGGGGGCGGGAGAGATAAGGGGGAAGGGAGGGACCTGGGGCGCACGGGGAGGGGCCGTGGGCGGGGCGGGGGGAGGGGAGGCTGGGGCGGGGGAGGGGGAGCCCCGGGACCTCGGGGAGCCCCGGGAGCCAAGCCTTCGTACCCCGCGGGCAGCCGAATCCTCGGATCCAGCCCTGGCTGAGAGCTGAGGAGGGAGCCCGAGACACTACGGGCGACTAGGCGAGCGGGGACGCGGCGACCGATCAGCACCGCGGACAGCGCCCAGGCCCGCAGGCCAGGATCCGCTCCGCCCCTCTAAGTGAGGCAGCTCCCGCAGCCTGCCAGGGAAGGGCTAGGGTACCCATGAGCTGGGGTATTCCAGAGCTGCTGGCGAGTCTTAAAATTTGTTCCTGGTCCAGGTGGCAGCAAAACTGTTCCAGATCTCTCACTAGTTTTGTGACCTTGGGTGAATCACCTCACCTCTACTATCTTATATGATGCTACCCAGAACCGAGAGATCTTTTATAAATTCTAAAGTCCCTAAAAAGTGTAAGGCACTGCTGGTGTAGAGCTGGTCGGGGTTTCTTCTTCTTCTTCTTCTTCTTCTTCTTCTTCTTCTTCTTCTTCTTCTTCTTCTTCTTCTTC
>NW_021621078.1:8260052-8315951 GCF_004785775.1 Grammomys surdaster
TCTTCTTCTTCTTCTTCTTCTTCTTCTTCTTCTTCTTCTTCTTCTTCCTCCTCCTCCTCCTCCTCCTCCTCCACCTTCTCCTCCTCTTCCTCCTCCTCCTCTTCCTCCTCCTCCTCTTCCCCTTCCTCCTCCCCCTCCTCCTTCTTTCTTCTGTAAACAGATCTCTAGAGTTACTCTGCTCAGCTTAGGGTTCTGGCTCCATCAGCATCTTTCTCTTCTATAGAGAGATGATGGTGTACGGTGTACAGAGCGCATCATTGGGTTACTGTGGGAATTAAATGGGTTAATACCTGTACAGTGCTCACTACAGCGTGGGGACTCACTAGACACCTGGACACATGATGGTTGATGGCAGGGGATCTGAATGAATGGTAGGAGGCTTGGGGCTTCCAAAGGCAACTCAGTTCCAACTCGACCTTGTCATGCTGAGGGGGAGGTGGCTTTGGGGAGTTGGACTAAAGATTGTTCTGGATTACCTCACTCCATTACAAGCCAAATATTTGCTTTCCTCCTAAGCCAAATTTCTAGAAGGCCTCAACTTATTTCTAAAAACAAGATATTACTATGTACGCAGCTCTAGTTGGCCTGGAACTCAATTGCTTTGTAGACAAGACTGGCCTTGAATTCACAGAGATCCTTCTGCCTCTGTTTCCTGAGTTCTGAGTATAAGAGTGTGTGTTACCATTCCAAGATTTTTTCTCCTCTTCCTTCTTCTTCCTCTTCTTTTAAATAAGGTCTTTCAGTGCCACTTAGTCCAAACTGGCCTTGAACTCACTATGTAGCCTAGGCTGGCCTTAAGCTCCAGATCCTCCTGTTTTAGCCTCCTGAGTGCTGGCATTACATGCATGCACCACTGCACTCAGCTCTCTTGTAAATCTCTGAGGCTCAACTGGACTTGGGCATCAATGAATAAAAACGTTAGCTTCTCTTGATAGAATCTAAGCCTCAAAGAATTGTAAGTCTTAACTGTTTTGACTGGCACTTTGTATTTAATAGGTGCTTGTGTTTTGTTCGAAGCCCATATCATCTGCAGTTTGTCGCTCTGCTGCAGGCTGGTTTTTGTCATGCCTAAGGAATTCCTGGTTGGGAAGGCCAGCGAGTCCTGTTCTCAATTCCTTCCTGCCCTTATAGGACAGCATTCCTGAGCTGTGAGGGTCTCTTTCAGGGATATGGGTTATGATAAATTACCTAATATACTCAATTGTATGAGTTATCAGAATTATAAAAATGTTTTCTGTCTCCAAAAAACATGGTATCAAAGTGTCTGGCCAGGCAGTGGTGGTGCACGCCTTTAATCCCAGCACTTGGGAGGCAGAGGCAGGCAGATTTCTGAGTTCAAGGCCAGCCTGATCTACAGAGTGAGTTTCAGGACAACCAGGGCTACACAGAGAAACCTTGTCTCAAAAAACAAACAAAACAAAACAAAACAAACAAACAAACAAAAAGTCTGAAACCCTGATATTAGCTATACTTCCTCTAGCTGAATAATTCTAGAAAATTCTAGAAAACTCTTAGCTTCTCTGAGATCCTCCTTCTCTTCCTTTTCCACCTGTTCTTTGAGACAGAGTCTAACCCAGAAGCTCAAACTGTTCTTGACTTGTGGCAATCTCAATTCAACTCTGGATTGCTGGAATTACAGGATGAGTGACTGTCCCGTTCTGAATTGTACTTCTGCAATAAGCTGTGAAGGACATTCAAGCAGGCAAAAATACCATATACATAAAATAAAAATAAAAATAAAATTTTAAGGGGCTGGAAAAATGGCTCAGTGGTTGAGAGCACTGGCTGATCTTCCAGAGAATCCAGGTTCAGTTCCCAGTGCTTACGTGACATCTCACAACCCTCTGTAACCCCAGTTTCAGGGCACCTGACACCCTCTTTTGGATATCATGGGCACCAGGCATGCAAGTGGTACACACACACACACACATGCAAAAAACCCATACACATAAAATGAAATACAAAACAAAAATTTTCAAAGTGTCATGAGGTGAAGTTCAAATGTAGTGTGTATGTGTGTGCATGTACTGTGTGTATGTGTGTGGGTGTGTGTGTGTGACATGTGGCGAGGATTGCTATGACCAACTCCAAGATATTCCTCTCCTTGTCCTGGATAAAGGTGAGTCCTGGGACTCTGGCTTTTCAGCTCCTAAAGCAAACAGCTGTCTGAGCGGTAACCCTGTTCCATTGAGGCTGCAGTCATGGGACAAGATGTATTGCTTACAGAGCCCTTGCACCCAACCAAGCTCTTTGCTGGACTTGAGAGTCCTCTATAGCTGCCCTCTAAGAACTTGCAACACATTTGCCTGCAAAATATTTACCCGAAAAGTCCTAAATACCATGTAAAAGCACCAAGCAATGAGCAGCGCCTCAAAGAAACTGAAGTCAGTGGAGCAGGAAACCACCATGAAGAGCCAGGGCCTTGGCTCTAGGGCTGCGTTTCTTAGAGCTGTTTCCTTGGAGGAGCTTAGAGTCCATCAGTTGGTACAGAGTAAAAGGAGCAAAGCTGTGTGCACAGCAGGGTGAGGAGGGAGGAGGCCTAGGAACATCACGAAAGGGGACCCTGCAATGACCGTGCCCACAGCAACAATGACAATAATAACAATATTGATGATGACAATATTGATAATAAACATTTACGGAGAACTTTGTGTGTGCCAGAGATTTTGTTAAATACTTAAATTTTTCCTACTTTTGAAGTTAACTTTGTAGCAAAGTAAAAGAAGAAGCACACAGAAGTGTACAACCCACCTCAGAGTAGCCAGTATTTTGAGCTAGGCACCTTATCTACACAGTCTCCTCTAAACTTCTGAGGATTCCTATGGCAAAGATAATTCCTATCTGCAGATGGAGAAAAGGAGATTACCCGACACACCACACTGGGAAGCAGCTGAGCCAGGGGTACAGCCCTAGCCCGCCTGGTGGTAAGAAAGCTTACAACTCAGGCATCCTCAGGCCTCCCGGAGATACGAACCCAGCTGTCATCGAAAGCACCATCGTGGTGATGGTCAAAGTGTCAAGGACTTGGATGCATTCAGCTCTAACTTTCCTGAGTCTCTGATCAATCCTGGCCCACTAGCTTGTCAATAGGAGATGACAGTAGTGGTGGCGATGATGATGGTGGTGATGGTGGTGATGGTGATGGTGGTGATGGTGATGATGATGATACATATTCTAGATCACATTTGAGCCTCAGACTTATCCCTTCTACTTTAACCCTGTCCACATACTCCTCCATTCAGGGCAGAAGGATCAGGAGCTCCCACCTCACCTTTTCCCATTTTTGCACTATATGTCACTTTGTTTTTACTCATCTCCCCTCCCCAACCTGGAGTTCACTTGATTGAGATCCAGTTAAAGGATCCCATGGTGTCTAACTGCCTATGCCTGAAAGCTCTCAGTTTTAGGTCTGTTTCTTTGCTCTTGGACAAGGGTTCCTATTCTTGGTGATCTGGTATAAACATGGTCTTCTTTCTTTCTTTCCCCAATTTCCACTAACTTCATTACATATAATGTACATTTCTCCTTAGGTGTACCACTTCTTCCATTTTTTAAAATTTCTTATGAGATGGAAGTTTCTCTATGCAACGCTGGCTTGCCTGCCCACCTCTGCCTCCTCAGTGCTGTGATTAAAAGGTATGGCTACTAATTTTACCCTGGCAGGTTAAAAAGCACAGCAGCAAAAATATTCCTGATATCTTATCACACTAATGCTACTGTAGTATTACTTTGTGTATTGTCAAGTTTCATCTTTCTTTTCTTTTTTGGTGGTGCTGGGGACCAACCCTAGGGCCTTGGGCATGTACTCTATCACTGAGTTGTACATGTAACCCCTCTTCTAGGGTTTTCATGAACATCATGATTTACATAATTTTCATAGTATGACATTCTTCAAGTTTTACTATGACTTTTCTTCATGTTTCTATACTGTTGTGGAAGCATTCTCTCCAGAAAAGATGCTTATAATATGTAGGAAGCTAAAGAAATTTAAGAGTTTCAGGAAGTTCCTGAAACTTACAAGATTCACAAAACCTCTCCTTAAAGTTGTAGAAGCAGTCACAATTGCCTTGGCAAAGAAACTCTAGCCAAGCTGTTTGCAAGTGATGCAGGGAGCTTCAGGTGAGCTTTCACAAGTCATGACTCATGCACCTATAAGTAATCCCACCCTTATGGTCACCTAAATAGCTCTGGTACATTCATTGGCTCACCAAGCTAGACTTGGGTGAGATCACTTCTTTGGTCTGTTGGTGTCCTCTCTAGGGTGAGGAGTTTTTTTGTTTTTTGTTTTTGTTTTTTGTTTTTTTAATATCTCCGCTGGAGAAGTCATGCAACATAGAGTCCTCACAATCCTGCAACCTCTACATGACAACTGTTACACACTTATGTGTGAGGGGGTAAGTGTGTGAGGAGTGGGAGAGAGTGTGCTTGCTTGAGCTAGCACATGCGGAGGCCAGAAGTTGTCAGGATGCTTTCCTTAGTCTTTTCTTCACCTTGTGTTTTTCTTAAGAGATTTATTTATTTATCTATTTTATGTATATGAGTGCTCTATCTGCACTTGTATGCTAGAAAAGGGCATTGGATCCCGTTACAGATGGTTGTGAGTCACCATGTGGTCTCACCAAGTGAGCGTGGTGAGCCAATGAATGTACCAGGGCTATTGCTGGGAATTGAATTCAGGATGTCTGGAAGAGCAGCCAGTAATGTTAATCACTGAGCCATCTCTTCTTCAGACCTCCACCTTATCTTTTTGAAGAAAGTTCTCATTGAACTTGAAGCTCATTTTTTGGCTATTATTTTTTTTTGTACATCTTTAACAAAGAAGGTAGAGTTTGCTGTAACTCTGTCAGCCAGGTAATACATATGGCTATGTATTTATTGTAGGTAATTATTTTGTGTGCCTGTTTCTATATACATTCCTGTGTGCAGATGTGCATTGAGTGGAGGAAGCTGGGTGCCCTGTTCTATCCCTTTGCTGCCTCATTCACCTGAGGGAGGGCTCCTCACCCAGTCTGCAGCTGAGTTGGCGCCAGCAAGTTGAAGTGTCCATCCTGACTCTGCACCCCATCTCAAGCTCTGGGTTACAGCTGCATATGGCCACACCCAGCTTTGTAAGTGGGTTCTGAAAATTTGAACTCAGGTCCTCATGCTCCCAGGCTCTAATTTTAAAATATACTCATGAGAGTAGGACATGCTCATATTTAAAATTCCCTTCCTCCTCTATCTTTAATGTCTCTTCCCAAAATTTTTGTCCCTTCCCCCACCCCCCTTTAAGACTAGGTTTCTTGCATCCCAGGCTGGCCTCCAACTCATTATGTAGCTGAGAATAATCTTGAGTTTCTGATCACCCTGCCCTTGACTTCCCAGATGCTGGGATTACATGCGTGAGCCATGAGGCCCTGTTTTATGCAGTGCTAGATATGTTTAACATGCTTCTTGCCTGTTAGACAAAAACACTACTAAATTGAACTACAGCTCCAGCCCTTCTCATTTGATACAGGGCCTCTCACCATAGCCCAGGCTGACCTAGAACTCATTAAAGTAGCTCAGGCTGGCCTCAAATTCAAGGGAATTCTACCTAAGCCTTGCAAGTGCTGAGATTACAGAATAACCACATCCACATTCAACACACATGCATGCACAACCCTACTTAGGAGCTGATTTAGATTTTCTAATTGGCTTCTTTAGTTTGCATGTTAATTTCTCTGGACAAGATTAAAGAAAAGATACTTAGAAGGGATTGTCAGCCCCATGCTAAACATTCTGGTTCCAAATCACTGTGTGTGTTTCTCTTTCCCTCTTTCCTCTGTATGGTGTTCCTGCAGCTCTGACACGTGGGTGTGTGGATCTTTCTGCCACTGCTTACTTGAGATGCTGTGGGAATCCTGGGTGGATTTCCATAAATCCTTTGGATTTATGAAATCTTGGTATTAAGAAGAAGACACGCATGCACACACGCACACACACAAACACTCCCAAACGAATGGTACTCATCGAACAATTTAAATGGTATGTGGCTTAGAGTTTTAGAGACTATGTAGTACTGGACCAGTGAGAAAAGTCACTCACCAGGTGAAAACATTTGCCAGAGACAGAAGGATCAGAGTGCAAATTAAAGTTTAACCTCATGATGAGTTCAAGATCAACCTGGGATTCATGAGATGCCCCCTATGTATATGCAAGTGTGTATACTTGTGTGTGGATGTACATGTGTGTATATGAATATACATATACACTTACACATACACACACACATAAATGGCAGTCATCAATGCATTTGAATGACATGCCACTTACAGTTGTAGAGGAAATAATAATAATAATGATAATAATAATAATAATAATAATAAAAGAATAATAATAAATAAGCAGCAAAAGAAGAAGTAGAAGTAGAAGAAGAAGAAGAACCTCTTAACATATCGTCAAAGCTGGCTTTGGAGTTCTGGGCTTAGGCTATCCCGTCTCGGTCTTCTAAGTACCTGGGAGTGCAGATGCATGCAATCGAGCCCACGTCTGTAATCTTGGATTGTAATGTATGGTGGAGGTGGAACCTATGGACAGAATGGCACAGGTCAGTAGCAGGTCAATCCCTGGAAAACATTCTTGTTTGTTTGAAGTAGGGTCTCACTGTATAGACCAGGCTGGTCTTGAACTCACAGTGATTCCCCTGTCTCTGCTTTCTGGGTATTGAGATTAAAGGCATGATCCATCATGCTCATCTTTCTCTGGAAATTTCTCTCCTTCTCCTCTTCCTCCTCTCCCTCCTTCTCCTCTTCTTCCTCCTTTCTTTCTACCTACCTTCCTTCCATCCTTCCTTTCTTTCTTTCTTTCTTTCTTTCTTTCTTTCTTTCTTTCTTTCTTTCTTTCTTTCTTTCTTTCCTTCTCCCTCTCCCTTCCTCCTTCTCCCTTGCTCTCCCCTCCCCTCCCACCCCCGTTCTAAGTATCCCAGGCTGGCTTCAACTTAAACCTTGCTATGTAGCTAAGGGTGACCTTGGATTTCTGAGCCTCGTGCCTCCACTGCCTGGGTGCTGGGATTGTAGGTGTGGCCTGCCTCTGGAGACTCTGGGATTGTAGGTGTGGCCTGCCTCTGGAGACCTGGCTTTGCGGATGCTAGGCAAGGACTGTTCAATTCCATTTTCTCTGCTCCACGTCCGTTTTCTCTATCGTTATAAAGCACGCTTGCACAAGAAAGGTTAGCTCCAGGATCTCACAGGGGAACCAGACTTTGTACTTCCATCTGTGCAGTTTCTCCCCTGTAAAACCAAAGGGTTTCTCAGTGTGATGGGGTGCTCCTGCAATTCCAGCACTTGGAGACTGAGGCAGGAGCACTGCCAAGAGTTTAGGGGCAGCCTGGCCTATATAACAAGTTAGCATTTTAGAAATACAAAACAAAGGAAAACAGATTTTGTCCTAATATGGGAAGCAGATGAATTGGGAGGACTCCCTGAATGTACAATCTCTATAAACATTCCCTCTTCTTCCACTTCCTTCTCTTTGATGGGGGTGGAGTGGGGTGGGGTTGTTCCTTCCTTCTCTTACAGGTCTTATGTATACCAATCGGGCCTTTATCCGGCTATGCAGGTAAGGATAACCTTGAACTACTGACCTTTCTGCCTCTCCCTCCTGAGCCCTGCAATTACAGGAAAAAACTACAACACCTGGCCCTACTGACATTTCTAACTGAGCTCCTTTAAACCAGGTTTGGGTTGTCTGGAGCTTCTGATCAGGTCAGCCAGGCTAGTCTCTGTCTTTCTCCAACAACGAATAGAATCTGGATGGATGGAAGGTTGACTGCTTGGGTGGGGCTGGGCTAGGGTGGACAGTGTCTGGGCCGATAGCATCTTCCTGTTTTAATTACCCCTGTATTATAATATTCCAATCGTTCGCAGGGCACGTCCACTTTTATTTTAGGTATTTGAGAGAGTTTTGTTTTTTGTTTTTTGTTAAATGCCTAATGTTTATGGTAAGTAGAACTAACTGTTTAATGGGGCAAAGCACAGCGGGGCTAAGGGACTCCGAGAACCTGACTCTCGTCTTGGTGCTACAAAGAAACCCAGATATTCAGCAAGGCGAGGCCATGGGCCGGGAAAGAGGAGACAGGGCGCGCTGCTGCAGAGGAGCGCGGTGACCCAGCGGATCGCCTGAGGGTGGGGCGCACGGCCGCCCGGAGGACGAGCGCCACTGGGTCCCGCGGTGTCCCCACGGCAGCCAGCGCTCTGGGCACTGGTCCTGCTGCAGCTGGGGCTGCCTCCGCAGCGCAGGGAGCGGCCGGACAAGGCATGGCGGGCCGCCGGGCGCCGGGGGAGAACCGCTGGCAGCTGGTGCGCTGGTGAGTGGGCTCCGCGAGGTCCGGGAGTGGGGACGCTGGCCCAAAGTTTCTTCCCGATTGGAGAGGCATAGGACCGGGTTAACAGAGGTGCTGAGCTGCTAGCTCAAAGCCACTCAGCGTCCCGGGGCAGCATCGTAGATGCTCTTAGAGTCGTGCCCCGGAACCGATGTTCTCCGGTATCCCAGTGTCTGGATGCTCAGGGATGGCAGCGGGGACCTGATTCAGGCTTGCGGAATCGCCGCAGGACTTCAAGATCCAAAGGAAAGTCAGACCCTGTCGGTTACTCCAAGCGTTGGAAGGGCCGCTGTCCCTTCCACAGGCACACGGGTGGGGTTTCCTCGCCTTTCACCCCACCTCAATTTTCCCATTTGAACCGTGGGGGTACATGCTTACCTCCAGTCCTGGTGGCCGAGGTGGAGTCGAGAACCTGAGCCCCCAAGAAGACACCAGCCATGGCCCCACCCTTCTCTTCAAAGAGATGACCCAGCTCACCTCCACAAGGTTCGATGGGGTGACCCCTTTCGGAACCGGGCTCAGAGGAGTAGGCCTAGGAGGTATGGGAATGGGAAGAGATTCAAGCGTGGATCGGGCACTTCCCCCTGCCCCCACCACAGTTCTCAACTAGGAAATCAGTCAGTCAAGTGTCAGGTTACCAGAGTGCAGGCTGAGAGGGTTTTCCTAGGTGCTGTAGCCCCTTCACTGTCAACAGAATCTGGTGGCCCTGGGAACCAAGTCCCTTATATCCTTATGTCTGAATACTCGGGGCTGGCTGCCAAAGGCCTGGCCCCCGTTTGGTGGGACTCCTAAGTATTAGGATCAACAACAGCAGCATTCAGAGCACTTCCCACGGCTCTGCAGTAATCAGAGCTCAGGTATTGCATTGACTCAATTATTCACTAAGACTCGGAGGAAGACAGTAGCACACCTTCAAGGCCACACAGTAAACATGCGTTGAAATGAGGATTGGGACCTAGGTCTTGCTCAAGTGTTTTACTCTTTTTGTTTGTATAATTTTTGGACGGTACCACCACCTTAGCCTGGCCAGGCATTAGATGGCGCAAAACCATCTGCGATTCCAGCTCCACGGGATCTGGCGCCCTCTTTTGACCTCTTTGGGTATCTGCACACACATCTCTTTTACACACACACACACACACACACACACACACACACGGCAAACAACACTTGTGAGGTTGCTACTGACATAGCATAGAGTTCTGTTTTGCAGTGCATGCTTAAAAATTATTATTACATTTATTTTTTTGTGTGTCTGTGTGCATATGTACGATGAGGCACAGTATGGAGGTCTGAAGACAACTTTCAACAGTCTATTCTTTCTACCACGCAGGTCTTGGTGACTGAACTCAAGTCTTTAGGCTTGGTGGCAAGTGCCTTTACCTGCTGAACAATCTCAGCTGCCCAAAATAATTGTTCCTCTCACCCATGTTTTTTGTTTGTTTGCGCGCATGTGGGCACGAGCGTGTGCGTGTGCGTGTGCGTGTGCGTGTGTGTGTGTGTGTACAGTTGTGCATTTGAAAATGAGGCTCCTGAGTGCAAGGACAACCTCGGATGCTGTTTCTCAGACACTGATCACCCTACTTTTCAAAAGTAGTTTTTAGATTTATTTATTTTTATTTTATGTGTGTGGGTGTCTTGCCTGCATGCATGTCTGTGTACCATGTGCAGACCTGAGGCTCCCAGAGACCAGAAGAGGGTGTTGGATTCCCCTAGAATGGAAGATCTCAGGCCCTTAACCTGCTTTTTGACACAGGGTAGCTCACTGAGCATGCTAAACTGGCAGGCCAGCAAGCCTCACGGACCGGCCTGTCTCTAAACTCCCTGGAACTCAGATTACATTCTTGTCACCTTGTGGTTGCTGGAAATTTAGGACCTCTCTCTACCCCCGATTTAGATTTTGATGATGCCCAATTTATTAATTTTCTTCAGCTTTTACTGTCATTAATAAAAACCATGAAGGGTGTGTGTGTGTGTGTGTGTGTGGTTTGAGAAAGGGTCTCATTATGTAGCCCAAGATGACCTGAAACTCACTATATAAGCCTGGCTGGCTCTGAATTTACAGAGGTCCATCTTTCTCTGCCTCCAGATTTCTGGGATTAAAGGAAGAGCCACCATGACTTTTTTGAGACAAGGTTCCTTTAAATTTTTAAAAATTTTATTTGTATGAATGTTTTACCAACATATTCGCACCATGTGTAGACCTAGTCAGAGTACAAATTCCCTAGAACCAGAGTTACATTTGGTTGTGAGTCACCATGACAGTGCTGGGAATCAAATCTGGGCTCTGCAAGAGCGACAGTGCTCTAAACTGGTGAGCCATCTCTTTAGCCCTGAGACAAAGTTTCTTGAACTCCAGAGTTTCCTGCTTTTATGTCCCATGTGCTGGATTATGAGTGCATGCCACCATGCTTGCCTCAAGGTCATGAAGTCTCATGTTTATTTCCTAAGGGTTTTATAATGCTTACCTTATACTTAGGCTGTGGCCTTCTTACATTAAAATTTGTGTGGGATGAGCATGGTAGAACATGGTTTTAATTCCAGCACTCAGGAGGAGGCAGAGGCAGGAGGATCTAAGAGTTTGAGGCCAATTTGGTTTATAGAGTGAGTTCCAGGACAGCCAGGGTTACAGAGAGAAACCCTGTCTCGAAAAACTGAAGAAAAAAAAAAGAAGAAGAAAGTAAGAAAAAAAAGTTTGTGTATGGTGTATGAGAAGTATATTTTCAGCTTTTGTATGTGGATATCCAGACTATGAGGCATAGGCACATGTATTTCACATTAGGATTGGCTCTGCATTTAATCCCAGCACTTGGAAGGCAGAGGCAGGCAGATTCCCAGGAGTTTAAGGCCAGCCTGGTCTACATAGGTTCCAGGCTATCTGGGGCTACATAGTAAGATCCTGTCTAAAACAAATAAACAAGTGAATCTATAAGCCATCTAGATGATGGATAGTATTTTTCAGGCAGGAATAGGGTGGAAGGAGACACATACTGGCTGGAAAGTACAAGATGCTTTGTGTCAGCATTGTTGTTGGGGTTGCTGTGGGCTGAGATTTAGGAAGAGAGAGTGGAGCTGGGCTTGAGACAGAGGAGCCAGGGGGCAGCAGTAGGGCTTGATGCTCAGCCAGAATTCATATCTAATCTGAACAATGGGAGTCACTGAATGTTCTTGACTGAATTGACATTTCTGTGTGTAGTGCTGGGCATCATGCAAGCAGAAGCCAAGTATAATCTGTAGAGCCCTCAGCAATCAATGTGGTTGTGGGTAACAAGGAACTGTCTTCTCTTTTTTCTCTTTCTTTCTATCTGTCTGCCTTCCTTCCTGTCTTCTTTCTTTCCTTCCTTCCTTTCTTTTCTCTTTCTTCCTGTAGTTCTGGCTGTCCTGGAACTCACCTTGGAGACCAAGGTGGTCTTGAACTCACAGAGATCTGCGTGCCTCTGCCTCCCTAGTGGTGAGATTAACGGTGTCCCTTACCACGCCCAGCCCAGCAAGGAACTCCTTAACTCCCACTAGCAGCATTTAATGGAGCATTGACCTTAAGAACAACACTCGCTCGTGTGGAGGTCAGAGGACAGCTCCGGGAGTCTATCCTCACCTTTAGCCTTGTTGGGGACAAGTCTCACTTGTTTCTGTTGTTACACTGTGCTGAGTTCTCTGTGCTGGCTGGCCAGTGAGTTGCCAGCGTTCGTCTTGTTCTTGCCTTCCTTCTCACAATAGGAGGAGCAGACTTTAACATGGGTCCCAGTGATTCAACTCTGGATGTTAGGTTGTGTGGCTAGAGCATCTGCCTGCTGACCCATCTCCCAGACCCAAGTTCTAATTATATCATTTATAAGAGAAAACAAAACAGAACAGAACCCTGAATCCAAAGTGGCTAAGGCAAACCAACCAACCAACCAACCAACCAACCAACCAACCAACCAGCACCCAGACCAAAAATACTTTGATTTATTTTCCGGAGCTTCCCTGGAAGTGATGCTTTGGGCATGGCTCACTCCAGAGACTGCCTTCCTGGCTCTGCATCTCCTGACATTTCCTTACTCCTTAGAGGAGCTTCTGGGAGGATGCACTGCATGCAGTTTTGACTTCACAAGGTGTATCTCACAATTGCTGGAGTCCTGGGTCACTGCTACTTTTGTTAGAAGCCTCTTGGCTGAGGCTTGCTTTGCAGTTGTAGAATGTGTTCCGGAAAGAGTACTTCCCTGGGAGTTAGAGACCTGTCCTGTCACAAGGATTCTGTGGTCTGGACCCAGTTACTTTTTTTTTTTTCTTCACATGGGAGGTTTATTGAGGCACAGAGGCAGCCACTAGGGGAGAGAGGAAAGAAAAGAGTGGGGACAGGGAGAATATAATTTTTATTCACCAGTTACTTTTGATGTGGTGAAGTCTTGGTTTCTCAGCTATTTTAAACGAGTATGATATCTTCCAGACCTCTTCTAGGGGTCACCTGAATACTTATCCAAATGTCAGCAGCTACATCAGGTGTCTTAGTCTGTTCAGGCTGCTGTAATAAAACGCTGTGGGCTAGAAGCTTATACACAGGAAACATTTCTCACAGTTCTGCAGACCAAGATGGTCAAGGTCAAAGTTGATTTAGTATCTGGTGGAGGTCCACTTCCTGATAGATGGAACCCTCTTACTGTGTCTTCTTGTGGTAATGGGGGTAGCCAGCCCTCCTGGATCTCTTTCAGAAGGCCACTAACCCATGTTCAGACCATAGCACCAGGTCTCAGCTTCAGTTCTTCCAGAGCTAAAGACATTAGTTCTTGATAAAGGGTTTTAAATTGATTAGTTAATTACATTTAATTAATTTATGAGGAAGTTGCATGTGTGCTACTTGGTGGGAGTCTGTTCTGTCTTTCCACCATGTGGGTACTCGGGTTATCAGGCTTGCTGCTATGGGTACTCGGGTTATCAGGCTTGCTGCTGTGGGTACTCGGGTTATCAGGCTTGCTGCTGTGGGTACTCGGGTTATCAGGCTTGCTGCTGTGGGTACTCGGGTTATCAGGCTTGCTGCTATGGGTACTCGGGTTATCAGGCTTGCTGCTATGGGTACTCGGGTTATCAGGCTTGGCAGCAAGAGCCTTTACTCACTTACTGGCCTCTTATTGGCCCATTGCCTAATTATTATTATTATTATTATTATTATTATTTTTGGTTTTTTGAGACAGGGTTTCTCTGTGTAGACCAGGCTGGCCTCGAACTCAGAAATCTGCCTGCCTCTGTCTCCCAAGTGCTGGGATTAAAGGCGTGCACTACCACCGCCCGGCCCCATTGCCTAATTTTATTAACCCATCTATCTACTGTTTTTTGAGACAGGATTTCTCTGTGTAGCCTTGCTGTCCTGCACTAGCTCTGTAGATCAGGCTGGTCTTGAACTCACAGATATCTGCATGCCTCTGCCTCTAGAGCTCTAGAGTGCTGGATTAAAGTCTAATACCTTTACCAATACCCAGCCACTTAATTTTTTAAAAAGGTTGTATGTATGTATGTATGCATATATGTATGTATGTATGTATCTATCTATCTATCTATCTATCTATCTATCTATCTATCTATCTATCTATCTTTATGTGTGTATGTATCTTGGTGTGTCTCTGTGTTGTGTGCACATAGAGGCCAGAAGATGTTAGGTCCCTAGAACTGGAGTTATAGGTGGTTGTAAGCCATACAATGTGGGTGCTGGAACCTGAAGTAGGAACCTCTACAAAAGCAGCAAGCAGTCTTAACTGATGGAACATTTTTCCAGCACCCCATTGCTCACGTCTTAATGTCTGACAGTGGATTGAAAAGTTAGCCTTTAGGCTAAGACTCTAGCTCTGTGGTAGAGACCTACTACGCACAAAGTCTGATTTTAATCTCTAGTCTGTCTGTCTGTCTGTCTGTCTCTCTCTCTCTCTTTCTCTCTCTCTCTCTCTGTGTGTGTGTGTGTGAGAGAGAGAGAGAGACAGAGACAGAGAGAGTGTGAGAGAGAGAGACAGAAACAGAGAGAAACACAGAGAGAGTGAGAGACAGAGAGAAACAGAGAGAGAGGGGGGAGCAGAGAGACAGAGAGAAACGGGGGGGTGCAGAGTGACAGAGACACAGAGACACAGACATATACAGACAGACAGACAGATACACATACACATGCACGCACGCACACACGCACTCATGCACACCCAAACCAAACCAAAACTAAAACAACAACAAAACCAAACCCTGGGCAGTAGCTGAGTTCCTTGCAAGGATTGTTCAGTGGAATTTCAGATATGCAGCAGGGTGGTCAGGAAGATATTTGGGGATGATTCTTTTTTTTTTCTTTTTGGTTTTTCGTCATTTTTTTTTTTTATATTCCATGAGATCCAATTTGGCAAACACATTTCCTAAGTTAGTAAATTGAATCCATTAGTGAAGATCGTCTGTGACAGAGCATTCCCAAGGCAGTGATGAGCCAACTACCTTTGTTACTGTGATTTTTTTTTCAGCAGACTGGCTTGAATATCAGAGGCCGTGGGGGGGGGGGGTGGGGAGACAGTGGACAGGATCCTAGAGTTGGATCACTCTCCAATGGGAAGACTGAGAGGCATGGTGTAAATAATTCAATCTTGGGCAGGCTGAGCCATCACGATGCTCTGAACCAGGTTAGGTTTCACTTCCCAGAATCTTGGTTCTGACTTGGACTCTGCCTGGGAGACTGGGCACAGATTCAAAGGCAAACATGTCGGGAGGGTAGTTCAGTTAGAGGCACTCCCAGGTGAGGAGAGGCAGGGTATGTTTGAGAAATCAAATGAATCAAACAAAGGAATCAAGGCCCCAGGTTCTGTGTGTGTGAATGCAGCATACAACAAAAGGAAGGCTGGCATAAGAACAAGAGGGATAAGGTGGTAGATCCGGCCTGAAATCCCAGCGCTTTTTAAGGAAGAAGACAGAGAATAAAAACTTCAATGCCTGCTTGGACCACTTAGTCATCTGGAGGTCAGCTTGGGTTATATGAGACTCTGTCTCAAAAAACAAAAACAAACAAAAACAAAACAAAACAAAACAAAACAAAACAAAAAACCTGGTGGTGATGGTGCATGACTTTAGTCCCAGCACTTAGGAGACAGAGGCAGGAGGATTTCTGTGAGTTCGAGTCCAGCCTGGTCTATAGAACTAGTTCTAGGACAGCCATGGCTACAGAAAGAAACCCTGTCTCGAAAAACAAACAACCAGGGCTGGTGAGATGGCTCAGCAGTTAAGAGCACCAACTGCTCTTCCAGAAGTCCTGAGTTCAAATTCCAGTAACCACATGGTGGCTCACAACCATCTGTAATGGGATCTGATGCCCTCTTCTGGTGTGTCTGCAGGCAGCTACAGTGTACTCATAAATATAATAAATAAATAAGTCTTTAAAAAAACAAACAAACAGCCAACTAAAACCATAATAAACAGCCCCCCCCCAATGCACCGCACAACCTCACAGTGACCCCTGAAAGTCCACATGACTGGTACACTCCCCGAAAGTGTGAGAAGTCTGGAGCTCACCGGGAAAACCCCTCACTCACAGCTGGAACCCAGATTGAGGCGCCTCAAAGCTGCTTTCCTGAGTGGAGAGCAGTCCCTTCCAGCTGTGCATCTAGAGGATGGGTACAAGGAAGGGGAAGTGATGTGTGAGCAGAGTGAGGATGGCTGCTGAGTGGCCTCTCTCAGCTGAGGCCTGTCAATGCCTAGGGGGATCAAGAACAGCTTGACACATGGTCTGGAAGCTGGGAGTGGTCTTGTTCCTGTGTGGACCCTATGCCCTCATCTATGACCTGGCCATTAGACCAGATAGATAACCTCTTGGGATGCTTCTGCCCTTTATCACCTAGGACATCATGGTCAAAAGAGATCTTATATTAAAAACAGATTACTCACCTTTTGAAAACAATATTGTCATATGGTTCATACTCCAATGACACCAAAGTCATCATAATGCTCTCCATACAGTGCTCCCTATACAGTGCTCCCTATACAGTGCTCCCCAGCCACTCTGTTCTCTTCACTAGTTTATTAGTGTGATTGGTTTCCCCTTGGACATGGAGAAGTTCATCACTCTAGGTCAATTTGAGGAGTCTAAGGATGGGGAAAGGCAAAGAATTGGTGTCAAAATAGGATGGGTAATTCAATGTGGCCTTCCTGGAGGAGGCAGCATTTAAGGCAAAGTGGAGGGAAATCATCTTGGGGCAGGAAGAAGGTCACAGTAAAATTTACGACCCAAGCAGAAGTTATGAGTTTCTGTCCCAAGGCTACTCTTATCTGGAGTGAGCAGCACCGTAGCCAGCCTACTGCATAAACCAGGAGGCTGTCTTGCCCATGAATCCCACCCATGCCTATCCTAGCACAGGTCTTACCACCCTACCCCCTTAGCTCAAGGACAAGTCCTCCTACTGCTGTCTGTCCACAGCCAGCACTGTTCTATCTGAGACAGGGCCCTGGTGCTCTTCCAGCCTGCCATTTCCACCCAGCAGCTAGGATCTCCTTCTTGAAAGCCTATTGGGTAGGGCCAGAAGCTCTATTTGGGAGAACACAGGAGCAATGGTAGTCTTTTGCTCTTAGGTCCCTGGCTTCTTTCAGAGACTCAAAGGCACCTCATTCTTTCTGTCTCTAGCTTTGTCCCAGCAGATCCTTCTGCTGAGGCTCTTACACACCACTCTGCCCTCTCTCCTTGCTAGTCCTTGCCACATACTGTGTCTTTGTCCCCCTAGATTCATAGGTTCAAATCCCAACTGCCCAGAGTGATGGCAATAGCAGGTAGATGAGTGCTGTGGGAAGGGGCTAACCGGAGCCCTTAGGAATGGGTTTAATGTCCTTATAAGGAGAGACATGAAGCTGGGGATGTGGCTTAGTTGGTACAGTGCTTGCTTAGCATGCATGGAGCCCTGCTTCAATCCTCAACACCTCACTGTGGTGGCTCAGACCTGTGACTCTAGTGTTTGGGAAGTGGAGGTAAGAGGATCAGAAGTTTAAGGTCTTCCTCAGATACTTAGTGAGTTTGAGGCCAGCCTGGGATCCTGTCTTTGTTGTTGTTGTTGGTGGTGGTGGTTTTGGTTTTGGAAACAAGGTTTCTCTGTCCTGGCTGTCTTGGGACCTACTCTGGACCAGACTGAACCAGAGATCTACTTGCCCTCTGCCTTCTGATCTTCTGATGCTGGGATTAAAAGCTTGGAATATCATGCCCTACTTTCTTTTAACATTAAAAAATGTATTTGTGTGTGTGCACATGCATGTGCACATGTGCACACACGAGCTTGAGCACACTCCAGCACATGCACATATAGATGCTTGTACATACCCTCACATGTCATAACACACATGTTGTAGGTCCAAGGACAACTTTTTGGAGTTAGTCTCTCCTACTGAGTTTTTATGGGCTCCAGGGATCGAACTCAGGTCTCAGGTTTGTACATCAAGCTCCTTTACCTAGTGAGCCGTCTTGATGGCCTGAGACACTGTTGTAGAGAGAGAAGCATTGGGGATGGGACTTTCTCTCTGCCCTGTGATGGTACAATGAGAAAGAGGCCACTTGCCAACCAGGAAGAGACCTTTGCCAGACATAGTGCCATGATTTTGCACTGTAGGATTGTGAGAAGTGGATACGTATCACTGAGGCCACATGCACCCTGAGCGGAATAGGGCAATACTCTGTGAACCTTGGAGCTCACCTCCATCTGTACCCCCAGGGTGTCCCTAGAAAATTCCTACCCTGAGCAGATGGTCTGGGCTCTGCTGAGTAATAGCATAGCAGTTGCACAGTATTCGCCCCATAGCACTTTGCCCAGTTGTAAACACACACACACACACGCACACACACGCACACGCACACAGTCTTTTTTAGGATAGGAAATAGCTCTCCGTTCTGAGACATTATTGATAAAGGATTGCTTTCCCATGGCCTCACCCACCCTAGTCCACACCCACTCCATCCAGGAAACAACTTTTATTACATTCTATGTCTTCAGAGTTTGTATATTTAAGATAAGCAATTCTCTTTTAACATCAATTACCCCTAATGCTCTGCACGTGATTCCCCCCTCCCCCGGTCTTAGCAATGAATCTTGGAGATGGATTGATACACGAACACCCTCATTTGAAGCTTTTTAAAATTTTTACAGCTTCACATGGCTTTACTGTACAGACATACCATAATTTATTTAACTAGTCCCTACTGTCAGTGAGTGAGTGGGTTCAGTCCTCAGTCTTTTGGTGTTCTTTAAAAAAGATTTATTTATTTTTATTTTGTGTGTGTGCATATTTTGCCTGCACGTATGGCTGTGTATCATGTGCATGCAGTACTTGCAGAGACCAGAAGATGGCTCTGTACCCTCTGTGACTAGTGGTTACTGTTAGCTGCCATATGAGTGCTGGGGACTCTCTGAAAGAGCAACAAATGCTCTTAGCATCTGAGCCGTGTCTCCAGCACCAGTCTTTTGCTATATTAACGTTCTACAACTATCCTGGTCTGCACTCACCTGTAGATGACATCTCCAGAGGAGTAACCCCGTAGTTAATGGGGAAATGCATTTAGAATTAAACAGGTATTAGGTTGTTTCAGAGGATTGGTGACAATTGGCTCTCTCATGACAGTACAGTAGAATGCTGTAGTAATGATTGATTGATCATTGGCTTAATTGTTTGCCATTTTGAGACAGGATCATACTGTATAGCCTTGGCTGTCCTGGAACTCAGTATGTAGATGAGGACTGTCCTTGAACTTGTGGTGACCCTTCTGCCTCTGCCTCCCAAGTACTGGGATTACAGGAGTGCAGTACTATGTTTGGATCATGATATTTCTTTCTGTGATTTCTGGATACTTATTCACAGGTCTGAAAGCCCTGGAGGGAAAGGAACTTTGCTTGCTTTTTCATCCTCTAAAGCACTGTTTCTTAACCTGTGGGTCGTAACTCCTTGTGTGTGTGTGCGTGTGTGTGTGTGTGTGTGTGTGTGTGTGTGTGTGTGTGTGTGTGTGTGAAATGAGCCTTTCACAGGGGTCACCTAAGACAATCTGCGTATCAGACATTTACGTCACTATTCATAACGGTAGCAAAATTACAGTTATGAAGTATTAACTAAGTAATTTTATGGCTGGAGGTCACTACAACATGAGGAACTGTAGCAAAGGATGTAGCATTAGAAAGGTAGTATTCAATATATGTTGCCTTAATGAGTGGATGCACGGTTCTACAAGGAAGGGTTGGCCAGAGTAGGAGAAAGACTGCCTCCCTCGGTGTTCACTTTGCTGAGCCTGGGCTCTTCCATCTTTCCAGGGTCCAGTTGGGTCCCCGAGAGAGTCCTGGAAGGGTGTGGCAGGTCTGGCTTTGACACTGATTCCTGGGTCACACTCCAGTCAGCTCATCCTGGGTGACAGCAAGGAAGTCCAGTGTTAGACTGGGGAGAGGGTTCAGTGGGTAAAGTGCTTGCTGCAGGAGCACTTATGGAGTTTGGATCCCCAGTGCATAGTAACCCCAGAGCTGGAGGATGGAAGCTGGAAGCAGGTGGATCCCTAGGACCAGGGGTGTTGGGAGGCTCTTTGGTCAGCCAGTCTAGCCAACTGGAGAGCTCCAGTAAGATGCCCTGTTCAAATATAATGTGGAGAGTGATAGATGGCATACACCATTGGTCTCCACATGTGTGTGTGTGGGTCAGTGCACATACATGCACAGATGTGTGCACAGGCACACACACACACACACTCAGCCCTGTATGATTACAGGATAGACCTTTGCTTGATGTTTGTTGTCTGGTTACATACCTCCAGTGACAGGAACCTACTAAATGAGTTGAGACTTGCTCCTCTTTACCCCTTCCTCAGCGGAACCATTTACTGTGACCTGTACAGACGGGCTTTTCTGACAGATGAGCAGGACTATGTGGGTATAGGTGTCTCCTGTCTGCTCCTAACTTGCTTCCCCCCCCCCCAGGTACATACAGGAAGGGCGGTTCAGAATAGAAGAGAGAACGCTGACAGCCTTCCAATGGCTCTACAGTCCTCAGCAGCACAGAATCCTCAGCCGAGCTGACCTCGAGTCCCCTTCCAGGTAAAGGAAACTTCTGTTTGTCCCCTCTCCCTCCCTCTCATTTCTTTTCTTAGACACAGTCTCACTGTTTAGTCCTGACTGGCCTGTAAGTTGCTATGTGGATTAGGCTGGCCTTGAACATACAGAGATCTGCTTGCCTCTGTCTCTTGAGTTCTGGAATTAAAGGCATATGCCACCATGCCCAGCCCTTTCCTCGTTATTCATATGGATCCATGCTTCCTGCAAGTGCCTCTACAGCTAGCCCACACTGGTTTATAAATCTACAGTAGGAAATTTGGCCCTCCATGCTGACAAGATCTCCTGGGGTACTGGAAAGAGTTTATCAGTTGGGATGATGCACAGAGTGAGAGGAAGTAATTCATTGCCTCTACTTTCTCCTCTGTAAAATGGGTCTGTATCTATTTCACCTCCTTTCAGGATATCACGAATCCTTCAGAATGTGATGCCAGTGGAGATTTCTCAGGCTTAGAGATCAACTGGTTTTTAAAAAAGGGAGGATGGGGTTGGCAGGATGGCTCAGTGGGTGAAAGCACTTTTATACTAGGCTGATGACCAGAGTTTGATCCCTGAACCCCTCCCTGGGTGGGAGGAGATAACTGACTCCTGAGGGTTGTCTTGTGATTTTTTCCATGCACATGGCTGCATTGCAAGTACATCTCAGTGAGATCATATCTCAAAATAAAAAGTCAAGGGGCTAAAGAAATAGTTCAGTGATTAAGAATGAGTACTGTACTTTCAGAGAACCCGAGTGTGGTTCCCTGCTACCACATCAGGCATCTCACACTGCCTGTAACTCCAGTTCCAGGAGGATGTCATAACTCTACTCTCCTTAGGCAACTACACACACACACACACTCACTGCACACAGTATACATGTATACACTGTATACACACAAACCACACATACACACTTACTGCACACACATACTGTATACATATATACTGCACACACACTCACATGCACACTGCACACACATACTGGACACATATACACTGTATACACACACACAGTACACATGTATACACTGTACACACACATGCCACACACACATACACACTACACACACACTCACTGTACACACATATTGTATACATATACACTGTACACACACACACATACTACACACTATGACACACATGTACACACACATTCAAAAATTTTCCTTAAAATTTATTCATTTATGTATTTTATGTATATGGGTGTTTTGTCTCCGTATATGTCTGCATGCCAGAAGAAGGTATTGGATCTCAAGGGACTACAGTTATAGATTATAGTTATAGATGGTTGTGAGCCACCAAGTGGGTAATGGGAATTGAACCCAGCACCTCTAGAGGAGCAGTTGGTCTTCTTAACTGCTGAGCTATCCTTCCAAAAAACCCCAAAGCTTTACAATAGTAGAAAATAGGGCTGGAGAGATGGCTCCATGGAGAGATGGCAGGCAGCTCTTCCAGAGACCCAGGTTCAATTTTCAGCACCTACAAGATGGCCGCCAACCACCAGCAACTCCAGTGGATCTGATGACCTCTTCTGGCATCTATGGTCACCAGACAATCATGGTGCACAGACATAAATTCAGATAAAACACTCATACACATAAAACAATATCAGTTCCTACCCTGAAATCCAAGTGTGTGATTGTGGCTGCTTACAAAAGAGTCTGCTGGGACTGCCATGGGGACTGCCATTCTAACAAGACGTGGTCATGAAGGACACACTGTGATTTAGTTTCAGATCATCTTCAACCCCCTCTTGCATGCCAACTGCCATCTGCCATAATGTGGCTTATTTGCTTTCCTTCTAAGCTCTCACCGCTGTGGGACATGTCTAATTCTGTCTGTCCGTGCATTTATCCCTTACTGCATCGTAAGTTCCCTGGGGTGGAGGACAGGGACCTTCCACCTTATTCTCCTCTGTATCCTAGTACCACAAGTGGCTCAAGGAAGGAGCTCGCTCAATAGCTAGTGAGTGATTCATATACGAAATTCATAAAATTGGCTCTGAACTCAGGGAGAGGCTGGTAGGAGGTGAATTCTGAGACTCAGGAGGGATCCCAAAACTGTTAAGCAGGGAGGGAGCTGGGAGACAGGATTCCTGTCAGACGATCTGAGGTGAATGGAACTGCTCTGCACTTGGAGCCAGAGAAAAGGATGTGCTTCAGGGTCACAGGAGCGAGACAGGCAGGCTCCTTGGAGGAGGACAGCAACCACATGACAAGACAGAACAATTTGAACTAACTTTCAGATTTCACCCTCGGACTTCTACAGCTCAGGGGCCTCGAAGAGGAGTGTATTATAGCTCAGTGGCCACAGTTATTTATGTGATAGGATGTTGTTTGTTATCACTATTATTTTCTCTGAGACAGGATCTCACGCAGCCCAGGCTGGCCTCAGATTCAGTAGCAGATGATTACCTTGAACTTCTACTCCTCCTGCCTCCACCTTCCCCGTGCTAAGAGTGCCGTCAACTTTACTGAACGCTTAGACTCAAAAGACATCCGATTTGTGTAGCGCTGGGGATCCCACCAGGGCTTTGCCAGCGGGTACTCTACCAGCTGAACTACATCTCCAGTTCTATTATTTTTAGTTTTGAGACAGGATCTCATTTTGTAGCATAGGTTTAGTCCAGCCTAGGATTTAGGCAATCCTCCTGCCTCAGTGGTCTCTGCCCCAAGCGCTAGAATTACAATTGTATATCATCACACCCAGATACTTCTTGTTTATTATTTTCATGCTTACTATGCGTCATTTAAATGCTCTGTGGGAATAAACCGATCGAGTCACCACAGGAAAGCGATGGTCTGGGTATGGCTATCCTTCCTCACTGTTGAAGGAGCTGAGACCTAGGTGTCAGTAGCAGCGGTGAGAGAAAGTAAGTGCTGGTGACTTCTGTGCTCACCGACGCTCTTGCACAAGACACACACCCAAAGGTCAGGGGTAGGGAGGGTGATTTCTATCTCTGCAAAGAGGGAAAGCGGTGCCACAGAGAAACTTCACACTAACAGGGTGCACATCAGTCCTCATTCAAGTTTCAGAGTCTGTTATTAAAGAAATTGGCTTGGGGAAACTTAGGGAAGAATCGGATGATTATTGTTAGCGAATGAATTCCCCGAGAACCCACCCTGCCTGGGAAAGATTGTTTGTCTGATTAGTTTTCGAAACTAGAAATTGCATTCGGGGTGGTGAAGTGTGAGACAGTGGATGTTTGTTTCTGCAAGAAAATACTCTCATTTCCTGTGAGAGCCTTTCAGGTGACACAGAGGAACACGGGCAGGGGGACAGCAGCTAAGGAGGCAGATGAATGGGCTGCTGTTACTGGCGTTCTACTCAGTGTGGTCATGGATGCTTCTTGGATGGGTGTGGATAGCATGTGGATGCCATTGCTGACAGCAGGATCCTAGGCATCATCTCAGTAGGCAAGATGGCATCAATGGGACCCAATCTGTCCTGGGTACTGGAGTGTAGGTGCGAACCTAGCAAGTGAGTTCCTCTTATCTACAGCTTCAGTCACCCGTAGCTAAACGCAATCTGAAGGTAGCCTATGGAAAGTTTCAGAAACATTCATAAGGAGCAAAAGCTGTGTGTTATCTGTTCTGAGTAGCCAATGGAATCCTGTTCCTTCTTGCTTTGTCCCACCTGGGATGTGGCTCATCACTCTGCCACACTGTATATGCTTCCTACCTTTGGTCGCTTAGCCTTGCCCATGATCCTGGTATCTGAGTGCTTGATTTCAGACAATTTGTCTTTTGCTTAATGGCTTCCAAAGAGCCAGACTAATGATGCTGACAATTTTGATGTGTCAGTGAAGAGTTGCAAAGTGCTTCCTTTAAGGGAAAAGGATGGAAATTCTCAACTTTATATTGGTTTGCATGTACAGATGCTTAACCTACAATGGGGCTGTTTTCCACCAGATTCACTGTAAGGTGAACATACTAAGTGCATTTAACATAGATCCTGATCTACTAATTGTCAGTGACAGCTTAGCCTATTTTACAATAGCGTGTTGATTATGTCCAGTAACTACTGAATATCTGTTTTTCAAAGATGCTGGCAGCACTGTACATGTAGTATTAGCTGTTTACCCTTGTGAGGTGTAGCTGAGAGCCGTAGCTCATGGCTGCTGGCCAGCATCTCAGGAAAGTATCTGTGGCAGACCTCCAGCCTGGAAAAAGACCAAAAGTCTTCTTACTTTCACACAATCTTAAAGTCAACAACTTGTAATTAAAACCATTGTAAGTCTGGGAGGTCTGTTATTATTATTTATTTTTATTTCATGTGTATGGGCGTGCCTCATATGCACATACCATGTATTTGTTCATTTGGTGCTAGTGGAGGCTTGAGGAGGATTTCAGGTCCCTTAGAACTGGAGTTACAGACAGTTGTGAGGCCACATGGGTGCTGGGAACCAAACCTAAGTCCTCTGCAAAAGCAACCAATGCTCTAAGCTTCTGAGCCATTGCTTTTCTCTGTCTCTGTCTCTCTTTATGTCTGTGTGTCTGTGTGTCTGTGTGTCTGTCTGTCTGTCCATCTGTCTCTGCTTCTCTCTGAGACAAGGTCTCATTAGATACCCTGCTGGCCTGGAATTCACTATGTAGACCAGGCTGGCCTTGAACTCAAGAGATTTATGTTCTCCTGAGTGCTGGGATTAAAGGCCTCTAAGACATTTTTATAGGAAAAAAACACAGCAAGCAGCTTCCTGAAGGGGTCTGATTGAGTGGCTTGTTTCAGATACTGACCAAAGTAAGCACTTACCTTTTTCTTTTTTTTGTAGTTTTTATTTTTATATGTTGTGTGTGTGTGTGTGTGTGTGTGTGTGATGGTATGCATGTGTGCCATTGTGTGCATGTGTGTCATGGCATGCCTGAGGCACTCTGAGGACAACATTCAGGACTCAATTCTCTCCTTACACCATGTGTGTCTTGAGTATCAAACTCAGGTGGTCAGGGTTAGCTTTGAGTTCCTGAACTGTCTTTGCTGTCCAGCACTGGAATCTCAGGGTTCAAGTGCTTGGGACAGGATTCAAAGGGAAGGAAGTGCCCTTTGTTCTAAGGCTGTCTGTCTATTGGTTCCACAGGCACTGACAGCTCCTTTCCCCTGCTGGATCCTATGCCAGAACCTCCAATGCCCAGCACTTAGCATTTCAGGATCCAGACGGTAGCCTGTCCATCCTTGCCTTCCTCACTTCCTTCTGGCCCTGAACATTGTGATTGTGCTCTGGCCCAGGTTCTGGGGTTAGAGTGGTCCAGGCAAGGGTTCTGACTACATGGGACACACGCCCGAGTGTGAGAGGCCAGTCATTACCAAGCATACAAACATGGAGATAGTGTGTCAAGCTGATCAGATCGCTCGGAAGTCTAGAACAGGGCAGGGAAATAAGTGACTTGCATGGGGACTTGGAAAGAGGTCTTGGACCATACAAAGGGACAGCCATATGGAGAAGGTGCTAGTGAGAGTGTTAGCTAGGGGAGGGGAGCACAGGACACGGATGTAAGAATATATCCCTGCAAAGGAAACAGCAAGTGTGAGGTATGATCTAGATCATCGTGCCCAGAACAGAATGAGCTGTGACCAACGGTTTGGACCGAGGAAGATTTCCGTGCAAATAAAGGATGTTCTCGGGCTTAAGCTGCCTGAGTGCTGCCTCCAGGGAATGAGCTTCCCATTAATGGATGAGTGTCAGAGGCTGCCTGCTGTGGGGGTTACAGAGAATGTCTGGAACATCGTTCCCTCATCATCTTCAAGTTCAGGAGCATTTTTGGTTTGGTGGAAGATGGGATAGCATCTGCTGAAGGGAATGAACCAAAGCTGTAGGTTGTCAGGTCCCAGGCAGGGGTCAGCTTCAGGGTTTTCGGCAGTCCCTGAAGGTCTCCTACTTCCAAGTTCCAATAGCACGCTTCCAGGAGAGTCCCATTAGGAACCCAGGAATCTTTCAGCACCTCTGTGCCCCAGTGTCGTGCACCCTGTCCTGCAGGAACCTTTGCTGGCAGGTGGGCTTCTCCCTTCTTTCCCCTGGATCCCCAGGGCCTGCCCCACCCTGCGCCTTTGTTCAGGAGGAGCCGCCCGGGGCAATACCCTGGCAGCGCGGACGCGAGCATCATCCCCAGGGCGCGCGACGCTCAGGACCCGCGGTACCCCAAGCCTGGTCTCCCGCAGCTGCGCGGTGGGCGCCTTTGGGACCCAGCTCGGAACAGCCCAGAGGGGCGGGAGCGCGGGATATAGCGGACTAGGGCAGAGGCTGCATGTGCGCGCTCCGTAGGCCGGGAGCGCGCCCGCCAGGTGTGCGAGCGGCTGCGGGCGGGCGACCCGGCGCAGCTTTGTGCCGGCCGGTGTGCGCGTGTGCGCGCCGCGGTGACGGTGCACGCGGCTGGGCGGGCTGCGAGGGAACCCTGCGCTGAGGAGGAGGGGGCTCGGTCCTGATGGAGAGCCGTGGACTCCGCGCCGATTAGCGCGCGCGTTGGGTGAGCCGGCAGGACTGACTATTGACATTCCGTCTACGTCGGGAGTGTGGGAAGGTCAGTGGCACCGGGCTAGGTTGTAATTTCACAGCCGGCTTGCATCTGGACGCGAGTCCTGGGTGTGACTGAGCGTGTAGCTGGAGAGGATTCTGTGAGAGTGGATGTGTGTGTTGGCAAGGCACTGATGGCCCGGGTGAGCCCCGCGCGCCCATCGCACCAAGCAGTTAGGCTCATTGGGTTCTGTTTGGGAGGTAGGGTCCATAGAAACCCCTGCCGGGTTCGCGGGTACCGCACAGCATATACACCATGAAGAGGGGCGTGTGTGTGTGTGTGTGTGTGTGTGTGTGTGTGTGTGATGTTGGTTAGCACCCTGTTGGAGTCTGGTAAAGACGCTGACCGAGATGGAGGTCAGACGTGGGTGTTTACAGGTGGCAGTAGCAGGAAAGAACCCAGGAACCCCAAGAGGATGCTGAAGCTAGGCTGCTAGCTTGGGGAGGGACGACTTGTTTTTATTGGCAAGAGCAGAAGCCCCAGCCTGTCTGTCCCCAAGCCAGCTTGTTCCTGTTCCAGGGAGAGGCGGTAGAATTGGGGTAGTCGGTCCAGAGACTTTCATGGACCTGCGGGGCAAGGCCAGCTGGCAGTCTGATGCTCATTTCTAGAGGCTTTGGGTGGGTGTGGCAGTGCCAGCCACTGGTTGGGGGTCCTGTTTACAGGACAGAGAGACTCTATAGATTTCTCTTTGGTTTTGCCTACACTTGTTATATCTGGACTTGGGAGCTGGTAAGGGGCACCCTTCTTTCCTCTGTAGCTTTCTTTCACCCTTACCAAATTTGAAGGGCATTTACATGCTACCAGGGTTTGTGCTCTAAATTCATGAATCAGCTTCTGAATGGCTCCCATCAGGGTCTCCACTAAAGGTATTACTAGGGTTGTCCTGGGCCTGTAGTGGGGCATGCCGTGTGACATTACGGCCATCCTTTGAGCCTCATAGGTCTCAGTTTCCCTTGGTGAAGAAGGCTTTCATCCCCTCTGTTCCTCCTGCTGTGGGCGAGGAATAAACAGAAAAGCTTGCACAGCTGCCTGGAGGCTGGGAGTGACTCAGGGCCTGTGAGGTCTTGGGCAGTGATTTCCCTCAGGACTTGGGAGAGGCTGTGCATCACCTACCTCTAAGCAAGGGGTCTGGGCTTCCCAGCTTTAAGGGTGGGTATCTACTGGATGTGTCTGTTCAGGTGTCTGGAAGCTGCCTCAGGCCTCTCTTCCCTCACCAGATGTTGAGGAGCAGGGGAAGGTTGGGGCCTGGGATGGGATGGCATGTTGAAGCCTTCGTGGTGGTTGTTTTGGGCAGGGGCAGATGTTCACCTTGGCAAGGGTCAGGGCAACTGATGGGGCTCTACTAAGTCCAGGGTATCTTAGCTCAACAGGAAGTGGTCTCTGTCCCAGAAGGTCCTCCTGTGAGTGACAACTCCGTAGCTTTTCACTCTCTCTTTTCTAAGACCCACTTTGAGGTGTGGTGGCTTATATCTGTAATCCCAGCACTCAAAAGGCTGAGGCAGGAGAATTGCCATGAGTTCCAGGCAAGCCTGGGCTGCAAAGTGAGACCCTGTCTCAGAGGCCACAAACCTAAACTCAAAGCTAGAGATTCCCAACCTAAATTCCCAAAGCAACAAACAAACAAATCTGATTAAGTGTGGCAGTGTCACAGGAGGTCAGAATGATTGGAACTTTGAAGGGAAAGGGCCCTGACATGGATGGTGGTGGCAGAGTGGCTCATTGGCTGAGCATGAAGGCTTAACTACTATCTTTGGTGACACTGTTGGTGACAACTGGTTGGCACTGAGACCTGGATGTGAATTGCTGCCCCATCCCCAGCTCTCTGTGTGCACATCCCCACACCCTACTCTAGGGATGCCTGGGAGAAAAGCTTGCCCCCAGTGTTTTACCTGGGCAGTGGATGGAGGGCAGAGGGTACACAGACGGGAAAGGCAAGCAATGCACAGAGGCTTCCCTTACCATCTGCCACTCTTGTCCTGGGGGGTCTCCGGAGCAGCCTAAGGGATACATTTCAGAACTGTTCTGCTGGGGAGAGAAACCATTAGCAGTTCCCCGATCCCCAAGGGTGGCTCCATGCTCATTAACTCCTCCCCTATGCTTCTAGATTATACGCAAGTGAAGCTCAAATGGTTTTCTGTGGGGGCCCACACCTCTTCTGCAGAGAGGGCTTGGAGTGACCTCACTGGGTTCTGATGTGTGGCACTTAGAACATGCTACTTCCAATCTGGGGTGAGGGGCAATGACTGGTCATTATGGAGATGGCTGGAGTAGGAGGCAGAGTAAGAGGCTTGGCAGTGACACTCTGAGGCATCCCACACACTGACCTGGGGCAAGTTTACCTAGGGTTTTTGAGCCTCAGTTTTCTTATCTGGATATTGTGGGAGATTTTTTGTCTGTTTTTGTTTTGTTTTGTTTTGAGACTGAGTTTCTCTGCTTAGACTGGGTTGTCCTGGAACTCACTTTGTAGACCAGAGTTCCACCTGCCTCTGCTTCCCAAGTACTGGGAGTAAAGGCATTTGCCACCATTCCTGGCTTGACTTTTTTTTTTTTTTGAGACAAGATCTTGCTGTACAGCTCCATGATCTCCATGCCTCAGTTCCCCAAATAGCTGAGATTGTAGGAAGACATCTCTGTGCCAGCCTTTGTTGGAAAAAAAATTTTTTTTGAGGCAGTCTCATGTAAACCAGTCTAACCTTGAACTCCAGATCCTTCTCCTTCCACCTCCCAAGTGCTGGGATTTCAGGCTGGAACGTCTGGCTCTTTATTAGATTTTTTAGTATCTGGCTAATGGCATTACTGACGGAATAGTTATGAGCAGTTGGGAAGGCAGCAGGGTCTGGTGGTACAGATTCTCATCCACTTCTGTGGATGAGACAGTGTAGACAACCCCTCAGACCCTTCCTAGTTGTGGAATCTGAGGCTCAAGGGCCAGACTTCTGTTCTTGTTTTTTTTTTTTTTTTTTTTTTCGAGACAGGGTTTCTCTGTGTAGCTCTGGGTGTCCTGGAACTCACTCTGTAGACCAGGCTGGCCTCGAACTCAGAAATCCGCCTGCCTCTGCCTCCCAAGTGCTGGGATTAAAGGCGTGCACCACCACTGCCCGGCTTTTTTTTTTTTTTTCAGACTTCTGTTCTTGTTGGTGCCTCTGGGGCCGTGGCCCAGTTCCCCAGGCTGGAATAGATCTGGTTCACAGTTTGAGAATTGGAACCAATGATACCCAGGAGGGTGCAGGAGCCCCAGAGTGGGCAGGGAAGGACGAGAGAGCAGTCACTTGGAAGCAGGTGCTTGAAGGAGGAGTGGATGCTTGCATTTGGGGATGGCAGATGGTCGTGGGCACTGGTCTGGGCTGTAGTCAGGAAAGGACAGGGCAGGGGGTGGAGGAAGCCTAGAGAAATTGCAGACAAGGCAGGAGATATAGCAGACTGGCAGGAGGTAGCCAAAATGCTGGAGCACAAGGCTGGACAGTGAGTTGTTAGCCTTGGTACCCAGAGTTAGAGGTGTCTGGGACATAGTACAAGCAGGGCCTGAGGGAGAGGGATGGTGGTAGCAGGGCAGGGAAGGAACTGTTGAAAGTTACTTGGGGAGTCCTAGAACATGAGCCAAGCAGACTTCATATGTCAGGGTCTGGCCCCTTCAGCCTCCTCACTTTTCTTTCCCATGTGCTTACTGCTCCTTCTGGGCTGTCACACTCTCTTTGACAGGGGAGGTGCCATCTGTAAACACTTAGGTCCTGTCATGATCTGCTAAAGAAGTTGTGGATGTGCCTTAGCCAGGGCCTGTTACCATGGTACCAGGTGGCCCTGGTAGCCTTACCCTTTCCCATCTCTAAGCAACGTGGCACTCCCTCTAGGAGAGGTCACGCTGTAGGGACGTATCCAGCTGCCTCCTGCTCGTGCACAGACGGCTCAGGCTGACATTACAAAGGTCAGTGCCTCCATCTCTCTGTCTACAGTCAAGGTCACACCCCATACAGGCTGGGGAGGTTCAGCAGTCATTTAAAGACAAGTCTGACTTCTACAATTGAGGGTGGCTTTTGTTCTAATAAGTTTAGTTAAAAAAAAAAAGCTGATGCTGCTGTACCCATCCATTCCTCATCTCTGTCAGGGCTTTGATCTCTCTCCAGTGGGAAATTCTGTTTCATGCCTGATCTTTCCTGTCATTCTGTCCGTGTGTGTGTGTGTGTGTGTGTGTGTGTGTGTGTGTGCGTGAACACATCTGCTTTCTTTGTTTGCTATCACTCTTTAGGGCATCCAGATATGGATAAGGGTTTTCCTGCCCATCTGTTCATGTTGCAAAGCAGCCACGGCTTCGAAGGCAGATGGAACGCCAAAGCCAGGCTTGGGCTTGGAGACCTGAGCCTATGGCAGAGGCTGGGCTGATCCTGCTTTGCCCAGGCTCTGGTTCTTGATATGCACTTTTCTCTTAAGATCAGGTCACCTCTCCTCCATACACTGATTTAGATACAGAATGGAGAGTTTTCTTCTTTGGTCACGATAGGCTGGATGGGATTTATCAGATCTGGATCAGCAGATGGCATCAGGCAGAGTCACCTGCAGGACCTTGGTACATCCAGGGTCAGTGGCTGGAAGTGAACCAGAGTAGGAGGAGAGTGACAGGCAGGCAAGAGGACTGAGGTGTGTGTGTGTGTGTGTGTGTGTGTGTACAGATCTATACTGGGTGCCATTGTGTGTTCTGGAGGTCTTGTAATTGGATCAATGTATAGACATCTCTGTGGCTCCTGGCACGTCACTACCTGCACCCTGCTTGTTCTGTGTACCTTTGTATGAACGTCAGCGACCCGCTGGACGCTCTCCAGGGTCCTGGAGAGTGTGATGGCAGGTAATACTTTACCCCAGCAGGGTTTCTGCCCTTCTTGAAGCTCCCTGTGTGTCCCCCCTCCCCCACCTAGTTCTGCCCTCTCACTGGCTTTCCTTACCTTGTCCTCCCTCTTGCCTTGAGACAGCTGCGTCTCCCTGTTGGGATGTGTGGGTGTCCAATGCCTTTAGGATGGTGCCTGGAGAGGGAGAGTCCAGTCTCCAGCCCCATCCTCCTGAACTCTGCGGGGAGGAGGGGCTTGGGTGGGGAGATGACTCAGAATGGATGTAGGGGTAAGTGGAAGGTTCTGTGTATTATTTTCCACTGGTGAGGCACGTTCCTTCTTTCACCCTGACATACTCCAGTTCTTGTCACCTATGCTGCAGGTGGCAGGCTCTCTGACCCCTGTGCATACTCTTCTTTAATATCTTTGGTTAGTATGGTTCTTTGACAGGAAACAAAGTGGTCTCTGGGTCCTTGGGCTTCCTGCTGGGGTCTTGGTCTCTGCAGAATTCAAATTGTAATTATTGGTATATAGGTCTTCCTGTGCTGGGCTCTGGCCACATGCTCTACATGTGTCAGCTCAGTTATTCCCTGGAACAATCCTTACCTGTGGGGATGACAGTCCTAAGAAGTAGTGTCTCATTGCTGTTTCCTTGTGGAGGTTGCTTCCCCAAGATCACGGGTGGGAAGGGGTGGAGCTGGAACCTGCGCTCGCTCGCTTGGGTTTGTCCTTGACACTGCTTCCTACATCTCTCACTCTTTGTGTCCACCTCTTCTCTGTCATTTCTCCTTCAGGTAGGGCCTTCAGGGTTATGCCACTGAAGCAGGCCTCCCTGGCCAACCGGTCCCCTGTAAATCATACCGATCTACTATATACACCTGCCTGAAGTTATCCTGCCTCTTCACTGCCCATTAGGGCATGGGTGTATCAATCTATTTTCCCAAACCTTCTCAGAACTAGCAGAGCCCAGAACACAGTAAGGATTGAAAAATGAACCAAAAATAATCAACCAACCAACTGACCAACCAACCAACCAACCAACCAAAAACATCTCCCAAAACCCAGAACACAGTAAGGATTGAAAAATGAACCAAAAATAATCAACCAACCAACTGACCAACCAACCTAACAAACAAAAACATCTCCCAAAACCAACCAAATCAACAATAAAACCCTGAAACATTTGATCAATAATGAGCTAGTGACTGGTTAGGCGTGCCTCTGACCTCTGCCTCTGTATCTAGCCCCTTCTTCTGCATGGCCTCTTGCACATCAGGGCATGCTGCAGAAACACCTTGAGAGCCAGCTTGATTGGTTAAAATTCAGGCTCTGCTGCTTCTCTAGTGATCTAATACAGCATATTAGTTACCAGAAGTGTATGGCTTACAATAATGCTGGCATTTATTTTGCCCATAAATCTGCAGTTTGGACAGGGCTCCCCAAGGAACACTCATATCTTCTCTACCTAGTGTCATCTGGGTGATTTAAGGTTTAGGCTTCATTGCTCATGTCTGGCACTTGGTTTGGTGTCACACATGGCTCCTCTCCTCATGTGTATTTATGCTTTCTTTTTGTGTGCTAGTTTATGCTTTTGCCCAGCATGGTGGTTGGGTGAAGGGGCAAGCATCCCAAGAAAACCATGAGGTTTTACCTTGCTTTACCGAGCTCTGGAAGTGGTATAGCATGATTTCCAAGGTACAGAGTCACACACACGTTTTGCCACAGCTCTTGACCTTGAGCATATAACTTAGTCTCTCTGTGCCTCAGTTTCCCCATCTGCTAAGTGAGGCTGTTGTGTAGAAGAGCTCTTCTAAAGATGGGGCTTGTAGAGGGAAGAGGAGAAACTTGAATGGAAAAGGCATTTTTTCTTTGTGTACACGTGCATGCTCATGTGTGTACAGGTACACAAGACGTGTGAATGTACATGCAGCTATATACAAATGTGTAGAGGGTAGGGGTCAACCTCACCTCTTGTTTTATTCCTTGAGTGTCATCCATTTTATTATTATTATTTTTCCTTTGTGAAAGGGCCTGGACTAATCAAGTAGGCTAGGCTGACTTGCCCTAGGGATCTGTCCCTACCTCAGCCCTGAGATTACAAGCACACATCACCATGTTTTTAATTTTTGTTTTTCCCAAAATATAGTTCTGGGGAATGAACTCAGATTCTCATGCTTTCCAGGCAAGCACTTTATCCACTGAACTATCTTTCCAGCTCCCCTCCCCTTCTTCCTCCTCCTCCTTTTCCTCCTTTTTCTCCTCCTCCTTCTTTCCTTTCCTCTCCTTCTACCCACCTTCTCCTCATCATCTTCCCTTCCTCCTTCTCCTTTTTTCCTCTCCTCCGTATTTTCTCACTCTTCCCTCCTCCTCCTCTTCTTTGAGACAAGGTCTTGTCTAAACCTAGGCTGGTCTCAAGTTCACTGTGTAGCTGAAGATGACCTTAAAATTCTGATCCTCTTGCCCCTACCTCCTGAGTGCCAAGACTGCAGGCACACACTATCACACACAGTTTATGTGGTGCTGAGATACAAATCTAGATTTTTGTGTGTGCTAGGCAAGGACTCCACCAACTGAACTGCATTCCTGGCCTGGAAAAGGCCTTTTCTGTCTCAGCTTGTTTAATCTTTCCAAGTTAGCCTTGTTCTCTTCTACGTGACGCCATGAGGGTGGGGCTCGAGATACACTCTGGGCCTGGGTGTGGGTTGAGCCCCAACAGCACCTCCATCTTTATGCAAGAAAATCAAGTGAACTGATCATGAATGTACTGCTTTTGAGCTGCAGCCCCCACCCCGGTTAGTGTCTGGGCAAGCTCCCTGGCTCTCCTTCTGTCTCAGCCACCTGCCTTCACTGGGGTTCACGTTCATCTGCCAGGGAATGGTCCTCCTGCCCAGCTTGCCTGTCCTGGCCCAGGATGTTGATGCTTCTCTTATTGTTATTAGGAAAGTGCATATAGTTGTGATAAGGATTAAGTGGGAAAAAGGAACTTGGGCTTTCCTGGTTCATCAGAAGTTCTCAAGAAATGATTTACACTGGCAGATGTGATAGCACACACCTTGATTCCACGACTCAGGAGACTGAGGCAGGAAGATTGCAAGGGCAGGCCAGCCTAGGCTGCATAATGAGATTCTGTTTCAAGCATGGAACAAATTGGGCCTGGTTAGCTACTTGGTGGAGCTGAGACTTGCTGGTTCACTATTAGTCTGGTCAACTTAGCAAGGATCTGTCTCAAAGGAAAAGGTAAGAAACAAAGAATGAAGGGAAGAAAGAAAGAACTAAATTTATTCTTATTCTTTATAGCTAAAAGGCCCAGGTTGGGGAGTTGAAGTATTTTCTCCATGGCTACATTTAGTGTTGGAACCCAGGCTGGGACCAATCATTCTCACACATGGTGTCCTTGTTGCAACACTGAAGGTTCTTTCTTTCCATCCCTTTCTCCGTTTTGCCAGAGGCAATATGGCTGCCTTCCTAGAAAAGGAAACATGACATCCCACGTTCTCCTTGCACTACCAGAAATTGTACATAGAGGGCACAAGTGTGTACCTTCTGCCTCATCCTGGTGAGCAATGTAGCCAAATGCTAGAAGAGACCTAGGGAGGGTTTAGCTGGATGGAGTGAGCAGGTGGAAGACAAAGACCTAGAAGTATGATCTTTAGTGAGAAGTCCCTCCAGGGAAGTCCCTGGTGTTCAAGTCTACTGAGAGCCAACAGGGCCATCACTGATGATGGAAATGCTCTAGTGAATGTCACTCCAGAATTTCTTACTGGATCAGAGTCATCTGGGGACCATTCTCTGGCTCTACTTCTGAATGGTAAACCAGATAGCCCTTTCTTTCTTGAGCCATGGTATTGCTACATAGTCCAGTTTGGTTCATCACTTATTATATACTCCAAGCTGGCTTTCAACTCAAACTCACAGCCCTCCTGCCTTGAAAGTGCTCTGCTGACAAACTACACCCCCTAGCCTCTAAAGTGATGGCTTCTTTTATTAGCTTGTTTTAAAAGTAATTGTTGTCTGATTAGCAAAAAATGTTGCCTTATTGTTATTTTGAGATGTTTGTGGTGGGATCTCTCACTTCTGTAGCCCACTGCTGTCCACTATGGCACCTCCCTTGGCAGGCCAGCTGTCCTGAACAGATAGGAAGGAACTGTGCAATCAAAGCGTGAATGAGTCTTGCTCTTGTAGCCTCGTTTTCACAAGTGGTCTCTTGCAGTTGTCTCTGTCATCATCTTCTGAACTTGTGCAATGGGACAGGCAGCCCTGGCCCCTAGAAAGGCACACAGGGAAGTGACCTACATTTCCCTAGAGATCTGTGTCTTTCTCTGCTTCTGTCCTCATCTAGCCTGGGAAGGGAGTAAAGGGCAGTTTGATGAAGGTAAACAGATGCCCCAGAAGAAGAAATAATTTGCTTACAGTGGAAGATGAGAAAGTGGAGATGAGATCTGAGCTACCCAGCTCAGCCTGCTGCTCATGACGTGGGGCAGGGCAGAATGGTTGGTCCGCTCAGTGCTTCTTCTTTAGGGGCATCTATTTCCAGGAACTTCCGGTGACTGCCCATCTCTTCGCCCAGGAAGGAGCTTGTCTCACTGTGTAGTCCTCATTTTAAAATATCAATAGCTACAAGGTCTGAGCTGCTCAAGCAGATGACTACACTGCCCCTTCCTTTCCTCCTGTCCTGGGGATCCTGGGGACACAGTGGAGGGAGGGCCTGCTGCTGGGTTGCCCTCCAGTCTCAGGTCGCTCTCCAGTTCCGTTTATGAGAACGCCTATGGGTGGGTGAGTTGCTTGGAGCTCCGCCCAAAGCTGGGGCCCTGACAATTGTCTCTTACGATGGTCCCCTAGGAATACCCACAGGGTCCACCAGGAATGCTGGACCTTGTAATATGTGACCCAAAGTAGACGTGTGTGTGTGTGTGTGTGTGTGTGTGTGTGTGTGTGTGTGTCTAGGATCCTGCTAGGGAGGGATGGAGCCCATCTGGGCAGGAGCTAGGAGGGCTTAGTACTTGCTCTCTCCCATATCATTACTGTTCCATCATGAGCCATACATTGCTTTCAAGGTCTTAGTCTTTCATTCTGTACAATGGGTGCTACATAAATTCTGCATTCCAGTCTTTTTCTCAGTGGCTGGTATTTGGCCTAGCCAAGCTAGGTGGTTAGATCAGTGCTGGCTTATAGTGATCTTCCAGAAATGGGTGTTCCCTTGGCTCTGGTTTGTTCTCATCAGTGGAGGTTGTGGTGGGTGAGTGGGTGGGGGCAGGCAGGCTGGGCAGGCTCACACAGTGCTTCCCTTTTCACTTGGCTCACAATCTTTCCCAGAGAGCTGGGTGGCCTCCTTCTGCCCACCCCACAGAAGAGGAACAAAAAAGGGCAGAATAAGTGGGGGCCGGAAGCTGAAAGGGACTGAGGCAGGGGGCGGAGTCACAATAGGTGATAATTATAGTGGTTCTCATAACCTGTGCCAAGCATTTTTGTTCATCCATAACAGTGTGAGGTTGGTAGCATCCTTCCTGTATGACAGAGAAGAGACCAGAGAGGTTAAGGGACCTGGCTAGGGTCACCTATCTTCAGAGCTTGGGAGCCTGAGGGCTCAGCAGGGGCTAACACAGATAGCTCCAGAATGGCTCTCACCTGCCTCCAGAGCTCTGGTACTTGGTGGAGTCATTCACAAAGGAGCTTCCCTCTGTCGAGGTTTTTACTACGGGGCTGAAGGGACTTTAGGTTCTTCTGGCCTCTCCACATCCCTGGTCCAGATGTCCTTGAGGAATGTAGGATGTTCCAGGTCTCCTCCCTACCAGTGCCCCAGGATGCCGTTGCTTCATGGAGGGTTGGCTGAGTCTTACCAGTGCGCTTTGTGACTCCCAGGAGTTGGAGACTAGAGGACAGAGATTAGCCTGGCCTCAGGCCTGCAATCCACCCTGTCACCGCCCTCATGCTCTGCAGCTGTTTGGGGCTGGACCTGTGTCCTACTTGACTCTGGAACACTTGGTTCAGGTGACCTCAAACTTCCATGTTTCCTTGGACCTGGAGACCTATTATAAGAGCCTCTGTCAACTGTCTCTTCCCCTTGCATAGGTGTGATGGGCAGTGTTCACACATGGTGCATGTGGGTGATGGGGTGTGCCCAAGTCTGGGGCAACTGTCACACCACTCTTTCTTTAACATGTACATGAAAACATACTGATGTGTGCTCGCCTTCAGCTCCTGCTAACTGATGAGAATGGAGACATTTGCACGAGGTATTCTGTTCTCAGTAGACTCACTTGTTACCTACCCCAACCACCCTGGAAACTGTCTAGCTCACCCTGGAGCTTTTGTACCCAGTGAGGTTGCTTGGCGGCCTGCTGCAAATCTCAGACTTGGCTAAGGAAGCCGGCAGAGCTAATAGATGGGCTGTTTGTTGTCTTGCTCATTAAAGCTTTTTCTCAGGACCTTCTCAGTGGTGAGACAGAGGAGGGAAGAGGAGAGGAGAAGAGAAGAAAGATCCAGTTCATAGTGGGTCATTGGCTTCTGACATAGCTGGATAGGAACTCAGACAATGCTCTTAAAACTTGATTCCTGGGCTGGGGAGATGACTCAGTAGGCAAAGTGCCTGCCTTGCAAACTTGAGGACCTGAGTTCAGTCTCTGGCACCGGTGAGGTGCATGTATAAAAAGCCAGGCATGATGCTGTGCATTTATACTCCTAACCCTACTGAGACAGGGACAGGGGGATGGATACCTGGGGCTTGCTGGCCAGCAAGCTTAGCATAATTGGTGTGATTCGGGCCAATGAGAGACCCTGTTTCAAAAGAGGACAATGGTATTTCTGAGGATTGATACCTAAGAGCATCCTCTGGCCTCCACACACACACATGGCCACTTACTCGTGTGCTCACCTGTGTGAGCACACACACACACACACACACACACACACACACACACGGAATTAAAAAATAAGCTTGATCTCTGTGTGCCCGTTTTCTCTGCCATCTTCCTACAGGTGGGCTTCGGTCCCCTGTACTCCTCATAGCCCCAGTCTTCTCTCCTGGAGCTTAGGAAATGATGGAAGAGAGATGGAGGCATTTGTGGGTGTATCTTAGTGTCTACTTAGGTATCTGAGGTTGCTGGGGCCAGTAGAGTAGATGCTGGGCTGGCCAGCCCAGACTGGAATCACTCCTGACCATGGGACTCACTGAGTACACATATTTTTCTCTCTGAAGGAGATTAAAGGGAAACAGGGCAAGTGGGGCCCCCAGAGTGTCCTTGGTACCTGTTGTGGATCTCCTGGTGTGAGATGGGTTCAGGGATGAACTGCAGGAGTTGCTTGCTGGAGTAAGTGTCCAGTAGGAAGCCAGCAAGGTCTGAACTCACTGTGGTTAAACCTTCCTTTCTGGGCTACAAGTGAGCATAAGGGATAGCTTGAACCGAGGATGTTAGGGCTTCTATTGGGAGCCACAGTGGTCTTTAGAGTGGTCACAGGTCACTGGAGGCAACTAGAGCAGCTTCATGTCCTTCTTCATTGCTTGCCATCCAGGACCACCCAACCTACAGTCTGTAGAGTCTGAGATCAAAGGGGCTGTTACCAGAGAACATCACTGCCTTAGCACTGGTGCGGGCGGCTATGAGAACTAGCCAATGTTTCCCACTGAAAAGATGAATTTACTTGTCTTACCTCCTACTTCTGCCTACAGGAATCAGGGAAGTGTTCCCAGCTTGGTCTAGATCCTTAAGAGGCCAAGAAGTGCAGTTTAGTGTGTGTGTGTGTACATACATATATGTGATGAAATAAATAATTCTAGGCATATGAACATTCTGAGTGTGTGGATGTGGCTATTCCTGTGTGCTCACGAACACCCATCTGCATGTTCATGTGTCTAGATGGGTGTCTGTAGGTAAATGAGATGAATGCCCTCATCTCTGTAAAAGTCTGGGTTACTCTACTTGCACAGTGGACATGTGAGTATCTCTAGTGATTGAATGTGAGTATCCCCATGCCTGAGTAGACCTGTGTGTCCTCGGTATATATATATATATATATATATATATATATATATATATATGCATATGCATATGCATGTGTACGTGTGCAGGTGACTATGTGTGCTTTTTCTGTGCTGACATATGTGGATGTATACTTATGTCTGTGTGTACTGATGCATGCAACTATTTCTGTGTAGTGTTTTTTTGAGTGTGTACTGAGCATTGGGGAACAGCAAATTCTCTGTTCTGGACATCTGGGAGTTGATGTGAAGGGTCTTTTGAGACTTTCAGATGGGTCCCTTCTCTCTCAGGCAAGGGTATGGGAATCCTTGGGCCTCCTTTGGTTTCCAGGAAGCTGGGGCAGTGTAGGGCCAGCTGCCAAATGGGGCTGTGGTGCAATCTGCTGGCTGAGCCCCTTCCGGAGCTGTGGGTTCCTCTGGGTGTGGGGAAGCTGCCCTTTGTGACCTCCCTGCCTGCTGTGGTGCCTCCTGGAGTACAGGACACACCTCTAGGCCATGGAGCCTCACCCACAGGAAGCTCAACTTAGGGGGACAGGCGAAAAGGGAGGTGCCCTGCTTGGCGCCCCACCCTGTGGGCTGCCGCCCTGCTGCTTCTCAGCTCTTTCTCTAAGAAGCCCCAGGGACTTCTCTGGGACCCAGGGTTCTACAGCTGTACAGCTGAGACCATGTTTGGCAGGAAGCGCAGCGTCTCCTTTGGGGGCTTTGGATGGTGGGTGACAGAAGGGGTTATGGCAGAGATGAGAGTGGACTTGGAGAAGGGGTCTCACTGGGTAGCTGGGGAGCAGGACTCAGGTTGTGCCTGGCACCTGAGTCTGTGGGAAGCACTTTCAGATGCCAGGTAGACTTGGAGGATCCTGAGAGGGACATCGGAGCCCAAGCTCTGCCTCACTGTCAGAAGCAAGGTCTGCAAGAGATCCAGAAGGTCAGGGTGGCTGGAAGTGTGTGTGGGTGTGAGTGAGCACCTGCAGTTCAATGTGTATGCCCATGCTAGTGTGAGCTCCTATATGTGTATGTGTATCTGTGGTTATTCGTGTGTGTATGTGTGCAAGTGTGATGTGACTGTAATCTATCTGTGCTATGTGCCTGGCTGGATAAACATGTCTTTGAGTGTGACCACATGTGTTCTCTGTTTCAGAGCAAGTACCTACCTTTCTCCCCTGGTATCCTGTATCTATGTTTGCTCCTACTGGGCTGTCATGAGTCTATGTCAGGATACCTGTGGGCCACCTCCTCTCTAGGTGGGTTGTGAGAGTTGGGGCAGATATGTCTTTAAAGTTTGCCATTCTTTCTGACCCACTTTTGCTCCATCCAGCCCTGCATCCAGCCTTTTGCTCTTAGGCACCTTTTGCCTCTAAGCTGTCTGTCTTCCCAGATGCAGAAAGTAGGGTCTGAAGTCAAAGGCTTGTCTCACCTCAGCAGCTGTATGCAGCCCAGCTGGGAGTGCAGCCTAATGGCTCTCCTTATCAGTTTCCACTCAGCTCCTGGGCCTAGGGCTTTGTCACACTGAGGGTGTCTGGGGTCCTGACTGGAATGATGGTTGGCATTGGTGGGGCTGACAGGAAGGTTGGGGAGACACAGAAGGTTTTTGGGAGGTGATGGGCTTTGTTTTTCCAGTCATTGATTGTCTCCTGGCTTGGTCTTTTCTTTTTCCCCTCTTTGAGAACTCTTTGCCATCCATTCTCTTGCAGGAAGGGATTCTGGTCACTCTGCTTGGCAGATGGGACAGTGAAGATAAGAGGATGCTAGGGTGGTAGGGTGGTGTCTGCTCACAGGCTATCCCCAGTGCTGGGGTAAGGACTATTGTCCTGATGGAGGGTCTGGGTTTGATTCACACAGTCTGCTTCCTGCTCTGGGAGGGGTGTGTGACGTTAGCCTGGGATCACTGCAGGCCAGGGCTTGGGTAATGGGATCTTGTTCTCCCAGACTCACCTGTGAAGTGTGGCTCATGCAGAGGGCCTGTCATCAGAGAGCTTGCTTTGCAAGGCTTAGGTCTTAGTCTGTGTTTTAATTTATCCAGTGTTTAATTTATCCAGGTTTGTGTGTGCAGGCACACATGTGTGTGAGTGAACAGATATGTTGAGATCAAAAGACACCTTCAGGTGTCATTCCTTGGTTTGTTGATTCGTTGTTAAAGCTGTCAGTCTGTTAGTCCTCTCCATAGGGATGTACGTGACCACGTGACCATGGCAGGTTGAGTCACTACAGAATCTCTGCTCCTTTAGCTGTTGTCCATGCTCCCCCTCCCTTGGGATACCAGCTCTGGCCTTGTGGTCTCCCGACCTTCCTCTTGCACAGTCCTTCCTTTTGTTTACTTGAGTTCTTCCCTGCCCCCTAGTCTTGCAAGGCTCTGTCACTTTATTTTTCTTTTTTGTTTGCATAACCCAGGGAACCACGAATCCTGCCTAAGCCGGTTGTCTCACTATCACCCAAACACGTTCTGAATCCAAATACAAAGAAGACATCTGGTGCGGTCTTACACGTTGGCTAGTTTTCCCTGGATTTCTGTCTTAGGTACTGTTGCCTTCCTAGATTGAAGGGCAGCCTCTGAAGTAGATGGTTGGCGGTGGGTTTCCTGTTCCTGGTAGTTCCTGTGTCATTCATGATGGATGGTGGTGCTCTTCAAGCAGCCAAACACGAAGAGTCCATTTATTTATTCTTTTACGTTTGGGACAGGCTCTCTCATTGGTTTGGTCCTCATTGACTAGCCTAGGCTGGCTAGCCGGAGAGCCCAGGAGCTCCCCTCTTCTCTGCCTCCCCAGCACTGGGTTAATAGTGTGTGCCCTCACCCCTGACTTTTTTTTTTTTTTTTTTTTTAATGTATCTTCCAGGGCTCCAGCTCAGGTATTGAGCTTACAAAGTAGGCACTTTAATAGTTAAACTCTCTTCCCAGTCACTACTGTTTTGATTTTTTTTTTGTCTAGACCCTCACAAGTAGTAATTCTGTGCATCAGATTGCTCTAGAGCCCCCAAACAAAGCTGGCTGATGGTTTAAACCTGGCCAGTTGAGGGAGGTGACACAAGTGTGTCACCCACAGCTGCCTCAGAGGCAAAGACAGCAGTGGGGAGAGTGACCTAGTCCAAGGAACTCTATGTGTTAGCCACATTGTCCACTAAACTGGATTCTTGGGTGACAGGTCCGATTCTATTCACTCACCAGGGGAGTAAGGACTCCCCCCAACCCCCTGTATGTCGAATATACTTAGCAGATGCTATTGGGATAACTGGGGTGTTTCCAATGCTATGATGGGGTGAGACCCATTGAGTCTGGAGTGATACGAAGGACTTTTCATAGAGTTAGGTTAGGAAAGAGGGCTGGACTGCAGTGTAGTGATCATCTGACCACAGCTGGCAGCTGGGAGGGGATGCAGCTGACTGAGGGTATGGAATTCTGGATCCCAGGTCCAGACAGCGAGGTTGATCTCAGATGGAGTTCCAAAGGCTCCATTTGTAGTCAAGGCAGAGAGCCAGTGCCATCAATGCGGTCATGGTAAAATGAGTGGGGTGCTTCAGGGGACAGAGGAGCTGGGGACTTGGCTTCCTGAAAGGACCAGCCCCTGCCTCACAGCCTTGCCCAAACTCCAAGCTCCTAGGGCCACACTATAGCTTGGGAACCCTGGTGGACAGGCTGCTGCATGGGACAGATGTGGGCACAGGGACCAGCATGGTCTGCTGTGGTGAGGATGCCTGTCTAACCAGGCAGAGGTTGGGAGGGCACATAGGAGGGCGGGACTTAAGAGCTGCCTCCACCTCAACTACTGGGGAGCTCTGAGAGCACAGGCTTTCCACTCTGGGCCTCACTTTCCCCAGATGTCAGTGGGGATCCCTGCTGTAGCAGAGGACTGTGAGAAGAATTAAGAGATTCCTCGGGAAGATGTAGGATGTATGGACTTGTTTTCATTGGGTGGCTCTGGCTATGAGTGTGACGGCAGAGCAGGGGGGATTCTGACAACTGCATGGATATGGGGGTCTGTTAGGTTGAATGGGAGGGCAGAAGGGCCTGCCTTCAAGGTGGAAACTGTAAGGAAAGAGCCCAGGTAGGGCCTGAGGAAGGGACAGAGAGGGACAGAAGCCACATGCCCTGGTATTATAGCTGGTTTTGCTGTTAGGGACTGAGATGAGATACTGGAGGATCCTCAGAGAAAGGGGATCCTGCTCTCTACTGGGGAGCTCTAGCACAGCCCAGAGGTGAATGCCAGCCTGGGATGTCTGGGCATCTACACACTCGCTGTGTAGACCCCTTGCCTCTCTGCCTTTTTTCCCCTGAGAGTCTGCCTGTGGGAAGGAACTGGGCAGGCTGGGGCCTGAGTGAACTTTCAGGGTGCCAAGCATCTTAGAGGTACTGGTGAGGGTAGGGTAGTGGCACTGATGATAGTAACACTGATGGTGGTGGGGACAATGGTGGTGATGGTGACATTGAAGGTGGTGGTGGCTCTGGGGAGACACTGATATTGATGGTGATTCAGGTGATGACATAGTGGTAGTGGTGAAACTGGGCATGGTGGTGATGACACTGGTTGTGATGGGGTTGTGACAGGTGTTGATGACATTGTAATGGTAGTGACACTGGTGTGATATGAAGTGGGGACTGGAGTGACTAATGTTGTCATGTGACTTAGATGCTGATTGCTAGTGACGGTTCTGACACTGGTGTGATGGTGACAAGGTGGTGATGACACTGTCAGTGACAGTGGTGACATTGGTTATGGAAGTGACTTGGGTGGTGATGACTATTAAGGGATGGTGCTGGCACCAGTCACAATGGTGACACGGGTGAAGTGACCTCTGGTCAATAAAAGACTTCTGCAAGGAGAACATGGCCCACTGTGTCTCCGATGGGGGAAGGGACCTCCGTTTCCAGCCATAAGGGCTGGCATATGTGGGGGTAAAAATAGAACCTCACACACTGCCTCCTTTGCCAGAGAAGGAGGTGCAGGCAGGGCCGGGGAGCGCTGCTGTGCCTCTGCAGCCAACGTGCTCTTCCCTGCCCCCAGCTGTAACCAACCTGCGGCTCTCCTTAGTCTGCTGTTGGCTTCTGACCTGGCTGAGACAGGCGTATTCCTGTGGCCAGGGTGCTTGTATCTCCTGTGGCATCTACACAGAATATTGAGAGTTCTAGAGCACCGGTTCTCAACGTGTGGGTTGAGACCCCTTTGGCAAACTTCCATCTCCGAAAATATTCACAGTATGATTTATAACAGTAGGAAAATTACAGTTAAGAAGTAGAAATGAAGATAATTTTATGGTTGGGGAGGTCACCACAGCATGAGGTGTATTCAAGGGTCACCCTGGTCTAGAGTCAGATCTGACCAGAGATTTTATTCCTTTGAAGCCTAGTTTCCATCTCTAAAATGCAGAGCATCCTGGTACCTTTCTGCTCCAGTTTCATCTTTGCTGCCGTGACAACACCCTGACAAGAGCACCTTTAGGGGAGAAAGGATCACCGAAAGAAGTCAAGGCAGGAACATGAAGGCAGGCTGGCTTGCTGCTGCACACAGCGTTATCTCGGACCAAGGAACTCATTTCACAGTCAAAGAAGCATGGCGGGAACCATGAGGGATGCTGCCTCTGGCTGGCTGGCCGGCAGGCTTAGGCATAATTATTTTTGTTTTATTTTTAATGATATGTATGTGCCTGTTGGGGGAGGGTATGTGCATATGAATGCAGGTTCCCACAGAGTGTTAGATGTTCTTGGATCTGGAGGTGTAGGTGGTGTAAACCCCCAGTGTGGGCCCTGGGAACTAAACATGAGTTTCTGGAAGAACAATATGTATGTTTAACTGCTGAGCCATCTTTTCAGTCCTCAGCTAACTTCCTTATACAGTTCAGGACTTCCTGCCTAGGTTATAGTGCTGCCCACAGTGGGCTGATGCTTCCTACATCAATTATCAATCAAAGCCATTTTCCAGAGAAATGCTCACAAGCCAAGCTAATCTAAGTAATTCCTCAGCTGAGTTTCTCTTTCTAATTAGTTTTTAATTGTATCAGGTTAACAGTTAAAGCCATCCAGGAAAGCTTCCCATATAAGTATGTGTGGTCCAGTTTCTCATAGAACTGAGACTTCCTTTCCTGCACTGGAAGAAAATTTGTCTTGTAACAGCTTTCCCTGTAAGACAGATGCAGATGAGAGCCTGCATCCCCACACTGACTGAAGCCCTTTCATTTCTCTTGGCAGGATCGACAAGACCATGTTGGCGGGTCTGAAGGTCAAGTAAGTAGCCTCTTTCAATTCTTTAGAGGTCAGAAATGACAACAGATTCAAGTTCCTTGCACCCTGAGACTTGGTCTGTCCATGTTGTATGTAACAGTTGGATGCTGTGTACTGCAGGTTCCAGGCTTGGCTGAAGGGGCTTCTGCACTGGAGGAGTCTACATGGGCCTCTTGAGTCCTGGGATGTCCAGGGAAAGGCAGAGGCATGATTGGTAGAATCAGGGACAACGTGGTGGCAATGTGACTAGTGGCTATGACCTTCAGGCCACACATTTATTGATAAGAAAGATGAATTTTCTATTATTTACATTTTTATGTGAAGCCCCAATGCCTAGAGGGCATCTTTCTGACATTATCCATCTATTTGAAAAACTATGATGTGATGCCCTAACCTCCTTTTAAGATTATTGCTATTTCATTCTATGTGTATGAGTATTTTGCCTGCACGTGTGTCTGTGTACCCCATGTGTGTCTGGTGTCTGCAGAGGTGTAGGATTTCCTGGCAGTGGAGTTTTGGATAGTTATGAGACATCATGTGGGTTCTGGGAATCAAACTTGGGTCCTCTGGAAGAGCCAAACCACGGAGCCATCTCTGCAGCCCTAGAACCTCTTCAAACATCATTGGCATGTGTGTGGGATCAGCCGGCCATTGAGTCATCTGTAACTGACTGGTCATCCTGGTGAACCCAGCCTGGGGGCTCCCTGAGACTTCCACACCACAAGTCTCGGGCCTGGGCACTGAAGGCCTAGGTCTGACAGGCGGTTGCTGGCCTATGTGGGGAGGGTGAACAGAGGCCCCCCTGTCTTGAAGCTGCTGTCCTCCCTTCCCTTACCCCTCACTCTTTTCCCCTTTCTGTTCTGTGGACTATTTGATCATTATCCTCTCTTTTTTCTCTTGAGTCTTACCCAACTTTAAGAACTTTCCATGTGCACTCCTCCCTTGGGTTTGCTCCAATTGAATGAATTGAAAAAGAAGAAAATTCTAGAAGAAAAAAAAGCATTGATTACTACTGAAGATATTTTTTCTGCCACATGTGGATTAGGTTGTGCATGGAAATTTGTGCAAAGGTTCAGCAGAAACACGCAAAGCCCTGGGTTCATTTAGCAGAATGCACACATGCATGCATGCACGCATGAATGCACGCAGTTCAACATGCTCCTCTGGTCCTCCCTGCTCTAATCTGGCTAAAATGAACCATCTGGTTGCCAGTGTTGACCTCCCTTGGTACAGGTGCCAGGGAAAACCAACCAGACTTGAGGGTTGGCCTGTAAGGGGGTAGGGTCAGAATAGAAGGCCTTCCTTCCATTTGGTCTGTCAGTTCCAGAAAGATTTGAGGTTGGTGTGCAGGGCTTGGGGCTAGATTTTAGTCTCGCCACAGAGTTGAGGCCAGAGAGGCCACGAGGCATTCTTGGTTTCTAAAGCTGTTCTTGATCTGGGGCAGGATGATGAGTTCACTGTGGAGCACGGTGTGTGCACCGGTGGGACCCAGTTCAGGGCAGGTTGTTTAAGCGGTACGCGGAAGTCCGGGCTTCATTTCCTTTTGTTTTGCTTTATTTTGTTGGTGGTGCTAGGAATTGAACCCAGGAGCTTGTATATGGCTCTCCCATCCTAGGCAAGCGCTCTCCCACTGAGCTCTCTCCAGCCCTTTTTAATTTACTTTATTTTGTAGGTGGGGAAGAGGGGCACATGCCATAGCACTCCTGCGACAGTCAGAGGACAGCTTGCTGGAGCCAAGTTGTTCTTTCACCATGTGGATTCTTGTGACTGAATTCAGCCTCTCAGGTGTGGCAACAAGTGCCTTTATCCATGAGCAATCTTAATGACCCTGATTTTATTTCAAAAATATTTTATTTTATTTTATTTTATTTTATTTGTTTTTTTTCGAGACAGGGTTTCTCTGTGTAGCCCTGGCTGTCCTGGAACTCACTCTGTAGACCAGGCTAGCCTCGAACTCTCGAACTCAGAAATCCGCCTGCCTCTGCCTCCCAAGTGCTGGGATTAAAGGCGTGCGCCACCACCGCCCGGCTCAAAAATATTTTAAGTGTGTATGTGTATGTGTGTGTGTGTGTGTGTGTGTGTGTGTGTGTGTGTGTGTGTGTACATGGGCAGAGCCCAGAAGACGGCATAGGATCTCCTGGTACTGGAGTTATAGGTGGTTGTGAGTTTTGTGGGTGCTGGGAATTGAACTCAGGTCCTTTAGAAGAGCAGCCAGTGCTCTTAACCAAGGTGCCACATCTCTAACTTTGTTCTTTTTACTTTGTAAAATGTGACACAATATCTCATTAAGTTGCCCAGACTGGCCTTGTATTGCATTAACCTTTCTTGGGGAGCTGTGAACAGGGGTCTGTTTACCCCAGGTAGGGCACCAATGATAGACCAACGAAATGACTTCATGCAAGCGGAGCTTGGTGGACCAATGAGTTGAGTTGGGGTAACTCTCAGGATCATGGCTGAGGGGTTACACAGAGTGTGGACATCTTACTGGTCACTATGCTGCCCAAGAAGGGTCCTCCCTCCCTAGCAACTGTTAGCTGCTTGTTTATCCTTCTGGGGGAGGGCGTGTACTGCAGATCCTCCACTGCTTCCAGCACCCTCTCTCCCCCTTATGATAGACTGCTTTTTAGCCCAGTCCTGTGAGTGTCCCCTGTGGATAATCAGAGATGTTAGGACAGCTGTGGTCAGGGGTCTGGAGTTCAGAGAGAGCAACATCTTGAGTCTGTAATCTTTCTGCCTCAACCTCTCCAGCAAGGTTACAGGTCTATACCTTTATCTTTTGGCAACCTGTCATGTCTGGCTTTTCCCAAGCTTCCCAGGGATATATCTGCATGGTAAGTGAGGTGTGAGGTGGTAGGCAGGGCTGTTGTGGAGTGGAGACATGGTTTTGGGGGCTGTCCTGAGAAGCATTGACTGCACTTAAAATGGTATATGGAGTTTACTTCAGTAAACTTTTCTTGTTTTTTGAGACAGGGTTTCATGCAGTCCAATCTGACTTCAAACTCTCTATGTAGCCTATAAATGAATTATTCTTAATATAAATGCAGTAAATTAAACCGGTGGCTATACTTCTTTACCTTATGCTAGTCCCCAATAAACCTACAGAGAAACCAAGATTTATTTAAAACTATACCTCAATAGCTGAGCAGTTAAATGATCTTCCTTAACCTCCTATGTTAATCCGACCACCTCCCAGCCCTATCCCGTAATACTTGCACATTATTGATTGATGTTATTGATTGATCTGGCTCTCTGGGCTTTGGGCTTCAGTGTTCCTGTGATCTCTTTGTGGATGCCTTCCTCATGGCTCCCATTCCTCTACCCTTCGGGCTGATCAGTCTCCCCCTTTCCCTCGCTCCCCCCTCTGGTTGGTGGGCATCCTGCCCTATTCTCTATTGTGCCCAGCCATTAGGTGATCAGCATTTATTGACCAGGCAGAGAATAAATGGTAAGACTTGTTCACACAAACTTGAGACAGGAGATTCTTGGTATAAGCATTACAATGTTGTGCCTGGATTGAAACAAGATGTGAAGGCAGAGAGATCAGCATTTGAATAACACAAGGGTAATATTAATATTACACAGTGCACAAAAACATTATACCTATATTAGCCAGAACTGGCCTTGAACTACTGATTCTCTTGCCTTCATCTCCCAAGTCCTGAGATTACAGTGTGTGTCACGTGCCCATTTTATCAATAATGCTTTTTTAAAAAAGAGAATCTAATTAGCCTAACCCTTTGTGGGTTATATAGCCATGATCCAATCAGTTTTGACAAAGAGATGGCTATTTCTCTAGGTTGGGGTGGGGGATATTTGTTCTTAGGATAGGAAGATGAGAAGACACTATAAGAGGTCATGTCCAGTCCTTACTTGACGTGGGACTAAAAAGATCTGATCGTATCTTGCTCTTCCTTCTCTTGATAATATAGGTTCACTGAATTCTGAAGATGTGTTTTTAGGCTGTGGCTCTGCTTTATGACAGGTCAAGTGAGCAGTCCAATTCATGCTGCAGGGCCTCCTCCAGGATCTAAGACTTTCTGCTTCTGCCTCTGCTGGCTGAAGCATCCTTCCTCCTGCAGCCTGTTCTCTGCTCTGCAGCAGACACTCCTAGCTTGTGGTCTGTGTGCCTTGATTTCCTCGGCTCACTCCCCAGGGACCTGGTGTCACTGACACAGAGATAGTCCTGGAGGTGTCCCTGAGGCAGGTAGATCTGAAGCTAAGGTCTGCCCCGTGGGCACTGAGCATTGAGATTTTATCACTTGCTGTCCAGAGGCTTTCCAGCCATTGTGTGGAGAAGGGACCTTTGCATTTGGCATTAGAGAGATGGGAAGAGGGCAGGAATCTTGTTCAAGGTCATCAGCAAGTAAGGCATGAAGGTGGAGTTTGAATCTTGTATTTTGTTCGGAGGGTAGAGCTGTGTGTTCTCAGCCCATATCTCCTAATCAGGGATTGTGTCTAGAGTCCTTAGCCACAAAATATTCTACCTTATAGCACTAAGCTCCTGGTGCCCACCTCCTTGGCAGAGGCTCAGACTGAGAAGGGCCTATGAAGCCTGCAGGACGAGGCCCCACAGAGGCTAGGACTTAACTATTGTTGGAGATAGGAACATGGGGCTACACAGGAACATGGAAAGGGGGTGACGGCAGTACCATGCAGGACAAACAAGCTTGAGTTGTGGGTTGGCAGGCCCAGGTTCTAGACCTGGGCTAATAAATGGGCAAGTCAGTAACTCCTCTGGGTCTATAAAATGGGAGAGCTGGATCACGAATGGCCTGCTCCTTCCTAACTTTAACATGCTAGCCACATGCATGGCTTAAGCCCCTCCCCCTTTTCAATGGTGGGACCAAACCCAGGACCTGTTCATGCAGGGCAAGTTCTCAACCACTAGGTCACATTCTAGTCTTGCCTTATGTCCTTTTGTATGTTTTGGGGATGTGGGGACCAGAATGATGGATGGCAGTTGCTCTCTGCTGAGCAAGTAGATATGCATGCTTTAAAGATGTCCTCTTCGGATCCCCAAGGCTGGACATTGGGCAGGCACTGAAGGAGATTCTCAGTATAGGTTTACTGAATGATGAAACTGGATCATACGCTTATCCCATCACAAGGAAATAGGATCCTAGATAGAAATAAAAAGGCAGAGTCAGGCAGAGGGGTGCAGGTGGAGGGATGGAGATGGAGGGGAGGCAGAGGCAGGCGGAGGGGTGCAGGTGGAGGGATGGAGATGGAGGGGAGGCAGAGGCAGGTGGAGGGATACAGGTGGAGCAGGAGGCATAGAGGTATGTGGATAGATACAGGTAAAGCAGTCAGCGTGGAGGAGTCCCCCATCTTCAGGCTGCTATGAGAGCTGGCTTAGGACATAGTAACTGAATCATAGTCAGCCTACTTTCTCACAGAAGAAATCCCCAGAAGAAGTACTCTCAACCCTGTGTGTGTGTGTGTGTGTGTGTGTGTGTGTCTGTCTGTCTGTCTGTCTGTCTGTCTGATGCATGGCTCTGGTCACCTGAGATGACTTTTGTGCCCAGGGACAGCCACAGCAACCAAATGAGCATGAGCTTGGGTGAGGACCAGTTACTGTTCCTGCTGGGAATTGTCATGCTCAAATGCCCAAATCTGAGTCTATTATCTCGTAGGAGAAAGAACCTAATTGAAGATTGGAAAGATAGATGGCCCAGCAGTTAAGAGCACTGGCTACTTTTCTAAATGACCCTAGTTCAGTTCCCAGCACCCACATGGTGACTTACAACCATCCTTAACTCCAGTTTCAGGGGATCCAGTGCCCTCTTCTGGCCTCTCAGGTACCAGACACATGGAGTGTGCATATATACATGCTGGCAACACATATTTTTACATAGAATAAAAATAAATTAATCTGCAAAACCAGAGCCCAACTGCATACTTGATGGCTCACTCTTGACCCCTTGAAATGATATGTTAGGCAGACTGGTAGCACATGATGGCCTGAGTACAAATTTGTCCTTGAATTTCTTCCTTGAGAGAGGGAAGCAGAGGTCTGGCTTGGGGTGAGCATGCTTTGGTTTAGCCTTAGGCAGCCATTGCTATTCTGAGTTGATGATTTAAGGAGCTAAGGGTTCAAGTTCTGTTAGAAAAAAGATGGGTACACAGATGGAGACAGGCAGTATGTCAGTGCAGCTAACCCTGGCCACCAGCACTCCTGAATGTAGCCACTATAGACACTGTACAGGATAGGGCATACCACCAGTTGGAAGTGCTGTTTCTTGCGTTGTCACAGCTCTCTACACACTCCTCCCCTACCCTTTTTGGAAACAGAGTCTCATCATGCAACCTTAGTTAGTCTGAAACTTACTGTATAGACCAGGCTGATTCAAGATCACAGATTTGCCTTTCCCTGCTGTCTGAGTGCTGATGTTAAAGATGTGTGCATCGTGGTACTAGTTGTTGCTTTTGTTTTTCTACCAAGACTTCCACACCAGTCTGTAAGAACAATGTACAATCTAGGTGATTTATCTCTGCAGACACCTGCCCTCTTGGTTCTCATGGTGCCAGCCCGTCACAATGTCATCAGAGGGGAAAGCTAGTAGGGCCAGGGCTTGATTGTCTGGGTCCCAGTGTGTGTTTCCAGCCTCTCCAGAGAGCCCATTTCTCTGCAGGCGACCATTGATCCCTACTTAATGGCTCTTCTCATTGGTCAAGGGTCATGATCAACAGTTCATTTCTCCACTGGCTGGCAGATCTTTATTTACTGTGGGTTACAAGAATCTTTAGGTTACCACAAGGATGTTCTAGAATTTTCTGCAGTTGACTCAGCCTAGCTCCAGTCCTACACACCTAGAACATTTGTAGAGGGTTTCCTGGGCTTGTCAAAGATATGAGGAACTCAGTGTTTTGTGTGGAGATGATTGAGTCAGTTCAGCCAACATCTATTAGCACCTTCATTCCAAAGCCACTGCCAGGCCAGGGATGGTGAGGGGACGAGAACAGGGGTGAGAAGACAGTCTGCCCATGGCATCTTACAGCCCCATAGGGAGAGCACAGACAGGTTGCCATGGAATGTAGCAAAGGTTCTCACTTGCCCTCCCCTTCCAGAGACAACAGGCTTAGGCCGTCTCTAAGGGTATGTGAGGTCAGTGGTCCAGCGGGGGAAGAGAGGCTTGGTGCTGCATCACTACATCTTGAAGGCACTGAGGTGTGAGGCAGCGTGGGTAGGAGGACCTGGGAGCTGTTGTTCTTGCCAGACAGGAGACTGGCTGGTTGGGCTGCCGGTAGAAGTGAGGCTGGGCTATGGGAGAACTTGGCCACAAGGAGAGGGCTTTCAGAAGGAGTGAGAGTGGTTAGGTTCAGATACTTCATAGCTTGCAGACCAGAATGGGGTAGTTAGGACTAGAGAGAGTGAGCCCTGGGTGGACGCGGGTCTCCTTTGTAGAGTGGGTCAGTTTCAGGGAAGCAACAGGACTCTGGGTAAAAAAATCTCTCTGTCTTTCCTATTCTTTATCCTGTGTTGTTTGGGGTCCAGAAAGTTATACGCGCCAGCCAGTAGAAGGGAATAGAGAAGGAGGGGGTGGAGGGCTAGAGGAGCTGGTTTGCGGCAGGGAGTCAGAGGGCAGTGCCCTCTCTGTGGCCCTGCAGGCACAGTGGGGTTATGTTTACTCTGGCCTTCCAACCTAACTCAGCTTCTGGTGTGCCTTCAGTGGGTGAGCTCCAGGTGGGCTCCTTGTGCCTGGCAGTTGGTGCCCAAGCTTGCAGGGAACTATTGGGGAGTCCTTTATTTCTATGTCCAGTGTCAGACCTGGGCCATTAGTTTCTTTAGGATGGGCCCTGAGTGTGAATAGTGTGTGTGTGTGTGTGTGTGTGTGTGTGTGTGTGTGTATGATCACCAATGCAAGTGGACATGAGCTTAGAGGGCCCATGTGGGTGCCTGTGTGGTGCCTTTTTTGGCTTTAGCAAGTTCCTATGGTAACCACGATCATGTCTGTTTTGGGATCTGAGTCTGGGGCGGTGTGAGTGGCTACCAGGAGAAGCAAGGCAGGCGGGTGCTTAGCTGGCAATTGGGCTGTGTCCTGATTTTATTGCCAGGCACTGGGGATGCACCCGGAGGTGCTATTTGCTAGGTGGCAAGTTCTGCAAACTCTAGGGACCTGTGTGCACCTAATCTCATCCTGACCAGTCCCATCATGCCCAGGAAGCTCTGGTGAGTTCATGTTCTGATTTTCGGGTAGTGGGTGGCTACTGATGGCATTAAGTTCTAGGGACTGGGGCACCTTCTGAGGTGGGTGTAGGACAGCAAAGAAAGACTCAACTGATACTTGGATCCTGGGGAGGGTGTCTTCTATCTGGCTAGTGGAGTCGTGGAGTGGGACGGACAGAGTTAACTGTGTCAGTGGGAGAGGTAAGGACGGATGCAGGAGGGCGGGTTGGCTTGCTGGTGGCCTGCCACTCTTGGCTCAATTCTCCCTTTAGTCTCCTTTACCCTGCTCACTTTCTGGAAGCCTTGGGGATCTCGACAGTTCTCTCAGGCCCTCAGTTCTGCTAGGCCTGGATGGGACACTCTAGATCCTGTGGAAGGAAGAGGAAGGAAGTGGACAATCTGTGGTTTGTCTGAACTATTGAGCCTCCCTGGAAAGCAGAGTCCAGAGCATCATTCCAGGGAGTCCTGAGGAGAAGAAGGAAGCCATCTCAGGAGAGGCCCTAGATCTCAGATTCCTAGAGGCTGGGGGCTTGAAACAAGCAAGGCAAACTAGCCATATCATGAATTCCCTCTGCCCCGGAAGCTAGTCTGTCAGGTTAAGCTTGGTTATCTCCAGTGTCGGAGTGCTCATGACATTTTTAAGGGTGCCTGGTTTGTTAGAATATAGTTCTGCTTGCTCACTGTTTCCCCATTAATTTCACTTCGCATCTCTGAAACTGCCATTGCATAACCAGTTTTTTCCCTCCTCCTCGACAAAGCTAACCCCCTTTCCTCCTGAGAGCTCTCCGGTGCTCAGAAGTCATGGCTTATCTCTTCTCTTCTCCTGGCTGACCAGCCTGGAACCTTCTCTGTACTCTGGGTTTCTCAGTGCCTGTACTGGGTTTTGTTGGAAGTTTTCTAAGCAGTCTGCCTCAGCCCCACAGATACGAGGCATGATCTTGCTAAGCTGCCCAGGGTTGCCTTGAACTTTCGATCCCCTTGCTGCAGCCTCTGTAGTGCCCAGACTGGCCTTGCTAATCTTACTGCTACAAGAGCTGCTTGGCAAGCTATCAGAGATCTGGAGTTTGGCAAAGTCTGGACAACTAACCTATGAGCTAAGAAAGCAGATGGGCAGGCTTTGGGTTTACCTGTGGCTGACCTTGGCCTTGATGTGCCAACCCCTAGCCTCTGTTCTCCCTTCTGTGGCTGATTCCCCAATCCCTATCCTCGGGTCGCCTTTCTCCTTTACAGCTCTTGTCCCCTCAGTTGGCTGCCTGATCATTTCCGGCTCTGTTCCCAGACTTGTTCCCTCCCAATTAACCTTTCTCTTTTTCATATCCAGTGCTTCCTCCCTCTCGGGGCTGAGAAGCCTCTGACTCATGTAGGGCTGGTCCTCCTGTCTCCTAATTCAGACCCATTATCTCCTGCCCAGACAGTGATGGAAGCTGGGAAGTTAATCTCCTCCCCCCTGTCTCTGCCAGTGTGATCAAGTCCTCATCTCAAAAGCCACTTAACTGTTCTTGTCCGGAGGGTCAGATGTAGGTCTACAGACTCCTTTAGTGCTTGTCCCCAGGAGCTGTTGTGGGGTCAGTCGGCCCCCGTCTCTGGTGGGGGTGAGGTTGGTAGTCATGGTTCTGTGGAGCTTGCTGGGACTTCTCTTTGTGGAATGTTCACCAACTGTCTTAGGCTCACCACCGGTTGTAAGATCCTTGCTTTCAGCCGGGCGGTGGTGGCGCACGCCTTTAATCCCAGCACTTGGGAGGCAGAGGCAGGTGGATCTCTGAGTTCGAGAGTTCGAGGCCAGCCTGGTCTACAGAGTGAGTTCCAGGACAGCCAGGGCTACACAGAGAAACCCTGTCTCGAAAAAAACCAAA
>NW_021621078.1:8316351-8438858 GCF_004785775.1 Grammomys surdaster
AGCTTTAGTGTTTGTTACCACGGCAGGACATGGTACTTGTGGTGAGGTAGCCACAGCTGCTTGGGATCCAGCTCATTTAAAGGGCTTTCACCTTCGGGTCTGGAGAGATGGCTCAGTGGTTAAGAGCACCTGATACCCTTGCAAAGGACCAGGGTTCAATTCTCAGTATCCACATGACAGTTTACAACCATCTGTAACTCCAGTTCCAGGGGATCCAGTATCCTTTCCTGGCCTCTCCAGGCTTCAGGTATGCATGTGATACACAGACACATATGCAGGCAAACATTAATACACATAAAATATAAATAAATATTTTTTTTGTGGTTGTTGTTTTGTTTTTTTTGAGACAGTTTTTTTTTCTTTTGAGGGTTTTCTGTGTAGCCCTGGCTATCCTAGAACTCACCCTGTAGACCAGGCTGGCCTTGAACTCATAGTGCTGGGATTAAAGGGTGCACCTTGGCTAAACTAAACAAATCTTTTTTTTTTTTTTGAAGGTCTGTTCCCACAGCGCAGATTCAGCGGTTGGGTTCGCATGCTCTGGGTGTACTTAGGGAAACCGCACAACCGTCCTGTGCTCCAGTTTCCTTACCAGTGAATATTAATAGTGCTAACACAGTGCTGCTGTGAGGGTTAGGCATGATAGCTGAGGGGAAGCGTAGAGCACAGTGTCTAATCATAGTGCTTCTGGTAGCATACACTAGTCCTGGGCTGTGCGATCACATATGTAACCATGTGACATGCCCACAGGACTGTAAGCATCCTCACGGACCCACAAGGGCAAGCTGGATGGATGTGCACATCCACTCAAGTCTGTCTGATGAGGACAAGGTGCATACATCAGTGACACAGTCACTAGACAGGCAGGAGGCATTGGGGGCAGGCATGTGTGTACACAAAGCCCCGAGGACTGGGCCTTTCTCTTGCTGCTATTATTCCCAGAGTTAGCAGCACCTGGGCTGAGCTCTAGGAGCCCAAGGTGCCCCTTGTTTCCATAGCAACGACTTTGCAGCAAACAGGAGAATGAGGGGGAGGGAAGATGGGAAAGCCTGAGTGGTTTCCAGGGCCTTCCTGCCTGCGGAGCTTGCTTCCTTCTCTCCTCTAAACTCAGGACTTTCCCTTCCTTCTCTCTTCCCTCCCTCCCTCCTCCCTCCCTCCTCCCTCCCTCTGTCCTCCCTCCCTCCTCCCTCCCTCTGTCCTCCCTCCCTCCTCCCTCTCTCCCTCCTCCCTCCTCCCCCCTCCTCCCTCCCTCCTCCCTCCCTCCCCCTTCCCTCCTCCCTCCCTTAGGTAGTGTTGTGCAGGGCATCTGGATACTTGAGGCCCAGAACGGATTATTGCTAACAGTTTTGATGCGGCTCTGGAACTAAAACCTGGCCTCGTGCATGTCAGGCAAGTGCTCCAGCACTGAGCTGTGCCCTCAGCAGACAGCTAAAATCTTAATCTAATTTTCACCAACTCTTTTTATTTTAATAAAATATATAATAGAAAGATTTCCCTTCCTCTCCCTCTCTCCTTCCCTCCTTCCCTCTGTTCTATTTCCCTCCCTCCCTCCATCCCTAACTCCCTCTCTCCTTCTCCCTTTCTTCATTTTGACAGCGTCTCACCTAGCCCATTCTGGCCTTAAACTCACCATGTAGCTAAGAAAAACCTTGAACTTCTAACCCTCTTGTCTCTACTTCCCAAATGCCGGGATTGCAGGCTTGTGCCACCATCCACAGTTTATGCAGAGCAGGTGTTCATGCTAGGAGCCACCCCCCCAAACATAGCCCCCTTAGGTGCATCACTTAGTGGCATTAGGCACCCGCGCCGTGCTGTGCCTCAGTGAGCACGTCACCATCGTGACTGAATCTCCTCACCTACTCTGTTATAGCTCTTCATTCCCTGTCGTTTTCTGTCCTGTGGCCACCATCCCTCTGTCTGTCTGTCCTGTGGCCACCATCCCTCTGTCTGTCTCTGTGAGTTTCATACAAGTAAAGCCATGTCATATTTGCACTTTTCCTGTATGGTTTATTTCACTTAATATAGAGGCTTCAAGATCCATCGGTGTTGCAGCATATGTCAGAATTTATTTATTTATTTTTTTGTGTGTGTGTATGGTATGTTCCTCTGTGTATGGGGCCAGGGTGGCATAGATGTACATGTTCCTGTGTGTATGGAGCCAGGGTGGTATAGATGTACATGTTTCCATGTGTAAGGGGACCAGGGTGGTATAGATGTACTTGTTCCTGTGTGTATGGGGCCAGGGTGGTATAGATATACATGTTCCTGTGTGTATGGGGGCCATTTATTTCTTTTGTTTCCCCTTGTTTTTTGAGACAATCTCTCATTGACCTGGAGCTTGCCAGTTCTGCTAGACTGGTTAATCAGGGAACCTCAGGGAACCCCTGTCCATGGCTCCTCAATGCTGGGATTACAGGAGTACATTCCAGTACCTGTGGTTTTTTTTTTTTTTTTTTTTATATTGTGGCTGGGATTGGTCCCAAGTCCTCATGATGCTTGTTTGGCAAGGACTTTACAGGCTGGGCCATCTCTTCAGCTGCATATGACTATCTAGAAGTAATCTGTGTCTTTGTGTATGTGGTTGACCTTTCTGGGTTTTATATCCACAGATTCAACCTACCTTGGATTGAAAATACACATAGTTTTGGACAGAGCCTCACCGTGTAGCCATGACTGGTGTGAAACTTGCTCTGTAGACCAGGCTGGGCTAGAATTCGTAGAGATCCACCTGCTTCTGTCTCTTGAGTGCTGGGATTAAAGACATACACCATCATGCCCAGAAATACAGATATTTCAGACCGGACCTGCATTGCACAGGTGCAGACCCCTTTGCTTGTTATTATTCCCTTGATGACACAGTGTAACATTTGCTTACACAGTGTTGCAGCCTGTTAGATCCAGAGAAGATGGGCTTCATACAGGAGGATGTGTGGGCTCCATGTGTGTACCAGTCCATTTTATATAAGAGACTTCAGCATCCTTGGATCCTGGCATCTGCTGGAGTTGAGCCTGTTCTTTGAGACTACTGTATTAAAAATTTACACATGTGCTGTGCTTACAGATGCATACCTTTAATCTCAGCACTCCATAGGCAGATGTAGGTGTATCTCCATGAGTTTGAGGCCAGCCTGCTCTACTAGTGAGTTCTGAGACAGCCAGAGCTACATAGTAGAGATGCCCTGTATCAAAAAATGTCATCAACGTGACATCCTTTTTAATTTTTACCATGGTGCCCTGTTGGCCAGGTTGTCTGGGTTTGGAGCTAGGCCCTGCCTCTTACCAGCCCTAAGTCCTTGGACAGGTTATTTCATTTCTCTGTGCCTCAGTTTCCTCATTTGTAAAGCACAGACGTGTTATTTTGAGCATGAAGTAAGTTTGCATATGTCCGTTGTTAAGAATAGTGGAGGAACATAGAGGACATCAGATGTGTACATGTATATATGATATTATAGTTCTGAGTGTGTCCTTCCTGGGGGATTCTGCAATCCTTCAGAACTCCTTATAGTTCCTCCTTTTTAAATGCCAGTCAGAGTCTGTTTGTACATTTTGTGTCCTCTCTATTGGATCCTGCATGCCTGGATCTCTAGGTCATTTTTATGTTTTGATATCTCAAACTCTGTTTCAGTGGCTGTCCCCATTGGACCCTCTGTGTATTTGTGAGAGATGCCCATGGCAAGGGTGAGAAGTGATGTGGTGGGCCTCAGCTCTGTGTGGTATTGCCAGAGGGATTTTAACCACCTACCTTCCCTCTGCTGCCCACACCCTCACAGTTGTGGAAGTCTGGAGCTGATTGGCAAAGCCACATTTCCTTATTCTGCAGGCACTAATAGAATTCTGGATAAATGAATGGAAATCCTCTTAGTGCAACCCTCGGATCACAATGTCTGCCTCCTTTGAGTTCCTCCCTGTAGGCCTGAGCATGATCTTGTATTCTCTCTCTCTCTCTCTCTCTCTCTCTCTCTCTCTCTCTCTCTCTCTCGTTTTAAAAGCTGGATCAAAAGTATTTTCCCATACTGGTACAGCCCTTCCCCCATCTTTAAAAATAGTGTTTTCTTGATTATAAAAATAGCACATGCTCACTGCAAGAGACTTAAAAATATATATACAAAAGTTGAAGTGAAAAAAAATAAGAATAACCCATAACCCACCACCCAAAATAACATTGTTCTTCTTATTTATGATGCTGGGGATCAAACCCAGGGGTCATGCCTGCTGCCACTGCCAAGCCACCAAGCAATGTCCCCTCTACCTGTTACTGTTTTAGTGTTTCCTAATAGTCTTGATTTTTAAAAAGGTGTTATGTAATGTTTCAACACTAAGTGATCTTTTAAAAGGTGACTCAGGGCTGGGGATGTGGCTCAGTTGTCAGAATGCTTGCCTAGCATGTGTGAAGGTCTGGGTTTGATCCTTAGCACCACATAAAACCAGGGATAGTGGTGTGTTCCTATAATCCTGTAATCTAGAAGGTAGATGAAGGAGGACCAGAGTTCAAGGTTATCCTCTGCTACATGGTGGATGTGAGGTCAATCTGGGCTACACGGGACTCCGTCTTAACACCAAAACAAAACACAAACAAAGCAAAACCCCAAATCAAACAATGCACACCCCCCATCATGATTTAAAATGCTATTTACTCTGTGATAAAGGGGGATCCCATAATTAATTTAGCTATTGCTTTATTTCTAGATTTTAATGTTTTTAGTTTTGGCTATAACAAATTATGCAAAGGATTTGTAATATTTTTTTGTTAATGTGTTTTTGACTATTTCTTTTAGGCGGTTATTAGTGAAGATAAATCTTCCTTCCTTCTTTCCTTCCTTCCCCTTCCTTCCTTTCTTCCTTCCTCCCGGGGGCCCCCCTCCCTCCTTCCTTCCTTCCTTCCTTCCTTCCTCCCTTCCTTCTCTCTTTCCTTCCTTCCTTTGTTTGAATATTTGCCTGTATATGCAAGGCCCTAATATTACAATAAACAAAGTAGATGCATCTTGCTTCCAGGGACAGAGTGCTCAGGGCTGACCCATTTAGATAGACACACAGAACACTTCAGATAATCTCCATGATCTCAGACAGTTAGGCAACACTGGTTGAGTCTGAAGGCCAGGCTCCCAGGTCAGCTTCCAAGAGCCAGAAAGCCTGGACATTGTACCCAGTCTGTGACCCGTCTTCACCTCCAAGGACCGGTATCTGAGGTGTGTAAATCCAGTGCCACTAGATGGCACCAAGGAGGCAGCCACAAACTGGCAAGGCACACTGGGAGCTCGCATTGCCTGCCTCCTGAGGCCTGGGTCAGGCACAGAGAGCTGTCACCTTAGGAGAGTCCTAATATTTGGCTAACACCCAGCTTTCGTGCAACATGTCAGGGTCCTGCATATCTCAAACTCACTCGGGATCACATACACACAAACACTCCTAGTACCACATCCCACTACAGCCGGACAAAACCAGCTGTGGTGTCTCAGACCTTGCTATGTCCCCTCCTGTCCTCTCTGTTCCTGGGAGCTGGCTCTTCTCATTCCTTCTATCCATTCTACCTTTGTCTTTTCTTGGTCTTAGCCTCCATGAGTGTTGAGTGTGTACCACTGTTAAGTGTAGAAAGGGCACTGGGGATACACATCAGTACGGGCTTTCAGACCTCAGGGATCTGTGCCTGTATGCCCTTCTGTATTTCTAGTTCAGGATGCATAGTTTACACAAACCCAGTCAAGGTGGAAAGAGATGGTAGCTCTGTCATCAGTGCTTCTGAGTGGCCCTGTCATCAGTGGGGCATCAGGACAGTGCAAAGATAACCATGTTTTGAGCAAAAAGAGTGGATTCACAGTGGAAATGAACAGGAAATAGTGCCCTGGTCACAGCAAGGGGGAAGACAACCAAGAAGAAATGGGTTGAGGTACCCATACTTCTGAAGGGAACACCTGGAATCTTCCTGGGGTGTGTCTGACCAGTGTCTAGTTTCAGTTAAACACTTACCATGCCAACTTCCCATCCAAATCTAGGCTTGTGAGCTAGATACATGCCTGTAATCCTAGTTCTCAAGAGGCAGAGGCAGGAGGATTACCATACGTCTAAAGCCAGTCTGAACTATATAATAAGACCCTCACTCAAAAAACCAATGAGACTTTTTCTCTGCCGCCGCCAACTTGCGCGGAGGCGGAAGCTCGGGTGCATTCAAGATTCGGCGATACTCGTAATCCACCGCCATGGCCGAGGAAGGCATAGCTGCTGGAGGTGTAATGGACGTCAACACTGCTCTACAAGAGGTGCTGAAGACCGCCCTCATACACGATGGCCTAGCACGTGGCATACGCGAAGCTGCCAAAGCCTTAGACAAGCGCCAAGCCCATCTCTGTGTGCTTGCATCCAACTGTGATGAGCCCATGTATGTCAAGCTGGTGGAGGCACTTTGTGCCGAGCACCAAATCAACCTGATAAAGGTTGACGACAACAAGAAACTAGGGGAATGGGTGGGCCTCTGTAAAATCGATCGAGAAGGGAAGCCACGGAAAGTGGTTGGTTGCAGTTGTGTAGTGGTTAAGGACTATGGCAAAGAATCTCAGGCCAAGGATGTCATCGAGGAATACTTCAAATGCGAGAAATAAATAAAATTTTGGCTCGTTAAAAAAAAAAAAACCAATGAGAAAGAAAAACAAAAAAGAGCTGGGCAGTATTCATGTTACTGTACAGCCTGCCCCCCTAGGGTGTGCTCTAAATAGACCTATGTTTTTCAGAAAACAAACAAACAGACAGACTTGCCACGAGTATCTCTTCTGCTGGTCCCAGCTGGATCATTTTCTGTTCAAGGTTTGGGCAGGAGGAAGGGAGGGGAAGAAACTTGGCTGTGATAACTGGGTCAGAACTGGAGCTGGGGAAGCAGGCACACAAGTGCTCTGTGCCTTTGATGGAGCTGTCAGTGCCAAGGTCAGAGACAGGAGGAATGTAGGCTGTCCATATCTCATGAATATTCAATGAGCACCCGCTTTAAGCCAGCCCTGCTTCAGGGGCTGGGATTCCTTTGTTGAATCCTGGCTGAGTTAGTCATTACTGAGGTTGTGTGAGGGCAGAGCCCTGACCTCCCTCCCCTGAAGGTGAGGATGACAAGGTTCTTTGTCTCACAGGGATGTTTGGGATGAAATAAGCTAACACATTAAAGATGATACAAAAGCCACTCAGCAGGTCCCTTTGCTCATACCACGCCTATTACAGAAGATAAAAAGGAATCAGTTGCAAATGGGATTGGGTCTTGCCTGCAAAGAGTTCAGGTTATACAGACTTAGTAGTCACCCCAAAATGTGAGGTAATCCCTGTAAAGATTTGGGAGGAGTGGGAACTTCCTCCGGGAAGGACAGCATGTGACAGCTGAAAAGGGAATTCTCTAGGCGTTTGAAACCGAGAGAACATCCAAGACATAGGGTCAGGAAGTATAAGCTATTTCCAAAGCAGTGTGTCAAGTTCCACGACCCAGTGGAAGAATGTAACTGTAGGGGGATGGGAAAGTCTGTTCAGGGATGTGTGAACATGGGGCTGAGGTGACAGGTAGCCAGGAGGGGTGAATGGGAAGCCACCTGTTTCCCTGGAGATTGGCACAGTAGCTTTGGGCAGCCTGGGGCTGGATTAGGGAGGCCAAGGCACCTCCATGGATGTGTTTCCAAGGAGGGTGGGGCTGAATCTCATGGTGACTCAGGGCTGCACTAGTGTTCATGAAGGTGGAGTTGTCAGAGGGGGTCCATGTGAGACAACACCTCAGAAAGGAATTCTGTGGAGACTGGGGTCTCGTGTCTGGGGGATTTGCAAAGCAGGTCTGCTGTGTATATGGAGTCAAGCCAGTGTATGTGGGAATATAGCACCCTTGACATAAACATGGAGAGAGTGCAAATTTGCAGTTCATTCCCGTGACCTTTGAACTTGGGTCCTTGAGTTCAGGGTGGCTCAGCTGGGTAAATGCAGAGTCTCATGCCCAGCAACGCTGGTGGTCCAAGTTTATTGAGAGTAGTTGCACAAACGGACAACTCAAACGCTGACAGGTGTTGTGGTATTTTTCTTGGAATGAGAGTGAGAGCATATGTGGATCCAGACAATGCCTTTAGGGAAGGACACAGTAGGAATAGGGCCTTCCACATGCTGAGATTATAAGGGTGCATCACCATGCCAGACCTGGGGTTACATTAGATGGTCAGCAAACAGCCTCTTCACAGAAGTGACGTTTGAGAGGACCAGAGGCAAAGAAGGACTGGGTGTGAGACTATCTGGGGGTGGGGGAGGAGCATCCTGGGACTGGTGGACTGGGAACAGCAGGTACAAAAACCTTGGGGTGGGAACAGCTATGCAGCCCTGAAGGTGAGGTGAAGACCACTCTGGTGGTGGGTAGGCTGAAATAATGACAGTTCTCATTACTGCCAGAAGGTGGCAGTGTTGTCTCAGAACTGCCTGCTCCTTTGGTGGGCAGAGGGGATGTATAGAACCAGACAGCTTTGTGAGTAGGAACCTGAGCCCTCAGAGGTTTTATTCTGTCTCAAGAAGTTCTGACTAGGACAGATGAGCATGCCATAGACCTTGTTCGTGACATGCCTTGCCTGCCTCCTCTGACCCCCCACTTTCCTTCTCTGCTTCTTTACTCTGCTCCCCGCCTTCTGTCTCTGCTCCCCCTCTCCATTGCTCGCTGGTGCAGCTGGCTTCCATCTCAAAGATAATTACTTGCTTTCCGGTGCCTCTCAGATAACGGGCACTGTTCCTTACCCCAGTGCCTGCCCCTCCTCCCAGGAGCTTTAGTTCTCAGTGAAAGGCTGAGGCTGACTGAGGTCGCGACCCCTCCCCCGACTGAGAATACCTACTTCTCTTCCTCCTACTGTCACACGCAGCTCTCTTCGAGCACTCCAGCAAGTTCTTGCTGTTTTTGATGGGGGCAGCCGGAGTTCGTGCAGAAAAGGGAGACCCAATAATCAGGAACGGACAGGAGACAGCACCATGGCTCTGCTGTGAGGGGCCACTTCAGTCCACAGAGATACAGCTTCTCTGTCTCTGTCTCTGTCTCTGTCTCTGTCTCTGTCTCTCTCTCTCTCTCTCTCTGTGTGTGTGTGTGTGTGTGTGTGTGTTTTAAAACTGGGATGTAACCCTCAGCGGAGAAGCATCTCAATTTTATTTTATTGTGATAAGAGTGCTTAACATGAGATCTACCATCCTAATTGATAACACTGCCTATTATTCTTGACTATAAAGTAAGAGTTTCTTTTCTTTGTGTGTGTGTGCACTTGTGTATTAGGTAGAGATCATAAGTCAACCTCAGGTGTTGTTACTGAAGAGCTGTGTACTTCAACTTAAAAAAAAAAGATTTATTTTTTAATTTTTTGCATGTCGGTGTTTTTTCTGCCTCTGTCTGTACACCACGTTCATGCAGTGCCCAAGGAGGCCAGAAGAGGGCATCAGATCCCCTGGATCTGGAGTTGTGGGAGTCTAACCTGGGTACTCTGGGAACTGCTGAGCCATCTTTCCAGGTTCCATCCTGATTTATTAAAGACAGGCTCTCTCACTGGAGTCTGGAAGTTGCCAATTAAGCTAGGTGACTAGCTTGTGAGCGCCTGGAATTCACCTGCCTCCTCATGCTGGATTCCAAATGTGCACCACCATGTCTGGCTTTTTGTATGAGTGCTGGGACTTGAACTCAGGTCCTCATGCATTTGTAGCAAATATTTTACCAACTCAGCCATCTCTCTGGCTCTTGCCCCCACCACTATCTCTCGTACTGAAGACTGAAGCCAGAGTCTTGTGCATCCTAGGCAAGAATTTTACCATTGAGCTGTAGTGCCAATCCCCAGGTATGTTTTTACTTTTTATTTTGAGACAGTGCCTCTCCCTGAGTTGCCCAGGTGCTCTAGGACATGTGACTTTCTTGCCTTTTGTCTGGTTGGGTTTACAGGTCTGCACCACTATGCCTGGCATACTTTTAGAGCCTCCTTCTGAGTAGGAAGTTCAGCACCTTATCTTGCCACAGACCCTGGGCTCACTGGTTACATTTTTTTCCTAACCTTCTTCATTTGTCAAATGGGATGATAATGGTAATTCCACGTTGGTTGGGTTGTTCAAATTGCTTCATCGATACATGATAGACCAGGCGATATAATTCCATGTTATTATCCTTTATTGATTATCATTTACTTACTTATTACCAATCATTTATTATTACATATTATTATTGGTCAACTGATAATTTTTTTTGAGACAGGGTTTCTCTGTGTATCCCTGGCTGTCCTGGAACATGCTCTGTAGACCAGGCTGGCCTTGAACTCACAGAGATCCATCTGCCTCTGCCTCCCAAGTGCTGAGACTTAAATGATATTCATAATCATACCTAGCTATAATATACTTATATTTATGAAATATTAATTTACTATATTATAACAGTATAATAGCAAGACATTATTAATATTAATTTTTAATATTATCGCCACTATTATTTGTGTGTGTGTGCACATGCACATGTGGTATATGTGGGTGTGTGCAGGTATGCTCACCCATGCTGGTTGGTGTGTTTGGAGTCAGAGGTTGATGTCAGTGTCCTTCGCTACCACTCTCTACTTGGTTTTTTGAGACAGGGTCTTTCATTGGCCGGAGGTTTGCTGATGAAGCCACATTCACTGGCCAGAGACCTCCCAGGATCTGTCTGTCTCCAACCCGCAGTGCTGGCACTTCAGAACACGTTGTTTGGTTTTGACGAAGGCACTGGGGATCTAAACTTAGGTCCCTATACTTGCACAGCAAGCACCTAATGCACTGAGCCATCTCATCAGCCCTAATGTATTATTTATTCCATGCCATGGCATGGAAGAATTAGACTCCAGTAACATGGAACTGCCATTGTCTAGTGCAGCGTGTTAGTCTTCTAGAAAACAGGCCTAAGATTGTTGGTTCCAGCAGAACTTCCCTTTGCATATCAGTGCTGTGTAAAAAAAAAACAAAATCATCGGCCATGTGGGTCAGGCTGTGCCCCAACCAGAAGGATAAAGTGGACCAAACAGCCTTTGTCACAGACCTCCCTCCTTCACCCAAGAACCATTTGCAAGTTTGTACTGACACAGGCCAGTGAGTGCCCAAGGGGACATGGTGGTCACTTGTGAAAATTCAGGTTCCTGGGCTTTGCTCTGAGCTGAACTGGAATTCGGAGGGCCCTGCAACCCTCATCATGGTTGGTGGCTGGAAACCCTGCATGTTGGTGGGTCTCATCTGGTTGTTACTTGCTCTATTCATCTGACGGATGGGAGCCTGCCCCACGTGACTCCTGTCCTGAGATCAGGTTTGACTCTGTGAGGGATTGGCATGGAGGACCCTCATCGATCACCGTGTCACCTGTCTCCAGATGTGGGTGATGAGATGAGTCTCTCTGTGGCGCTTAGGTTGCTTCTGCCTCTCACCCCCAGAAGCACCTCTACAATGGTCACCGTGGGGCTTTGGGCACAAATTATTTCTATAAAGACAGGTGCCAGGGATGAAAGAACTGGCCTACAGAATTTGTATTTATGTCTTTAAGATTACTGCTAAATATACCCACAATGCCATTGAGAGCATTGTCATCGTGCTGACTGGGGCTGTTTATTTATTTATAACTTACTCTGAACGGTAGATATATTTATATGATTCAAACCCAAAGTGATATAAAGATAGATATGGTGGGAAGAGTGACTTTTATCCTAGTCAGCCCCACCCTCTTAAGCTGATTTATGAGGCTGTTTCCAGCACACATCGATATAAAATATAAATATATAAGCCCACATGGCACAGTTTTGCATCTTGAGCAGAAATGCAGCTTGAGGATCTTCTCACACAGTTGTGATTCCCCTCCCCCAACCTATCACCCCTTGCTTTTGAAATCACTGTGTAGTATTCTCCATGTGTATTCAATTGTAGAGACTGATTATTTCTTGCAGTGCCGGGCACTGAACTCAGGGACTCATGCATGCTAAGTGAGTGCTTTACCACAGAGCCGCACCTCCCTCGAGACCTGAGAATGCTTTTAAGAAATTTAACTTGACACTATGGAAGTTGTAAAAAAAAAAGTGTATCCTCCTAGCTAGTCATACAGGATGCAAACAGTACTAAGAAGGAAGACTATTACCTTGCACATAGGAAAGGGGAGATAAGAAGTAGTCCTGCTTCTTGGGGAGGTTGATGATGGTTTGAAGCCAGGAGTTCAGACAAGAATGTGCAGCATATCCAGATCCCCACCCCAGGGGAAAAAAAGCAGAAAACATTTTCTTTTAAAAGACTCAAGACATAAACAGTAAGGTATCTATGGCCTTCAATATCAGATGTGTTCTCTTTCCCTTAGTGGAGCCACTGTTCAGAGTTTGGTCTGTATTTTTCTGGCTGACTTTGAGCCTTTTGAGTTCCTCCTGTTTGTGGCTGTTCAGTGTGCATAGTTCTTTGGGAGTCGCGTGGACTCTGACTTTGGAAGTTCTTACACCTCTTTGGGGATCAGCTATCTTGGGAGAGCTCTATGGACCAGAATTAGCTGGAGAGCATGCTGTGAGGACATTACATGGACTCCCTGGCCAAGTTCAGTGGGGCTAGCCCTGGCTTTGCATCCTGTCTTTGTCCTGAATACCCACGTTCTGTCTCAAGTGCCCTCTTGGAAGTTACAGCTTGAGGTCTAAGAATATTCCTTTTGCAGTCTGAAGCCTATTGACCAGTTCTCACTAGGGTTGTCTAAGGTGTTGTCAAAATCCAGGCTCAGGTTCTAATAACTGGATCTATGACAGGCCTAGAATGAACGGGGTTGACTTTGGGTATAGCTTTTGAAATTCACACCTTCCTCCTGAGAAAGAATCTTAAGACAGGAAAAAACATTTTGTGTAGGGTTTTACCTTCAGTTTTCCATCCCCCATGCCCCATGCATCTCTCTCTCTCTCTCTCTCTCTCTCTCTCTCTCTCTCTCTCTCTCTCTCTGTGTGTGTGTGTGTGTGTGTGTGTGTGTGTGTGGTGTGTGTGGAGAAGGGATATTCTGTATTTTGCACCTAAGAAGATGGCCTAGGAAAGGAACAGATCAGGGCTGGAAGGTGGTTCTACCACCGCTTTGCCTAAAGTTCTATGCATACCTATCTGCTGGGCTATAGACTGCGTGTCTGCTCCTGTGTCTATGCCTGACTCTTTGTAGGAACATACACGTTCATGAGCGATCTCAGGGCAAGTACAAGAAAGGAAAATGTATTTACTTATTTATTTTTGGTTTTATAAGATAAGGTGTTTCCATGTAGCACAGACTGCCTAAGATTCACTATAAAATCCAGTCTGGCCTGGAACTTATGATCCTGGTTCCTCAACCTCTTGATTGCTGGTGTGCTAGGTATGGTCTTTTTTGCTGGATTTTTTTTAAAAAAATTATGTGTGTGTGTGTTATGTGCATGTATGTGCTCTTGTGTGTATGCATGTATACATGTGTTTGTGCATGCATGTGTAGGGCAGAGGTAAGAGGTAGATATCTTCTTCAATAGCTCCTCCTCCTCTTCTTCCTCTTCCTCCTCCTCCTCTTCTTCTTCTTCATCCTCCTCCTCTTCCTCCTTCTTCTTCTGGGGTTTCTCTGTGTAGTGCTGGGTGTCCTGGAACTCATTTTGTAGATCAGGCTAGTGGCCTCAGAATGATCCTTCTGCCTCAGCCTCCTGTGTATTGGGGTTAAAGGCATGAGCCACTGTGCCTAGCTTCCACCCCGGTTTTTGAGGCAGGGTCTCTCATCGAATCTCTCATTGAATTGAATTTGTAGTTTTGATTATACTTCTTGGCCAGTAAGTTTCAAACTAGTTTTAGTCATTTCTCTCTCCCCGACAGGGATTGCAGGTGTATGCTGCATGCCCAACTCTTTATATGGCTGCTAGGGCTCCAAATGCAGGCTCTTGGCTGAGTCTGGTGGTGTATATCATTCACAATCACAGCAATTGGGAGGCAGAAGCCGATGGACCTCTGAGTTCGAGGTCAGCCTGGTCTACATAAAGAGTTTCAGGCAAACCTATACATAGTGAGCTATGTAGCGAGCCCCTATATCAAAACCAAAACCAAACCAACAAAACCAACCAACCAACCAAAACCATAAAGGCCAAACAAACTTGGGCCCTTGTGTTGGTAGAGCATGTTCTTTACCATCTGAGCTGTCTCCTTACCCCAGTTTTTTGTTGTTGCTGTTGTTTTGTTTTCTGGGGGCATGATTTTTGCTGTGTAACCTGGCCAGCCTTGAACTCAGATCCTCCTGCCTCAGCCTTTTCAGTGCTAGGATTGTAGGTGCCCACCACTAAGCCTGCCTGAGATTTTGCTGCTGTTTTTTATCCATGGAAAGACTGAGAACGCTCTGTGATTTGTCCCTGAGCCTTTTGCCTGTGGGTGCTTTGGTTCATTTGTCTGTGCTTTGTGTTGGGGAAGCTGTTTTGGGGGCTCGTTCTGGGCATATATGCTCACTCCACTGAGCAAGGGTATGGCCTTTTTCTACACTCTTTTATTTTATTCTCTGATGTGCCACCCATTGGGCAGAGGCCTGACAAACCTAATTCACACTAGCTCAGGAAGAACATTCTGAAGGAAAAGTAAAATCCAAGACAATGCTTTACCTTTGTAATGGGTAAGTTGAAGAGATCCAGCTTTGGGAATGGCTGGACCCAGTTTGGGGCCATAATTTATTGTGGCCCATGCTGGCCCTCCCCCTGTTTTATCTGAACTCTCATGTATCCCAGGCTGACCTCAAACTTGATATGCTGCTCAAGATAACCTGGGACTTTTGGTCCTCCTGCCTCCACCTCTTTGGTGCTGGGATTACAGGTGTGAGCCACATGCCTAGTGTGTGAAATGACTGGGCTCAAACCCAGGGTGTTGAGCATGCTAGGCAGGTGCCCTCCCCACTGAGCTGTATTCCCTTTTCTCTACCTCTTGATTCGACTGTTATTACAGGCTCCTCTTCCCTCTCATAAGATAGTTGTTACCTCTCCACAGCTCCATTCTGCCACTCTGGAAAACCCCGGTAGGTTCTATGAAGTGTCTTCCTGTGGTGCTAGTGAGGAAAAGGAAGGTGTTTGCTCTGTCTCGACAGCCAGGTTCACCGTCTTTGAAGACAGAATGTGTAAATTGGTCAGGCTTGACCCTGCTCCCACCACAAAGCTGAGATGGGCAGGCTGAGGAATACAGCCCCACAGACTAGAGGCCCGACGGTGATGTCTGGGTGCCGCTCCCTGTCCCCCCCCAGATGGGGCCTGAGTAGTCACTCCCTGCTCAGTTCCCACGGATGACAGATGTTGTAATCATGTGACTGGCTTAGTCAGTTCCTTGCTTCTGGGGTCCCCCTTCCCTTTCACTTGGATTTTGTGGGCATCGGCATTGTTAAGTATGTCTGGGTTTGGGTCTCAGCTCCGCTTTGCAGTCCTGTACAGGGAAATGACCTTGCTGGTCTCAGTTTACTCAGCAGCAGGTGGGCGTGGCTACAAGGTGACTCTCCTGCTTCAGAATAGGCAGGACATGCTCTTGGAGTTCCACCTAGTTGGGATGGAGACCTGTGCTGGCCTGGGGACCCCTGAGGATGTGCCAGGTGGTCTCTGCACAAGTGACTGTGGAACAGGGTAGCTCACTGTCCCACAGGGACTGTCTGGGCCCTTTGCCCATGCTCTGAGCTCTGGGTGAAGAAGTGAAAAAGGTGGAGTCAGCTGAGCTGATGTAACAATGTGCAAATTGGACAGGTGGCCTCAGATGACACCAGGATGCAGCATGGTCTGACTGATGGCCAGGAAAAGTTATTTATTCCTGTTTTGACCTTGAGGAGCAAGGCCCAGATGTATGTATGTATCTCTAACACCTCCTCAAACAATACTAGCTAATTTTCCTCCTCCTTCCTTTTTGACTTAATTTTTTAAAAATTAAATTCTGAGACAGGTTCACACTAAATTCCCCAAGCTGGTCTTGAACATATTATCCCACTGCCTCAGCCTTGTGAGCCTCTGGAGTTTAGGCCTGTGCCTCCAAATCTGTTTTAACTTCATTCCTCTCATGCACATGTGTGTTTATATGTGCATGTACACATATGAATGGAGGCTGGAGGATGACCAGGAGTGTCTTCCTTTCTCAAGCACCGTCCATCAGCTGTTTTTAAATTTTAGATAGGTTCTCACTGTATAGCTCTGGAGACCAGGCTGGCTTTGAAATCACAGAGACCCATTTGCTTCTGCACCACCATGCCCTACTGTCTTTTTCTGTTTGCTTTTTGAGACAAAGTCTCTCACTGGGATCTGGAGATTGCTGATTGGTCTGAGCTCTCTGACTAGTAAGTTTGAGAGATCTTGTCTCTGCTTCCCCAGCACTGGAATTACACATGCTCACCACTCTGTCGGTCCTGGGGATCGAACTCAAGTCCTCATGCTTGTGTGATGCATACTTTACCAACTGAGCCTTATCTCTGCTCCCTTTATTTCCCCTTTCAACAGAGAGCAGTCTGAGACTCAGGCAGACTTTGGTCAAAAATGCTGTTTAGTTTGCCAGAATATAATAACATGGTTTAATTTTTACTATATTTACTATTCTAGTGGACCTAATTATTTAGAACAGTTTAAGATTTAGAGAAAAATTAAGTGCATACTGGCATTCTCTGCTCCCTGGAATCCAGCTTCCTCTGAGTTTTAGCTTACTATAGTGTGTTTGCCACAATTACTGAACTGGCAGTGATGTGTCATTATTATTATTAAGATCTGTAGTTTATTCTGACTCTAGATTTTCTGTCCCAGGATCCCACTTGCACCTTATGTTACATTCTGTCATCTTGTATTCTTAGGTGCACACATATGTGCACACACATGCACGTACACACACACACACCATAGCATGTGATGTGGTGGTCAGAGAACAACTTGCAAGAGTTGTTTGCTCTTCCCACTCTGCAGGTCCTGGGGCTTGAACTCAGGTGGTCAGGCTTGGTGGCAAATGCCTGCACTCATTAAGCCATGTCACCTGTTCCTATTTGTAAGATTAATATAAAATCTTCTAAAACCATTTAATTAAAAATTTAAGTGTGTATAGGAAAAATGCTAAGTCAGTGACATTCACAGGGGACCTGTGGACATTTTTGTATTGAGTGTTTATCTCATCACTGTAGCAAGATACCTGATAGAAGCCACGTAGGAGAGGAAGGATTTTTCTGAGGCACAGTCCTTCATGGTGGGGGTCATGGTGGCAGGGGTGGCTCAGTCTTTGGCGGCAGGAGCTTGTGGTAGTGGCTGGTCGCATGAGGAGCTAAGCTAGAAAACAGCTCAGAACCACAATTGGTGTCACCTCCAGAGGCCCGCCTTAGTGGCTTTCTTTTAAAAATTCTTATAGGCTTCAAAATGTTGACACAAGCTAGAATCTGTCACTCAAACCATGAGCCCGTGTGTGTCTGCATGTGTTTGTGCATCTCTATGTGTGTATGTATGTGTGTGTCTGTGTGTTTGTGTCTTTATGTCTGTGTGCCTGTGTATGAATGTGTGTACATATGTGTATCTTGTGTGTCTGTGTATGTGTCTGTATGTCTGTGTGTTTATGTGTGTGAGTGATTTGGTATGTGAGTCTGTCTGTGTGTCTGTGTGTGTACACATGTGTGTCTGTCCATCTCTATGTGTGTATGTATGTGAGAGTGTGTGTATGTATGTGAGAGAGTGTATGTATGTATGTGTGTGTGTTTGTGTGGGTGTGTGTGATGCCTGGAGAGATGGCTCAGTAGTTTGGAGCACTTATTGCTCTTTCAGAGGACCAGGGTTTGGTTCCCAGCCTCTATATGTGGCTCACAACCGTCTATAACTCCAGTTCTAGGGGATCTGAAACCCTCTCTTGCCTTCTGTAAGGGACCAGGCATGCATACGGTACATATACACACATGCAAGCAAAACACATACAAAAAAAAAATCATTTTTTTTTTAAGATTTGAATACACTGTAGCTGTCTTTAGACACACCAGAAGGGCATTGGATCCCATTATAGATGGTTGTGAGCCACCATGTGGTTGCTGGGAATTGAACTCAGGAACTCTGGAAGAGCAGTCAGTGCTTTTAGTCACTGAGCCATGTCTCCTACCCACCCCCAATCTTCAAAACAAAACAAAACGAAAATCTGGGAGGAATTGTTTATTACACCTCACAGGTTTGAGTCCATCCTGGCTGGAAACCAGAACAGGATCCCAGGGCAGGGACTGAAGCAGAACTGTGGAGTACTGCTCACTGGTTTGCGCCTCATGGCTTGCTCAGCCTGCTTTTCTATACCATCCAGGACCACCTGCCCTGGGGTGACACCAACCAGAGTGGTCCAGGCTCCCTATCTCAACCATGAATCAAGAAAATGCCCTGCAGACTTGCCTTCAGGCCGATGGACAGAGGCAAGCTGACATTTTCTCTGTTGAGGTTTCCTCTTTCCAGGTGTCTAGAGTTTGTTTCAAATTGACAAAAAACATGGCCAGCAAAGGTCTAACCTCTCATTTCCCCATCCTTGAAGGTCAGGAGGTCAGTGAATGATCCGTGCAGGGCCCTCCCATATGTGTTTTCTGGTTCACCCCACACCCCTGGGTTGTTTCAGTGCCTTCTCATTTCCTCCAGTAAGGGGAAAGGACCCAAGTCGGCCAGCTGGTTCGCACCGCCCTGGATAAGACGCAGATTTGGCTTGCCACTTGTGACTGAGAAACAAATTAGTTCCCCCATTTCCTTCCTTCCCCTGTGCTGGGGATAGAGCCCAGGGCCTCCAGCGTGCTAGGCAGGCACTCTTAACAATGCTGAAATAGACCCTTAGTGTTCTATTTTGCCAAAATAATATATATATATTTTTAAAGATTTATTTTATGTATATGAGTACACTGTCACTGTCTTCAGACACACCAGAATCGGATCCCATTACAGATGGTTGTGAGCCACCATGTGGTTGCTGGGAATTGAACTCAGGACCTCTGGAAGAGCAGTCAGAGTTCTTAACCACTGAGCCATCTCTCCAACCCCTGCCCCCTTTCCCCCCCAATTTTAAAAATACATTCCTACTTTCTAGAATCCAGAAGAAACTTGCTATTTCTGAGTTAGCTTCGTAGCTTGCACCTGAAATCTCAACCCCTGGGAAAGAGGGGCAAGAAGAGTGTATGCTCCAAGCCAGTCAGGGCTCTGTAGCAAAAACCCAGTCTCGAAAATAAATAACACAGAAGGGAGCGACAGCAGGTGCCTGTGATCCCAGGTTTTTGAGAGTAGAGGTAGCAGGATCAGGAGTTCAAGGCCAGCTTCAGCTGTGTAGCCAGTTGAGTCTAGTCTGGGCTGTGTGAGATCCTCTCTCAAAAGATGAGACAGGAAGCAAAAGATCCTCCAGTCACCCAGCTCAATCACTGGATGTTTCTTTTTGTTCTGTATTCTGGACCGGCTGCTTGGCTGTACCTCCTGCCTTAGGGGTTCAGTGTGAGTGAGGCTCAGGCTGTCTCAGGTCCTGATTCTTTATGAAAAGCAGCAAAGGTTTTGCTTCCTCAGCTCTGAGGAACTGTGCTCTCATAATGGATGTGAGGTTACAGGAAGGTCACTGCTGGCCTTGCCTGGGCACTTTCTTTAGAAGATCCTACTGACAAAATGTTGGACAGAGAGTGTGTGCAGAACATTGTCACCAGCCCAGCTCTCCTCAACCTTGACACAGATTTAACGTGTTCATAAGGAGAGTTTCAGCAAACTTTAGACCTTTTGTATATGTGGACCCATCCTTTGTAACCCCATGTGCCTGGAGAGAAACTGTTTTTGTTGTTTGTTTATTTTTAGTTGAGACAAGGTCTCACTATGTAGACCAGGGTGGCCTTGAACTCCTAAAGATCAGTTTGCCTCTGCTTTCTAAGCACTGGTAGTGCCACTATACCTAGCTCTGGAGGGAAGATTTAAATGCTCTTCCTTCCTTTCTCTGTCTCTATCTGTGTGTCTGTCTGTCTTTGTCTGACTCTCTACAGGGCTTCTACCAAAAAAAAAAAAAAAAAAAAGAAAAAAAAAAGGACAACAGACAGTAGGAAACAGAGCTTACAAGTCTTACTGGTGCCTAGGCACTGTGGTCACACACACAGAGAAAGATACAAGGACAAGATGGCTGGGCCTTGTGTAGAGCTCAGCAGAGTGAAGGAGGGTGGGAGCTGGTGGCTTGTGTGTGTGTACAGTGGCATGGTGATCTTTCTGGGTAGATAAGGTGACAGACACCTGTGGCCAAGGCCAGGTGTCAGCATCCTCCAACATGCTCCCCCAACCCTGAGTCTACATCCCTTTTCTTCTTGCTTGGGAGGACCTCCCTAAGCAGAAAGGAGCATCAGAAAGAAAAGCCTCTGCCTGTATTTGCAGCTTACCAATGTAGAGACTGTAAATTGATGAATGGATTCTCCCTCTGCCCACTCCTTTTCCTAAAGGGAAACCTCAGAGCCATTTTTCGGTCAGCGGTGGTCTATTGTTTCCTTAAAGATACTCTTGAACTAGTCCCCCACCCCAGATCTGTTTGGGGGAGGTATTTTAATTTTTTTGTATAGTCCTTGAACCTGTCTGGTGATTGTGTGAAGTGGGTATTGCAGAGACTGGATGGGCTCTAAGAGCATGGGGCTTCCAGGTCAAAGGAAAGCCAGCCAGCATGTGCAGATTCTGAGGGCTCCTTCTGACGTGGGGAGGGTCAGTGAAGAAACAACTAGAAGCAGTTAACTCCCAAGGGAGAGAAAAGTGTTGCTAACAAAAAGAGAGCTTTGTTAGTTACAGCAGGGGTGACGCAGGTTAGACAGCTGGAGGAACCTGAAGGGCCTGGGAAAACAAGCTTGGGAGAAAATTTAGTGCAAGGTGCAGCTGCTCAGAGTGGCTCTCCACTCAGCTTGCACTGGCAAAGCACCAAAAAATGAGCTTTGTGTTGGTCTTTTAGGCTAAAAGGATTTGATGTCAGGGTGTGAAGGAGCTATCGACACATCAGTGAGTTAGAGTCCAGTGTCTGTGGGGGAGGAAGGTGTGCTTGAACAGAAGGGCTTTAATTCCACCCACGAGTAAGGGACAATTTCCTCCAGGAAAGGCATACCCAGCCCCCCAACCTTCTTAGGGAACAGTTGGAGAAAGACAGTAGTTTAGACCATTGGGAAATAGACTGGAATCCAGCAGGGATGGGGTGGATGTGGTACCAGCCTGTGGATTTGCTGGCAGAACCTGTGTCTGGCTATAAGGTTTAAACAAAGATAGCCAGTGGTCCCACTGTGATTGCCCTTGGCTTGTACTGTCTGGCCTGCCCCCATTTCTGTGTGCACCCTGTGTGCTCCGACTTAGGAGACATGGATCTCCACATGCCAGCCTTCCCTAAAGTTCTTGAATGTTGCAAAGACGGTCCAGGCAGGAGGACAAATGGGAGGCAGAGAGGTATTACGGGGCGGGGATGGCGGTGGCGTCAGAAGGTACCTGCCTTTGGTTGCCCATGTGCAGTAGAGACAAGCGTGCTGCTCACCTGGTGCAGCACAAACACGGAATTACAGGTCGCTGGCAAGATGCCTCTGTGTGGATTCTCACCTTTTTGATATTTATTCATTCTTACAGTGTGTGTCGGGCATGCGCTATGCCTCAGTCATGAACTCAGTTTTTTGTTTGATTTGAAAAACTGACATATAGTATTACATAAAGGTTGTGAATCAAAGGACGATACAAAGGAAACAATGGAAGTCATAACTTCTGAGATAACAGCTACTGGCCATTTCCCACACTATGGCATTTTTTTGGGACAAGGTCTCTCTGCTTAGGCTCTGGCTGTCCTGGAACTCACGCTGTAGACCAGGTTGGCCTTGAATTCATAGAGACCCACCTGTCTCTGCCTCTCTAATTCTGGGATTAAAGGCTGGGGTTACTACATCCACCTCTTAATTTTTTTTTTTAATTGTAAAATTTCCCAGCAACACGAAGCTAATAGAGTCATGACATCAACTCCTGGGCCCTCTCCTCACTTCAGTAGTTACCTGTTCATATTCTGTCTTCCTTCCCTTCTTTCTTCCCCCTCCCACCATCTCTCTTTCTCTTTCACCTTTTTTTTTTTAAGGTTCATTTATTTTTCTTTTGTGTGAATGTCAAGTCTGCATGTGTTTCTGCACCATATACATGGACTGCCCTCAGAGACCAGAAGAGGGCACCAGATTCCCTTAGCTGGAGTTAGGGATAGTTGTGAGTTGTGAGGCTGCTAGGAACTGAACTCAGACCTCCTGGAAGAGCAGTCAGTGCTCTTCTGAGCCTTCTGTCTTCAGTTTCTCTTTCTTTTCATAGCCTGGTCTGGTGTCAATTCACAGTTCTTCTGCCTTGCTTCCTGGGTGAACTCACAAATTCAACTATACTGCATTTAATTTAAAAAAGTATGTGTATGTGCGTGTTTGTATCTATCTCTGTTTGTGTGTCTGTATCTGTGTGTGTCTCTCCTCTCTCTCTCTTCCCTCTCTCTCTCTGTGAGGTAAATCAGGGAGAGGTCAGAGGTCAATGTCTGCCGTCATCTTCAATTACTTTCTACATTACTTTTTTTTTGAAACAGGGTCTCTCAGTGAACCCAGAGCTCGCTGATTGAGCTAGGCTTCCTGCCAGCGAGCTTGCAGGGATCCTGCCTCTATTCTCTGAGCTGAGGGCTGACACTGCTGTGCCCTGCTTTTTACATGGGTGCTGGGGGACCCAAACTCAGGCACTCATGCTTGTGTGCAAGCACTTTACTCATTGGTCCATTTTCCCAGAATCATTCCGACCTTTGTGTTTCATTTATCCCTGGATCTAGTCTACACTTCTATGCTTATTGTTATTCACTTCTGCTCTTTCCAAGTAGCACGAACAAATTATTTGTAATTCTATGTTTTGGTCAAACTGACACTTTTCCCTATCCTGATACAGAATAGTTTGATCCAAAACTACAACCAGTCAAAGTGTGGCATTGTGGAGTCCACTCCCAACAGATACATTCGTATCACAGCTGCTGCAGCTAAGGCTCGGGGGCGGGGCTTGGTACAATTGTCAGAGTCAGAGGAACAAGAAATGTTACTGTTAGGGGGTGATGCTCCTAGAAAACTCAGAAGTTACACCTGTAACGTTACACCGACGTGGCTGTCTAAACACGCCTGGGACAAAGATGATGCCTGCAGACATGTAGGGGGACAGCTCACAAGGCCTCAGCCTTATACAGAGACCTACAGGCAAGCAAGGAATGCTGAGAGCCAGGGAAAGTGTCTTTTCCAGGGACGAGAACACCAATAATTTGTGTAATACCAAATGATCAGCCCTGAAAACACACATACACAAGCAACGTTATAGGAACTGAGCAGATTGTATTCATATGTTTAGGGACACACACACACACACACACACACACACACACACACACACAGAGTAATGATAATTAATAAGAAGCCATAGATCTGAAATAGAGCAAAGGAGAGTGACCCTTGAGAGGGTTTGGAAGGAGGAAAGGGAAGAGAGAAATGATGTAATTGTATCATCATCATCATCATCAACATCATCATCACCATCACCATCGTCATCAGTTTTTTGAGACAGGATTTCTCTGTGTAGTCCTGGCTGTCCTGGATCTTGCTCTGTAGACCAGGCTGGCCTCAAACTCACAGAGATCCACTTGCTTCTGCCTCCAGAGTGCTGGGATTAAAGGCAGGAGCCACCATTGCCTGGCTCTAATATATTATAATCTAAAAAAATAAAGTTATTAAAGACTCACAGCAATCATAAGCCATTAAAACCTAATCACAGTGACCAACCAACAGCCACAAACACCTTCCACAGTCAGGCGCCTCTGTTCTGATATGAATTTGCACCTCGTATTGTTTTAAAACTTGTTATGAATGGAATCATGAAGGGTGTCTGCCTTCTACCCTGCCTGATGGTTTTGAACCCAAGCATTCACATCTATCATGCTTTTATTCCTTTGTGTTGTTGAGTGGCATTTCACTGGGTGGATGTATCAACGTTTGTTGATTGGCACATTTGCTGTTTTCAGACTTGATTATTTGGAATAAAATTTGCTTTACACATTTTCATATAAGTATTTGTGAGACTCCTACAGTGATCACTGAATCTTTACAGTAGACTTAGGACGACATTGTGGCAATCTTTGTTCATGGGGATGAAGACATAGAGGCACAGAATTAGTTTTTAGCCTGAGATATGCAGCTAGAACCGGAGGTGGATCTCAATTAGATCTGTCTGTCTGTGGGAATCTGTTAATTCTCAGGCTGTAGTATTTTAAAAGTTATTTGGGGGCCACTAAGTGTAGGCCCAAATGGCCACTCACCTCAATGGCTGTCAGCCCCTAACTGCACCTAGCTAGCTACTTTACCATAGAAGCTGATATCGATAGGAATGGTTTTGAATCGCCATGAAAAGGTTACAGGAGACTGCCTTTGAAAAGGACAATACCATAGGCACTTAAAAGAAATGTGTAGCCAAGGTCGTTACAGTAACAGCAAGCAAACAAACACAAAGTCACATCGGTATAATTCTTCATCTCCCAGACAGTCAAGCCCAGACTGTGACTGGGCATGTGAGATAGTATATAAATAATACATGTCTTAGAATCCACTCTGTTCTTTGTGGAGCCAGGCAGAGAAGGTTTTTGGAGAGTCTGCCGGTTCTTGCTTCGAAGGGTGTTGTTGCTAAGCAATGTTACTAATATTATGGAGAGACAGCCTTCCCGAGACTTGCCTCAGCCCTGGAGAGTCTGTGGTTGCAAGTGGCTTAACAGGTAGCAGCCACTGAGAGTTTTGTGACCAGTAAGATGGGGAGTCAGAGGACTCTGGGAAAGGTAGCATTGTAGGCCACTTGGCCAAACAAGCTCTTTTTTTTTTTTTTTTTCTGGAATGATCCCTGGGAAACCTCCATGCTAAAAAAGCACTGTCTAATGTTCATCAGAAACTGGGTACTCCAAAGGATTTCATTCAAATGTTCCCAGTGTGGGGAAGAATCAGTCACGCAGCTTAGCAAAAATCAAAAAATCTGCAAGAGAGGGAGAGAGGGAAGGAGGAAAGGAGAGAATATGAATTTTAAATATTTTGAGAAACTCAAGCAGTATTTTAAGCATTCCTCTCTTCCTTCTAAACACTCTTTTGGTCCCCTGAATAGATATCTGGAAAGTTCTGATTGAAATCACACCTTGAGTGCTTTCCCTAGACTCTGGGCACCCAAGGGATGTGAAGGGCTGGATGCCCAGCTGGAGCAGGCTCCGTGGGTTTCCTCCGTGTGGTTTCCTTCCTCGGGAGTTCGGAAATGCCACAAGCTTTCCTAGACCTGTTTCCAAAAATCAGAGCTGGCTTGGGGCGGGGCCTCTGCTTGGTTGGATGGTTTGCCTGCAGGACTGCTGCTTCAGGGGTGTGTGTTTCTGGGAGCATGAGGTTGGGCAGCGGTTCCTAAGGCTCATTAGAGTCTTGCCTGTGGATGGCTTCCTGTAGCTGTCACTGTGGGTATGGGCCCTTTTAGGGGCTGCTTGCCAGCCCAGGGAGGAGCTGTTAGCTGTTGAGAGGAGAGTTGGTGTGTTGGCAAAGACTCTTCCTCTCATTTCAAAATGGAAACTGCTTTCCCACCTCGAATGACCTTCTCAGTCTTTCCCTCTTCCCACCCTCCGTCTGCCTTCATGTCTCCCTCTCCTGCTTTCTTTTTCTCATCTGATCGTGTAACTGTGTTGTGGCCCAGGAGGGGGCGTTAGTGTACCTGCCAAGAAGGAAGGCAGTTAGGTTCATAGGGCACAGGTGTGAGGTCCCTGTCAAAGTGTGAGGTGCCAGAGGGAGGCTGAGGAGTGATTTCTCCAGGAATGTGTGTACTTACATGTCCCTCAAAGTGTCAGAGTGTGGTGTTGCTGTACTATGCTGTCTGAGGTATTTTTTTTAAAAGCTAGAATCTTTGTTATCTATCTATCTATCTATCTATCTATCTATCTATCTATCTATCTAATGTACATGCGTGCTCTACCTGCATATACACCTGCATACCAGAAGAGGGCATCAGATCCTAGTATAGATGGCTGTGAGCCATCAATGTGGTTGCTGGGAATTGAACTCAGTACCTCTAAAGGTACAGCAGACAGGGCGCTTAAATGATGAGCCATCTCTTCAGTCCCTAAGGTATTTTTTTTAACTGTTGGTTTTCCTTAAAGGTTTGATGATGCAGAGGTTAGCTGCAGACTCTATTCCTGCTGAAAGGGAGGGGCGCTGCATCTGGAAGCATCTGGCCCTACCCTAGCTTCAAAAGCTCCTGGCGCCCGAATCGTTCTTCCTTTGCTTTGCTTCAGAGCAGTGCCAGCCTAAGGTGGGAGGGAGTTGTCAGCTGGGCACTCTGAGACTAGGTGTGCTGATTGCATTCCGGCTTTCACGTGGATATGCTTCTGCAGCCAGTCTCCAGCCACAGAGAGCCCTTTTCTTCAGGAGTAGGCATGCGTGTCTGTGTGGGAACTCACAGGCCCTGAGAGTGGCAGTGCAGCTGTCAGTCCTCTGTTCATGATTAACTCACTTGCATTCCTCCTCCTAGGCCCTACCAGCCTTTGGGTTTCCCCTGCATGGGGGCTGCCTGGCACTTTGTTTTCGAGGACTGTGGGCTTTAAGGATGGTGAGTGAGGATACTGCTGGGGGTAAGGTATGGGATGGGACCCTGAAAGAGATCCACTCTGTGACTTCTCCTGTCTTCAGTATATTTACTGACCATGTCTCAGTCTACTCAAAAGTGACCCAAGAATGCCTTCCAGTCACTAGTGTGAAAAATGTCCCTTTTCCACTTCTCTTTCAAACTGTGATTTCTTCAAAGACCACGCCTTGGTTTGGTGCAAATGTCTGGCTGAAACTTCAAACTCACCTGTTTTTCTAAATGAGGGAGATCAGTATGGAGGTCAGTTTAATAAGCCTGCTTGTTTTCATCACACTGGAACCAATGTTTCATTGTCAGAAAAAAAGCAAGTTGATGCAATGACAACACATGCAGAAGCAAATAATGTCAGTTTGACATTAAGACTGCAGGTTGAGAAGGTGGCACGGGATGGCCAATGCTGGGGCCCGCTGTCGGGGCCACACTGTGTGTGCTGGTCGGACATGGGCTTATTTGCAATGAGGCGTGTGTTAGCTCTTTGCACTTAGCAATGAGCTGGTTGGATAACAATAGCCCGAGGATAGTCTTCCATTTCTGTCTCTCACTTGTCTCTGGAACGAGACTGGATTCATCTTGTTTAACAGATGCTGGTAGAGCAGCAAGCCTAGAAGAGACGGGTGTGAGGGACTTTGGCATTGGTCTCCTTGCCCTTTGTGTTTCCTGGGTCAGGAACATGGCTGTGGTGGGCTGTGGGTGATGGAGGGGTCGTGCTGGTGACAGGCTTGGCGGTGAGTGGAAGGATACAAGGGCTCCATGTTCCAACAACCAGGGCTGAAAGTTGCTGGTGTTTTGGAGATACTTTTTTTTTTTTTTTTTTTTTTTTTTGCCACATTGGGACTTTGTGGAAGCTGAGAGAGCCCAGAATCCCAAAAGAAGAATGTATAATGGGACCCACTTGATGGAGAGATTTTGCACCTTCTTCTTTGTACCTGCTGTGCATTTGACCTGAACTAACTCCCAGGCAGTGGGGGATGGGTGGGAGCTGTTTACACTGCTCACCAGCTTCAGGCAGACTTTCCATTCAGATTTTACCTTTCCCTTTGTGTGAGGGAATAAAATATACGCCATGCCGGGCCACCCTCCCTGCCATGTAGCTGAAGCTGTCCATCAATTGTCCTGGAGGTGCTAAGTGCTCCTAGGGGCTCCAGAGGCCCTGCACCCTGTGCAGAGGCTATTTTTGTTTCCCCATTTGAGAACACTCACTTCCCATTCTTTCCCCCAGGCAGATTCTGAAGTCACCCCTGGTGAAATCCTCGCAGCTGCCTAGCTGCCTAACCCATGGGTGGGGCCTGGGGGGGTCACTCCAGTCTGGTTATAAATAGAAGTCCATGGCTGTATCTGTGATCCCCCCCCACCACTCAGGAGGCTCACGAGGGCCCAAGGCCATCGCTAATGGATGCTTCATAAATAGACCAGGTGCATTTTGGAATCACCTTGGGGCTGCTTCTCTCTGCCCCAGCTCTAGTGGTAGCAAGGAGCTGAGCTCACTGGAGAGTCTTTACTGAAGCCCAGGGTCCTGGAGTTCTTTTGCAATCCCCCTCTCCTCTTCCCTCCTGTATTTTCTGTTTGCTTGAACACCAGACTGTGTAAAAAACAAGGCAAATTGCTAAGGGACCTCTTGGCCCCACCAGGGCTGTTTCTGAAGATGGGCTAATTGGTTTGTTTTAATTCCTTTCACCCCACCCCTTCCATGCCCGATTCCTCTCCCCCAAGGGGGCGAGGCAGTTAGTTACGCTTCAAGGGCTAAGGGGGCTGGGAGGCCCCGCAGCAAATGGAAGTGATGAAGGAGGGGATTCTAGAGTGAGGCCCGGGGCTGGTTCTGTTATGACTCAGGACACTGCCTCTTCCTTAGCTAAGAGCTGAGGCGTTCTGTGTTCAAGTCTGGACAGAGCTCGTATATGCTGTGCTGGGGATCTGAGGATCTGAGAGGTGGTGCAACCTCTGGACCCGAGGCATGCTGGCTAACCTGGACCTTTAAGAAGAGGCAAGCCCGGTGCAGTTGATTACTAGCCCGGTGTGGTTAAATTTCGAGGCCGGGAAAAGAAATGTTAAATGGGACCTGACCGCGGCTGATCCTTCCAGCATCGCTCAAGACAATCCTTTCGCGGACTCCAGGTGGTGGAAAGGGAGGTAGCATCTTTCCTGATTGCCCTCGTCAAGTATCCCCGCCCCATTCTTGACTGGTCTCGGGACCACCTAAAGTGGACCCCAGGGTTGGAGGCCCTGGCATTGGCCACAGGAAAAGGCGGTTTATCTGGGACGGAGGGAGGGTGGTGGACTCGCGTTTCTTCTCCAAGTGTGTTTTTCTTCTCTACTATAAAGCCAGTGACAGCATCGAAGAAGTATCCCTGCGGGCGGGCTGGCGTGAGAGCTTGTCAGTTTGGGAAGGAGTCTGAGCCAGCCGGCGGAGTCCGGGATCCGGGCTCGGGAGACAGGGATCCAGACACCGGGCACAGGGGAGAAAAGGCCGGGGCCGGTGCGCTCAGGGCAGAGTGCGAATCCGGGCGTCGAGCCCTGCAGCGGCCGGCCTGATCGAGTCGCTTTCTTTAGTTCGCTATCAGATACCTTGCTCAACCCCAGTTCAGACGCCTGAGCTCGCTAAGGTCGAGCTGCCTGCGCACCCTTGGGTCAGGTGCTCTGCTCTCCCGAGTTCTACCGTCGCCGAGTTCCCTAAGGTTGCTTCGCTGGTCGGGTCGCCTGCCCTCCCTAGGGTCTCAGCCTGCTGGGGGAGTCAGCAGTCCCAGCGCCGGAGGCGGGGCCGGGGCGGAGCCGGGGCGGGCGGTGCTTCGGAGCGGGAGGCCGGGAGCCGCTGGCCCGCCGCGCCCGGAGCGAGCCTCAGAAATGCCCGCGCTGGGGGAGCGGACACCGGCCGCCCCGCGGGCCCCAGGGAGAAGCTGAAGGTCGTCGGGAAGTGAGCGCCCAGTCACCTGACCCTCGGGCGCACCTAGGCGGGGCGGGGCCCATGCGAGGCGGGCAGCAGGGGCCGGGGCGCGGGCAGCGCAGAGCGCGCGGAGCTGGGGCGGCGGGGACGCGCGGCGGGCGAGGGCGCGGCTGGGCACCGCTGGCGGCCTCGCTATGTCCCAGCCGGCAGGGAGGATACATTGCCGAAAGGCGGGGATCCGAGCCGCCGTGGTGCTCATCGGACTCCTGCACAAATCTCGGAAACAGAATAAAGAGAAAAGGTAAAGCTGTCTGCGCCCGATCCCCTGTCCTCGCTCGCGGTGATTTCCAGTTGTCTTTCGGGTGGACTTTTTCCTTTTGGCTCCTTGTTGGATAGGAAAAAAAGCCTGGCTGGCTCTGACCGGACACTGGCGGAGTCGGAGGGGCCCCAGACCTGACCTTTACGGATCCTGGTACCCATCCCGAAGCCTGCAGAGCGGAGAGACTTGAGCTACTGTCCCTGGCTTAGCCCAAGCTTTTCTGTAACTTGGCTGAGCTAGCGAGCTGCCTTCCTGGCTCCGCGTGCTCCGTGCTTGGGTGCCGGCAGGCAGGCAAGGACCAAGTTTGGAGGTGGCTTGGCCCCCGCCTCCCCACTGTGTCTGTTTTTTGGGTGTTCCCCTCTTTAACTCTTTTCTTGAGATTGCTCGATCTTCAGTTTGCTGCTGGGCGTTGAAGATTGTTTTCTAGGCTATTTCAGGGACACCCCGGACATCTGCGTTGGGGAGGGGCAGGGGCAATGTGTGGAGTTGATGGTGGTGGTGGGGATGTAGGGAGTAGAGTCTGAGGCAGCTGCCTGGGCTCCAGCCTCCAGATGCGGACTTGACAACCATTCGACCCCAGGGAGCTGCTCTTGTAGGTTATGACTATAACCTACCGTTTCTGAAACCCGATGCCTGATTTATAGGGCTCCTGCTTGAGGAGTTTTGGGGTGGGTATTGCTGCACCTCCTCATAGCCCCCCAAGGGCATCGCAGTCAGAGACGTCTGGGTGGTGACTGTGTCTGAGGGTGCTGGGCAGCGAAGAAGAGGGCTTTAAGAATATGGTCTAGGTCATGTCTGGTCCTTCTTGTTCCCATGTCTCCTAAATGTGGATTAATGAAATGTTTCCCACAGCATAGGATGAGACGCCAGGGGAATGATTAAGACTGTTGAGTATGAAACAACATTGAGTCACTTGGTAAGAAAGTTCTTTCCAGTTCTCTACCCATCCTCATGATTCCTTCAAAGGAAAAGCTTCTGCATGGTGGCAGTCTGGCCTCAACACCTTTAAGACTCTTGCTTGTGTTCCTTTTGTAACCCAGGACTGACTGGGCTGGCTCAGGTTCTTTAAGTTGGAGAGAGGTTCTGTACAGAGGAGAGATCGTAGCCACAAATGGAAAAATGAGTTCCACTAATGGTAGCTAAGGACTCCTCAAAACAAAACGATCTCTCCCATAAATGAACAGATGCATTCTGGGACTGCCTACCGTTAAGTAATCCCAGAATGTATCTGTTCATTCAAAATTGTTGTAATAAAAATCTAAGTGTTGAGGCTGGAGGGATGGCTCAGTAGTTAAAAGCACTTCCTGTTCTTCCTGAGAACCCTAGTTCAGTTCCCAGCACCCATGTGTGGGAAGGGTGAGGAATGGGGGGGGCTCATAGATACTGATGGGCACGCTCATTCACATGTGCAACCCCCCAACATAGACACATATGTAAAAATAAAATAGAATCTTAAAAAACAAAAATACGTGGCACTGAGTGTGACAGAAATCCTTCAGGTGGACTGAGGGTGTCTGATGTTGAGAGCACTGGTGTCCAGTAGAAAGACTGCTGGGAGAACCAGGAGTCCAGTGCTCTGGATTTGGTACCCTTTTGCCCTTGCACCCTGATTCCTTTTCTCTTTCCACACACTCTGTAGAGGAGGCACCAGTGGGCCAATCCCCTGGCCCTAGAAGGATGGATGAGTGCCTAGTCTCGGGCCCCGCTTTGGGAAAAGAAAAGGAAAATGTGCTCCATAAAAATGCAAATTTCTCTGGGCTTGATGGCTAAGGCCTGTGATCCCACCTTACTTAGGAGGCTGAGGCTGGAGGATCACAGGTTTAAGGCCTATCTGAGCTTCAGAGTGAATTCAGGACAAGCCTGGGCAACTTAGTAAACCTTTGTCTCAAAAAATGAGGGAGGATTGGGAATATGGCTCAGTGTTAGAGCACTTTCAACAGATTCCATCCTGAGCACAAGGAGAGGAGGTGGAAGGCAGATGCATCCAACCAGCTCCTGACCAAAGACAGAATGTGTGATGGGGTAGAAAGCCCCCTGTACAATGTAGAACTTTGAGCCTGGATTCACCTATTGACTTTGAGGTAATGGTATAGGTTTCAATTCTTTGAGCCGCATATTCTGAATGGACACCAAGGGCTTGCTTAGGTTCAAGTGCTATAATACGGTGAAGATGTAGTCAAAAATCTCCAGTGCTCTTGAGGGTGAAGGGGGTGTGGTTTGAATGACTCCCATCTCTCACTGGCCCTATGCAAGGAAAGATGTCTGGTGGTAACAACCTGACCAGTAGTGGTCAAGGCATATTGTGTACAGGCAAAGGAGACAGAGAGGTGGGCATAGGTTAGGTGTATACAATGAGGTAACAGTGAGGGAGCCAGGGCGAGGTCTGCTGGGGCAAGATGCCTCATGGTGATCTGCCCTTTCTGGATGCTCTCAGCTGTTGACTTCCAGCCAGGCAGACAATAGTAGTCTTCCTTCTCCCTTAGCTTCATCTGGTGCTTCTGTTGTTATAGCCGGATGTCTCTAGCCATGGATGTACCCTCCTCACAGAGAGGACTGGTTTTATCTTAGTGGGAAGTGGCTTTTGTTTCTTCCCTTGCTTTATTCTGGAGTTTTTGTGTCTTTAAGCGTCTGGAGTCAGTGTGGTGCACACTATTGACCCTTGCTCTGTGGGTGCCCACTGGCCATGGAGAGTCTAGGGGCAGGTGGCAGCTGCCAGCTCTTGCTAAGCCTTCCCCAAACTACGTGCTGGGTATTAAATTCGCAGAGTTCTTCTTCCATTTCCTCTCACCATGGGGTCAGCTTAGACTCAGGCCTCTCCCCATCCTTCCGGAAGGCTTGATCCATCCATCGATCTTCCCAACACCTAATTGATAGACATATGCAGAGAAGACTCTGGGCTCTTTGCCTTTGGGGCTGAAATGGCCACGTGTAGCTGGTATTGATGTTCTAGTGGTCCTTGTCATCTCTTTTCTATGCTGCTTGGAGATATTACATGCTAAAGTGCTGATGGACATGCCAGGGAAAATAGTCTTGGGACAGGTGTCCTATAGGCCAGATGCCAGGAGATTCTTCCACGGTCTCTTGGTCGGTCCTAAGAGATGTGCTCAAAGCACCAATCTCAATTTACCCATTTTAGAAATGTGCATGGGTTCATCAGTCTTAAAAATTATTATACTTACTTAGTGTGTGTGTGTGTGTGTGTGTGTGTGTATGCTCGTGCATGTGTGCACATGCGTGCACTCACATGTGTCATGGAGAAGATATAGAGTTCAGAGGACAGCTTGCTGGGGTCAGTTCTCTCCTTCTACCATGTGGCCTTTGGGGATTGAACTCTGGCCCTCAATCTTGCTGGCAGAGGCATTTGTCCTCTGAGCTATCTCACCAGCCTGGTTCATTCAGAACTCTTCCAGAGTTTGAACAGCCTGGAGGTTCTGTCTCCTTTTGGTTATCTGCAAGGTTTCTGTCTTAGGGGAGCTAGCCAAATCAGTGCTGTGTTTGAGGGGAACATGGATCTGACATATTTTCTGATACTGTAGCTTGAAATCACAGTATAAGAAATTCTTTTAACATGAGTTGATGGAGAATAGCTTGCTTTCTTTTACACCAGGTAGATGAGGGAGAGGCCCAGAGCACCGTTTTGTAGGGTTATATGAGGGTTGTGGGAAGCTGGGCCTTGTCACACAGGCCTCCAACCCCAGCTACTCAGGAAGCTGAGGCAGAAGAATCAAAAGTTCAAAACTTTCCTGGGCTAGAGAGTGAGTTCAAGACCAGCCTGGACAATTTAGGCAGAGCCTGTTTCAAAGCCAAGTGAACTGAGGCTGAAGATGCGGTTCAGAGGTGGGACACTTGCTTAATATGCATGTGAGTGTGGGGGCACACAGACCCCAGGCTGGGAATTGAACTCACATCACCTGCATGTGCTTCTAACCACTGAGCCATCTTCCCCGCCCAACAGTATAATTCTATAATCTAGCTAGTCATTGTTCTAATTTCTCCATGTCATAAAAGGTTTCCTGAGTCAAGATTCAGACAATCAGGTGAGATGGGTGTACTTCTCAATCTATATTTTTTTTCAAATTCTTTTTATATTTATTATAACTTACCTATTGAAGGAACGAGCCTTTTCTTCCTCCTTTGTCTCCCCCACACCAGCAGTCTTGCCCACACTAAGCAGGTGCTTTACTCTAGAACCATAACCTTAGCTTGGATTGTTAGTTTATGAAGTTTCCCACAGTGGGGGGTTTGTGGTCAGTGATCCTGGTGTTGTTTACTGAGTTCTCCCGCCTGACATGTTATCTGTGAGTTATCATATAGGTCTAGATTATAGGCTCTGTCAGGGTTCAATTTGGTGAACCCTGAGGTGCTTGCCTGACTGAACTGCTGCAGGTATCTGCTGTCTATTTTGGTGAGCTAGCAGCTATGAGTTTCTGAGCTTTGGACCTGGTGTTCAGGAGGAGACTTGATTTGGAGACAGCCTGTGAGCAGCTGGCTGATGTAAAGTCTGAGCCTATGAGGTATCCAGGAGCCCAGGCCTCCCAGCCCCAGTGTTCCAGAGCTGGAAGTTTCACAGGGCAGGAACCTATCTACTTCCCAGCCCTGAAGATGTGGAAGCTTGCTCTTGTCCTGGGAGGTGGCTGGGGCCAGTCTCCTGCTTCTTCATGTCTGATGTTTGGATGTCACCTGCTTGGTTAGCTGTCCTTGTTTCAAAGAACAAAGATCTCCTTTTAACCAATTTCCCATGATTAATTTCTCTGAGCATTTGAGAGTCAGACCCTTGGAGTCTAATGGACAGAACCCAAGGCATAAATGAATTGATTTGATTTCTCTTGAGCTACTGTTTAGTTTTGAGACAGAGTCTTACCCTGTAGCCCAGGGTGGTTTGAACTATCAATCCTCCTGCTTCAGGCTCTTGAGTATTGAGATTAGGTGTACGCACCACCACCACCACCACCACAGGCTTGGGAGCAATGAGTTTACTGTCCCATTTTGTGTGCTTGCTTCTAGCTCTTGTCTGGGAGTTTGAAAGAGTCACATAAAATTGAGTCTTTTACCCATAGAGAAAAGCCCTGTGTTCCCTTGGCTCTTTATTCTATCTCAGAGGAAAGCCAACAGCAGCCTTACCTCTTCTCTGTGGCAGAGTCCTTCCTTCAGAGTCCCTGAAACAAACCAGCATGTTCTTGCCCCAGGCCCTTTGCACCTGCTGTTTGTGACTTAATTGACTGTTACTTTCTCCACTGGACTCCTGCACCATCTTCCTCCAAAGCTCCCATGGTCAGGTAGTCTAAGCCTTCACTTCAGTTGCCCTTGCTTTGCTATGATTTACTAATTTTGTCCTGCTTATGTGAACTGATACGCAGTTCACGCAATAAAAGTTGTATTGGCTGTTACTTTCTCTAGGATGTGAATAGAGACCAGTGGCTTTGTCACTTCGGAGTCTTCCTTGTCTAGAACAGATGTTCAGTAGGATACTTGTTGAATGAGTGGAGGGATGCTTAAGAGGCTGTGGCTTCCCCAAGTGAAATGTGCTCATAGCCTGGGTCTCCAACAGCCTATTGATGGTGTAGTGCCTTTCTGAGGCAGGTTTCAGGGTGTCCTTTTCTCATCTCAGGTCATTTTGTGAGATCTCAGGGAGAAAGGCAAAGAATTGCTGGCTCATCTTCTCATAAATCTTCCGATCCCTTTCCTGCCTGTGCATGATGTTGGGACCCGTAGGCATGAGGAACTGGGCTCAGCCCTGACTGTCCCTAGGCCGGGCAGAGCATTTGGGCTGTCCTTGGCCCAGGATTCTGAGAGCTCCCGTCTCCGAGCTGCTTCATGAGAGGCAAAGGCAGATTCTCCTCCTATGACAGAGAGGTCAGTGGGCGTCTGAATTAGTGAACAATTGCTATTAGCTAATGTATCTTTCTCACTAAACACAGTTTTATCTCTTTGGAGTCGGCATGGCGCACAGATGGCTCCCTATTATGGTGTTGCCAAATAGAGGGCCTGCCAGACCTGCTCGGTTCAACCAATGAAAGTCACTTCTGTGCACACGAGAGCTGCCCAAGGGCCCAGGAAGAGTCTAAGTCATTTTCAGATGAGGCCTCTCTCCACAGCCCCACCCCCTGCCAACTGAGGTTCTTGCCTACCCAATCCATAAAAAGCAACTGAGGTAGGCAAGATGTTTTCAGGTGGACAAGTGCTTTTTTATTTTAATAGCTATTTTGAAAAAATTCTGGCAAGCTACACTGGTTTTCCATGCGTGGAAGTTACATAACATTTTAAAAAAGCAAATTTGTTTAAGTCAAAAATTGCAAGTCAATTTAAAGAAAAGTGTTAGGAAAGTCATTGTCAGGTGGTATTGGGATTTGAGGAAAATCAGGAAGGTGGCGTGAAAATGTCTGAGATTTGGGGAGTTTCCTATAGACTAAAATGTACCACAAGACACCAACGTCCCAGGACTGCTGAGGGCGGATGATGCTTGTCACAAACTGATAGGTCATGATTCTATTATTTATTCCTACATGTATGTCTTTGCATGTATGTGTGTGCTCTTCATGCACATGCCATGGTGTTCACATAAAGGTTAGAGGTCAGCTCTGTGGGAGTTCCTTCACTCCTTCCACTATGGAACGTCTCAGTAGGTCATCTCTGAGGTAGGTCATCTCTCTTGGTGGCACACACCCTTACCCGATGAACCTTTTCTCTGACCCTCATTTTCATTTTAAAAAAATATTTATTTTTATGTGTATATGTGTATGGGGTGTACGTGTGTGTGTGTGTGTGTGTGTGTGTACACCTGTCCATGTGTGAGCCTAGAGTTGATGATTCTTGCTGTCTTCATTACTTTCTCTTTTATTGAGACAGGTCTCTTGCTGAGCCGAGTGGCTCACCAATTGCTGCTAGGCTAACTCACCAGCTTGGCTGGGAAGTCCCAAGTCTTTGTTTCCCAAGTGTTGGAATTTTGATGCTGTGGCTGCCCAGCTTTGACATGGGTTCTGGGGATCCGAACTCTGGTCCTCATGCTTGCAGGGCAAGGGCTTTATCCACTGAGCCACCTTCACCATCCCCAAATCAACATTTTGTGGCTTTTTGTTTTTTAGTCCCTGAGCTAAGGGCTTACGTGTACATCTTTATGTTCTGCTAGGGCTCTTTTTTCTTTCTATTTTACTCTGCAGTGGGGCTGACGGGGACTAAACCCAAGGCCCCTGATTGAGTTATAGCCAGTCTCTGCTAGTTGTTTGCTGTTTCCTCTGTTCTTGAGGAGCTGAGACACAGAAGCCAAGAACAGTGATAAGCGCAGTTAGAAGTGGAGCATCGGGAGCCTTAACCCGTCTGAGAGGCTGTGTAATATTGTTTGTTGTCATTTGCTTTGAGAACAGGGTCTTGCCTGATGTCTTCAGCCTCCCAAATCCTGGGACTACAAAGGTCCAGTCCCACATTCTGTGTGGCTGTGCACCTGACTCAACCACGTCAATCAGTTTTGTTGTTGTCGTGCCTAGGAGAAACAGTGTAAAGGAGGAAAGGTGTATTTTAATTCGGTGGTCACCCACTGCCATTGTTATGGGCCTGTGAAGGGGCGAAGCATCCTGGCAGAGAGGGTGGAGTGGGGAGGGAGTGGCTAAGCAGGAGTAGAGTTGTTCACCGTGTCACAGTAGTGGGAAGCAGACAAGTGAAGAGGAAGGATCAGGACAAGGTACCCTTTCCAAAGGCATGCCTTCAGTTGCCTACATCCTCAAACTATGCCCCACCCCTAGGTCTATTCAGCTACCAATAGGTCAGCAGACTGATTCGTTCATGGTAGACACCACCCAGATGAAACAGATTTTATTTTTCTCTCTCTAAAAGCTTGGTCTTTCTCTCAGGCTCACTTGGAACTTGCTGTACAGCCTCAGGCTAATCTGAAATCCTGATCCTTCTATCTCTGTCCCCCAAGGACTAGAATTATAGTTGTGTGCCTCTGTGCTCAGCTCAACATTGGGGTGTGTGAGTGGGAACTCAGGGTCTTCTCTCAAGAGGATGGTGTTAGGGAACAAAGACTGGTTTCTAGGGCTGAGTGACCTTGGGTTGACCTTCTCTTCTTCCAGACATAGTCAGTGAGAACCTGGAGCCAATGCTGTGATTATTCATTGCCCTTGGAGCAAGGGTGCTTTAAAAAATGTCACTTGCTTTTAAGCTTATCAGCTGTGAACACACTGTTTCATGAAGGCTGGTGCCTTAGCCAAGTCCTGCCAGGAGCCCTCCAGGAGCTGGGCACCTCTCTGGAGATACACTGGCCTCATGAGCGCCCTGAGATAGCTGTTCTGTGGAGCCTTGGGGTTAGTCTACTTCTCTGTAGGAGGAAGGGTCAGGCCTTTTGGTGAGAGTTTCCCTCCCTTGTCTCTTTTCCTGCCTTTGCCTTGTTCCGTTTCTTTACTGTAAAGGTTGTTACTAACCATAGAGAGTGCTGTAAGGTAGACTCAGGCAGGACATGGTGATGGCTTCCGAGGTCACAGAAGAGTGCTCTTAGTGGTAAAGTACCTTATCCAGCTCCAGGAGGGCTTGCTGCTTCATCAATAGATGGGAGTCACACAGCAGAGTGGGGGTGGCCGCAGGGGTCCCCTGCCCTTCACTGTGACAGCAGTGCCATCCCTGTCAGAGGTCAGAAAGTGGCTCCTGCAGGGTCCTCGGATCCTTAGGGAACCTCTGCAGCACACTTTGCGGTGGGCACTGGGGGTGTGGAATGATGGTGAAGAATCAGAGTCCTGTCTGGTGGCGCTGCCATCCGCTAGAGTCTGCGCTAAGGTCAACTATCAGGTCTCCTGTATTTTTTTTTGAGATCTGTTTATTTTTATTTTATGTGTGTGAGTGTTTTGCCTGCATGAGTGCCTGTGCACTACCCACATACATGCCTGGTACCATAGAGGCAAGAAGAGGGCATTGGATTCCCCAGAGCTGGAGTTACAGATTGTTAGCTGCCACACTGGTACTGGAAATTAAACTCGGGTCCTCTAGAAAAGCAGCCTGTGCTTTTGACAACTGAGCCATCTTTCCACTACCTTTTTTTTTTTTCTTGAATAAGGTTTCATTGTGTAGCTCTGGCTAACCTGGAACTTGCTATATAGACCAGGCTAGCCTTGAAGTCATGGAGCTTTTCCTGTCTTTATTTTTTCCCTTTAATTTATATTTTAAGATTGTAGATTCCGTGTTATAACTCTGTTTTTCAGCCTTCCCCGGAGAAACCAGTAGCTCTGGCAAAATTACTGGGGCCTTCCCTAAAATGATGGCCACCTGTTCACTGACCCTCTCTACGTGTCTTCACCTGCCCACAGTGCCATCTGCCTTAGCCTTGTTGAACAGGATGTGAGAGGCATGGGGCCTAGTGTGAGGAGCTCTCAGGGTGACTCTGTAAGCCTAGCCTTGCCTCTCCCTGGCTCCACTGGCTCAGGACAGGCACATTGTGATCAGTCAGGGAGACCTGCCATGGAGCTGGCTCTGTAGGAGCTGGCTGAAATGGTGCTGTGGACCTGTCTTGGATGACTCTCTTCCCTTGCCCCAGGAATGACCCTCACAGAAAGTGACAGAAATTATGTATTACATAAGCTTGAGAAAAAAAAGAAAGGGGTGGGGTCAGAGTGTGGATGGAGACTCATTCCGGGTATCACTGGGCTGGGGGCATGCATGGTGCCTCACTTTGGATATGCACTGTGTGAGGAGCATGCCTGTAGCACCACCCTGGGCATGCACCGGGAAGGGAGGGAACATGCATGGAGTCCTGCTCTGGGCATGCGCTAGTCTGGGAGTCCAGGTGGAGTCTACTCTGGCCTCACTCTGGGATGGTGCCTGGGGCTTCCTTAATTTTATTTCCTGTGATGTCAATTAGTTTCATTCAGTCTGTTTTTCATAATGTCTCCTGTCACCTAGCTTGTGTAGCAGCTCTGGGACAGTCTGATGCCTAATTCCATCTCTTTCTCTTCCTACTCAGTATGTGGTGACCCTGGTCAAAGTACTTAGCTTGCTATGCTTGCTTTTCAGTGTTCAGGAAGGCGATTGTAGGGAAGGTGACTAGGCTCTGAACGAAACTCCAAACATAAAACCTGTGGCACCTGAGCACACTCCACACACACAAACACATACACACACACACACACACTCATGCACATACACAGGTGTACACACACTCATGCACACATGCATGGACACACACACATACACATACTCATGCACACACACAGGTGCACACATACACTCATGCACACATACACATACACTCATGTACACACATTCATGCACACACACACTCATGCACACATGCATGGACACACACACATACACACACTCATTCACACACATATATTAAGGGACAGGACAGGTGTCTGGAGCAGCGAGGCTTCTTCTGAGTTCTTGGTCTAAGCTGAGGGGTGAAGGAGCATCAAGCTGGGGAAGGGTGTGTCATATTAGCCCCAGAAAGGTAAAGGGCATCCTGGCTGCCTGGCAGCTGTCCTCACTAATTAGACAAGAATTATTGCAGGGTCTGGCTGCAGCCACAGTTACCCGCATGCTCTGTATTTTAATAGGACATATATTTTAATAAGATATTTAACCCAAGATGCAAAAGCAGAAACTATAAAGGTAACAGAAACATGCTATCTGGAAAATAGACTGGAGTGTGTTCTGGGAAAGGCTTCTGAGTGTGACATCAACAAAGGCAAACCCTGGTAGCTGAGAAGGTCTCCCAAGGGCAGGGCCATGTGGAGGCTGGACACAGGCTGTGGGGGAACCGGATCCACATCACTGTCCCTCTGTACCACACCTCATTTCTGGAATGTGCCTTTAGCCTGCCCTGTACCATCCTGTTTCTGCTCTTAAATACAAATGCTAGTTGCAGCCCTTTGTGGAAGTGGGTATGTTCTATATACCCAACTCTTGTGTTCTCCTTTGTTGGTATTTATGGAGTGCGGGTGCATGCTAGGGACCATGTGACAGGGTCATGGGACGAGACCCTTCTCATGACTCAAGCAAGAGAAACCTGTTATGTCAGGGGGGAACCCAAGACAAAAGCTGTGAGTTCTGAAGTGGCATTTGGGAGGTCAGAAGTCAGGGATAACCCCCATGAAAGACATTATGCAGTTGTTGGCTAGGTGGCCCATGACTGGGCAGGATTTTCATCAGGAGAATTGCTTTCTAGCTAGAGATTGTCAACAAAGGAATGGAGTCAGGAAAGGCCCAGGGTCACATCGAGCTGGGTTGACTGTAGTGTGGATTTCACCTGGGCGGTGGTGGAAATGAGGTTGTCAGGGTGGCCTGAGGGCATGCCCAGGCTGGTTTTGAATGTCAGGGAAAGAAGGCCAGGCTAGGCAGTGGAAGGCTTGCCTGCTCCGCCTTCCTCAGCCTTTGGGCAGTGTAGCATCCCAGAGCAGGATCAGGAGTGTGACACCTAAAACTCTGCTCTGTTCTGTGTGTCCCACTGCAATCCCATTAAGCAGAGGCCAGATAGTCTGTACCTTAGAGGAATGGCAGAGGGTCACCCCAAATAAGTCCCCTTCTGATTGTTTTTATTTGTTTGGACTTTTGGGATGGGGTCACACTCTACAGCTTAGTCTGACTCATTCTTCTACAATCCTGCTTTAGACTGTCTAGTGCTGGGATTCTAGATATGAGCCACCATACTCAATTCTGATTGGTAATTTATCTGAAGTAATCAGCAATATTGGGGCTGGAGAGGTGACTCATGAGTTAAGAGTTCTTGCTACTGTTGTAGAGTACCTGTACCTGGGTTTGGTTCCCAGCATCCACACAGCATCTCACAACTGTCTGTAACTCCAGTTCCAGAGGATCCAACACCCTCTCTGGCCTCCTTAGGCACTGGGCATACATGTGGTGCACATACATACTTTCAGGTGAAACACTCACATTAAAAAAAAAATCCCCACTTTTGATCTTTGGCTAGAGGGATAGGATGCCTCTGGCTTCAGGAGTCAGCGTTTTATGGTCATTCCTGGTTCTGGGAGAGGAGATGCTTGGCTGAGAACAGAGGAAGGGTTGTTTGAGGAAGTTTATGTGTTATTGGCAGTGAGTAGGTAGGAGCCCCAGCAGTGGATGTCTCCTGGCTGGGTGGGTTAGTTGGTCTTGGTTCAGCCTTGCATTTCTGGCTGGAAGCTCAGCTGCTAATCTTTCCCAGATTCAGGGTGCCATGGCTGTGCTGGATGAGGCTTTTTCTGGTAGGCCAAGTAGCTTGGGGTCTCTGGTCTCCTGCAGTATGCTCACTTCCAGGACTCCTTTTTATTAAGCCTGTCTTGAGTGGTGAGGCTGTCAGACATTGTCTGAGGGAACAAGTTAGCCCTGTGCTGAACCCTCAGCTCTAGAACTTCCTATCCTCTTCTGTTAATGCATCATGGGACCCAGTCGTCTATCACCCAGGAAAACCTTCATTTCTTGAGTTTAGTCTGTATGCAGTTTTTCTAGTCCCTGGCTGCGAGTGGAGCTGCTTCTGTGTGATTCACTCCCTTGCTGGAGGACCAGGCCCTGCAGTAGTTTCAGAGTCTGAAAGGTAGAGAGACCATTGGATAGCAAAAAACAAAACTGCAGAAGGGCAGAGTGGCAGCCTTACAGAAAGCCCAGGGAGGCCACAGATAGTAATAATCCAGAATGTCTATAGCACTCAAGCTGCAGCCCTCAGTTTTCCTTGCTGAGAGATGGGGGCAAGACTAATGGACCCTTTCTACTTGTTCTTGTGTGGAATTACTGCTGCAATCAGAAGATTTAGTCAGCAAGTCTACTCTTAGGATGTAAGAATTAATCTAATTACTCGTTAGAACAGCCTGGTATGGAGGCAGCACAAGTGTCCTCCAGAAATGGATGGATGGACAGAAAGCGGTAGATCCACACAGTGGAGTATTATTCAGCTACAATGGAATGGAGTTGTCTCTGCAGCATGAAGGAATCAAGACATTATGGTAAGTGAAATGAGCCAAGCACAAAGAGACAGGTCCCTGGGGTTCCACTCTGCCTTACGTTGTTCTAGCTGCTGTAACAAGCTATCAGAAACCTGATGGTTTAAGCCACAGACATTTATTTCTTACCCTCTAGGGGCTGAGAATTGCATAGTCCAGGCCCTGACTGATGTACCTGGTGAAGGCTGCTTCCCGTCCCAAGGTGCCTCTATCACCTCCTCCACCTTTTCAAAAAAGATTTTATGTATATGGGTGTTTTGCCTGCTTGTTTGTCTGTACCATTCACGTGCCTAGTGACTGTGGAAGGCAGAAGAGGCAGAGCCCCTGGAACTGGAGTTACAGATAGCTCTCAGCCATGTGGGCACTTGGGGGTCAAATTCAGCCTCTTAACAAGAGCAGCAAGTGCTCTTAACCATTGAGTTTTCTTTCCATTCCTGATAGCCATCTTTTTACTATGTCCTCAGAGAGGAAGATTCAGGGGAGTTTGGTGGGACCTCCTTTATAACTCCACTCATGACAGTCCTGCCCTACCAACCTGATCACCTCCCAAGACCATCACTTTATAGGGGAGGTAGGAAGGAGCTCAGCATTCGGATTTGGGAGTACATAGCCATTTAGTCTGTAGCACACTCTTGACATGCTTGACCTATGCAAACTTAGAGCCAGAAAGTAGGATATAGATTTCCAGGGCCTAGAGTGGGGAGCCTCTGTTTTGTGGATTATTATTTGTTTTGTGGATATAGAGTTTTTAGTTGTGGTGATGGAAAGTTCTAGAAACGGATGGTGGCAATGGTTTTTATCACAAGTGTTTAAAATAGCGAAAACAAAGATTCCAAAGAGACCCTGTCCATACCCTCCATGTGAAAGGGAAAATGAGAGGGCATCTGATTCTAGTTGAAGATGTATCGGGCACAGTAGCCTTAGCCTAGCCTCTAAGCACTGAGGTATGTTTAGTGCCCGTGAGCCTTGGGGACCTCAAGCAAGCCAAAGTCTTCTCTTCTTGAACACTCCATATGGTGAAGTTAAAGGTCCCTAGTAGCCCCACCCCTCACCCTCCTGATGGGTAAGGTGAGGCTCAGAAGCAGTTCCAGAAGCTCAGCATGGTGCCTGAGAGGAGTGTGGAGGGAAGAGTCTGGGCAATTCCAGTGAAGGCTTGGATTCAGTGACACAGTAAATGTGACCTTCCAGCCCATCCTGTGAGGGGCAGCATCTGCCCAAGTGCTGATGGTCTGAGCAGCCTGCAGTCTGGGGCCTTGGGGCTGATTTGACCACTGCGTGGCTTGGAGCCTTCCTCTCAATTCATCCTGGGCTGCTTCCTGCCAACCTGAGGTTATTATTATTTTTAATTGTAATATATTTTAAAATCCATGTTACTTGCAGAAAATTTAGTAAAAACAGAAGAGTTGCAGAGACTAAAGTAAAAAATCATACGTAACCCTGGCTTGGGGACAGAGACCCAGGGGTGACCACTGTTCCTCTGTACTGTGTTTTCTTTTCCTGTTTGTTCATCCAGTCTCCACAGAGTCACTTCTGCATCTTTACCCATTTGTCCAATTATAACCAAATTGGGATTCTCCTTTCTGAACAGTGCACACTAATCAGGCCTCTTGAGAGTCAGAAAGCCTAGTTAGCCGAACAGAGCAGGTTGTTGGCAGGCATTCCCATGTGTGCGAGGACCTCGGTCAGGAACAGCTGGCTCCAGGGCCATCTGCATTGCTCCTTTCTGTCTCTTGACTATTGGTGTCTGTCTTTGGATTGGCTTTATCCTCCTGGGTCATCTATCTCTGTGACATTGGGTTCACAGTTGTAGTTCACGGTGGGCAAAAAGTTTTAGCTACTTGGCCTCTAGAGAGGAATGAGAGCTACCTCTCAACAGCTCTAGCTAGGCAAATTCTAAGGAGGGGATTGTGATTGGACATAATTCTGTGTTTATTTCTAAGCCAGCATGGGGAGAGTGCTTGCTCTAAGCCAGAGGGTATGCCATGTAGTGGTAAGAGTCCTTTCAGTGGGTCTGAGGGAATGGCTTTACAGCTTGGGGACCTGAGTTCAGTTTGCAGAATCAGCATAAAAAGCCAATCATGGTGGTGAATGTGGGTGATCTCAGCACTGTGAGGCAGGGACAGGAGCATCCTGTCCTGGGCTCACTGGCCAGCCACCCTAGCCTAACTGATGAGCTGCAGTCCAGTGAGAGACTGTCTCAAAGGAGGATGATAGCTGAGGCTGTCCTCTGACCGCTCCCTGCATGTGTACTGCGCACACACACACACACACACACACACACACACGCACCCCAGAAGGTGAAAACATGTATTTTTTTTTTTTTGACCCAGTGAATCCCCTTTGGGAGTTTCTCAGACTTTGGCGAGGCATACCAGCTCATTGAGTGGTATTTTCTGAGAATTATTCGAGTTAGCAGAATACTGCAAGTAGCCAGATGCCTGTCCAGAGGGAACTGATCTCACTGGACGTTTTGCATGTATGCCGCAGACTTCTCCTGCACTTGAAGAATGGAGAAGCGGTTTGGGTGATGATCTCATGGTTCCAAAAAACCCTCACATAATGAAAGCGAGGCACAGAATAGAATATAGCAGATGCATGGTTTTGTGTGGAAAAAAAAATGGGGAAACAAGACTTTGTGTTTGTACTGGCTTGTATAGTCGGCCCTCTGCATCCTCAGGGTCTGTCCTCATGGGTTCAACCAAACTTGATGGCAGCTATTTGAAAAGAAATCGTTCTTTTACTGAGCATGTGCAGAACTTTTTTCTTCCCACCGCTCTCGAAATGAGACGGTGTGGCACTGTTTTCAAAGCGTTGCCATCACTTTAGGTATCAAGAGTCATCGAGAGACAATTTTGAGTTGGGGAAGGATTGCGTAGGTTGTGTGGAAGTTCTGTGACACTCCGTAAAAGGGACTTAGTGCACCCTCAGATTTTGGTTTGTGAGTCTTCAGCGGGTGGTTGAGGTAGTGAGAACCGACTCCCACAGCCACATAGGGGTTTCTCCCTATAGTATATTTGCATAAAGAAACTTCAGATGGGTGTATAAAAGTCATTTCAGGGGCTGACCAGAAACTGGATGGATTGGAACAAAGATTGGCAAAGTAGGGGCTTTGGTAGCTAGCTCAGTGGTTAAGAGCACTGACTGTCCTTCCAGAGGACCAGGGTTCGATTTGCAGTACATACACAGTTTCTCACAACTACCCGTAACTCCAGTTTCAGGGTACCTGATACCTCTTCTGGTTTTCATAGGCACTAGGCATGCATGTGGTACACAGACATACATGCATACACATAAAATAATAATAAAAAGATAAGATAAAGTAGATTTTCTGATCATTTTTTGGATTTTGAACTACACAGTATATTAGCTGTTAATATAGGAACAGACTAGCTTCCTTCCAGGATGATGGGCGGGCAGTTCTGAAATTAGACCGTAGTTGGCCATTGCAATGTCATAGACATTTAAAAAAAACCTCCTCTAACATTTAAGCACTTATTTTTTTATTTTTGAGGTTATACTGTAATTACATCATCTCTCTCATCCCTTTCCTCCCTCTTCCGTTCCATATCTGCCTCCTCGCTCTCTTTCAAATCCATGGCCTCTTTTTATTATTAATTGTTATTACATACATATATGAATATGTATATCGTATATTCCTAAATATAACCTGCTCAGCCTATATACTGTTACTTGTATGTATGTTTTCAGGGCTGACCATTTGATGTTAGACAAACATTTGGTGTGCTCTTCCATGAGGAAGACTTTGTCCCACAGTCCTTCCTTCCTGTAGTTCTTCTGTAGGGTTGAGGCCTTGCGAGCTTCCCTCCTACCACGTTAGCGTGTCTCTTGGTGTCCTCCTCCTTCAGGTCATGTTTAGGCAGCCACATTGGTGAGACTTCATGGATATACCTTCTGGGTTTTCTAGGGGACACAATCTCACAGCAAACTTCCTGTTACTTGGGCTTTTATGGTCTTTCCACCCCGTCTTTTTCAGTGTTCCTTAGGTGTGGGAGTGTTTTGTAAATCTGTCTGTTGGGACTGGGCCCCACTGTTCTATACGACACAGAATATATGTTAAAATGGCTAAGATGGTTTATGCTATGACTGTTTCATGTCTAGCTTTTTGTATCTGTGTATGTGCATGCACACACTTGTGTATGTGTGTGTGTGTATGTATGTATGTATGTATGTATGTATGTCTCACAGATGCATGTACAGCATTTATTAACTATCTCTGCTGACCAGGCACACTCAGCCATGCAGCGGCATGTCTCCCTCCCTCCCTTCCCTTCCTCCAGCACATGGTTTGGCCTGGTCTCCATGCTTTTCTTACAATGAAGGGTACTGCTCCTCCCTGGTTCTTCTCCTTGGCTTGACTCTCTGGAAGGTACCTTGTGAGGAGGATCTGGAGGGAATGAGGCAGATTACTTCATGCCTGGTAGTGGAAGACAGGCACCGAATTGGCTATTACAAGGGGGGAGACAACGGCAATAGACAGCACTAGGGTTCAGAAGACACCTCCTGTGTGACAGCTCAAGGAAGGGACAATAGAACAGAGGCCCAGGGGTGAACAGAACACAGGTAGACAAAATCTGGGGAATTGTGGCTGTGAGAGGGGGAGGGGCATGCTCTGTGGACTGATGTGAGTGTGAGAATGGCCAGCTGGAGGAGTCAGTAGTCATTCAGCCTGGGTGGGTGAGGAGGGCAGGCAGGAGAGGGTGGGGGGTGCAGCAGGATGGAGGGCACTGAGGGTGTCAGAGAGGAGGGAACCGTTGGAGGGAGAATGACAATCAACTTCGCTTTTATTTCTCTCCTTGTTCTTTTGATATGAGGTCTTGCCGTGCAGTTTAGGTTAGCCTTGAATTCAACACGTGACCCGTGTCAGCCTTGAACTCAGAAGCCTCCTCCCTCTGCTTCTTGAGTCCTGAGATGTCAGGCAAGCTTTCACTCTATCCTGGTGAAATTCATGCCACATTCAGTGTCCCATTGTAGGTGTCTATTGGTAAGCATTGCTGTGTAAGCATTAAGTTTATTTTAGATATTTTACAACTATCCCCTCCATCCTTCTCCAGAACTCATTATCCGAACGTCAACCCTCCCTGCTGCCAAGGCACTCTCCATCCCTCCTCCCTCCACTCTCCATCCCTCCTCCCTCCACTCTCCATCCCTCCTCCCTCTACTCTCCATCCCTCCTCCCTCCTGCACCTGGCAGCCACCTCTCTAGTGCCTGACTCAGTGGCTTTGCCTGATCTGGGCATCGCGTAGTAAATGGAATCATGTGATTTGTGGTCTTCTACTGTGGCTGGCTTCTCTCTCTTAGCATAACATTTTTTGCGGTTCACCATGCCATGACCTATATTGCTACTTTATATCTGGTTGAAGGCTGAATAATAGCCTGTTGTGTGGCTGTACCACATTTTATTTATTCATCTGCCCATGTGTGCACATTGGGTTGTTCCCACATTTTAGCCACTGTTTATAGTGTTGCTATGAACATTCACGTGCACGTTTTTTTTTGTTTGAACACCTGTTTTCAATTCTTTTGGCGTGGACCTTCTGGGTCATGTGGTAACTCTATGTTTAACTTTGGAGGAGCAGCCAAACTGGTTTCCAAAGAGGATGTACCATTTCATGTTCTCTCAACCTTGTATGTGTTCTTGTCTATCTGCATGTCCTTGCCAACACTTGTCATTTTCTGTGCTTTTTTTTTTAAGTTATGACCATCCTGTTGCGTGTCATCAGCTTTTCCTTTAGGAAGGATCATCGTGTCTTTCCTTCCTGAAGAACGGATTGGGTCAGGGCACAAGGGATGGAGCTAGATTAGGATGTGGCAGCTGTTGCCTAGGTGAGGGATGATGATGGAATAACAGGTAGAGACAGGGAGTAGTCTAGGAGGTGGTTGAGGGTGAGGTGATGTCATAGGCCCATCAGGAGGGAAGCAGAGGTTCCAGAATGACCTATTTATGTCATGTCCCCAGAGGTTAGGCCAGTGCTGGCACATAGTGGATGCTTTATTCCACAGAACAAATGCTAGCTACCCAAGGAGAAAGAGTGTGGACTTTGATGCTCTTTGGTCTATCCTGAGGGCGTCTCCCAGGCCCGTTTTCAATAGTGTCCTTGGTGTCGGAGACGAGGGCTTAGGGGTGATCTTTGTCAGCTTGTCTAATGCAGGAAACTGCAGGGTGACCTTGGGGCTGGATATTCAAGCGCTCTAAGGACCACCACCTCTTTCTTTCCTTATCCGGAAAAGAAAAAAATACTTTATTTTATATATATAGGTATTTTGTCCGCATGAACATCTGTATACCATGTGTGTGTCTGGTGCCCCAGAAAGCCAGATGAGGATGTTGGATCCCCTGGCTGGAGTTACAGATGGTTGTGAGCTGCCGTGTGGCTGCTGGGAATGGAACCCAGGTCCTCTGGAAGAGCAACCAGTGCTCATTACTGCTGAGCCATCTCTCCAGCTCCTTTTCATGGTGCTAGGTACGGACTGGGCTCCTGTGCCTGTTAGCAGATTCCCTTTCACTGTGTAACCTCCATTCTGTCCGTGTCTCAAGGTCCCTCAGCTCTTGAAGGGACATGTGGGCGGAGCCAGGAGCTGAAGAAAATGGCCTTTACATGGTCTGATGACCTATGGGCAGCTTTCCAGTCTTCTGTCTCTCCTCCTCTTTCTACCCTGCCCACAATCCTCCTGGTTCTCACTCTCTCCTCCTCCTCTCTCTTGTGTTCCATAAATCTCCAAAACAAACACATTTTTATGAATCTTACTTATCTGTCCCATCTGTAGCTTAGAGCAGGATAGAGATGTTTTGCTTCAGTGCTGGATTTAGAGCTTTGGGCATTTGTTGGCCTTGTTCCTGCTGGCTATAGGGCAATTGGCATACACTCTAGGTGGCTGCTGTGAGGCTGGGGTCCTTGTTACTCATGTCTCTGAAGCTCCGATAGATAAATAGCCACTTGCCTTCCCTCCCTCATTACCCTCTTGTCCAGAGAGACCCAGGAAGAGCACAGGAGGTTGGAGACTTCAGCCAGTCTCTGAGACACACAAAGAACTGGACAGGAAGCAGTGGCCACTTCTCCATGTTGGTGGGCAGTGGACTCCTGGCAGACACAGCTTCTTAACTCTCTCCCCAGGGAGAGATGAGCTCTTTGCTGGGCCAGTCAGGAATTGCTTGTTCAGCACTGTTGAGGTGTGTGTGCCTGTAGGTCTGAGGTGCATAGGATGCCATCCCTGGAAGCTTCTCATTTGAATAGCAAGTAAAATCTACTTTCTTTTGGTAGGGCCACGAGTGTCAGAAGGCACTAAATGTAACATAGTCCTTGTCTTGATTTGAGCTTGGGGGACGCAAAGCAAGGAGAACATGCAGAGAGAACACAGCGCTCAGAGGGTGTTTGGTCCTTTCTTCCTTCCTTCTCTCCTTCCTTCCTCTCCTTCCTTCCTTCCATCTAGCATATGCAGGTGGCCTCAGTCCAGGCCTTCCAGTTAGAGTTCTGGATTTCAAGGTGCAGTTCGTCCACTGACTAAGTGCACTGTCTTTAGCTAGCACTCAGCCTCTCCCAGGCCAGAACTAACTCCTTCCTAGATGAGAGAAAACTTCATGCTTCATCCAGGTCAGCCACACAGAACCGTGTTTGGCAGGGAAGGTGACTGAAGTAAACACATAAATACAGCCGCTGAAGATTGTTACAGCTTTGGCCCTCCATAGTCCCAGGGACCACATTCCTGAGTTCAACCAACCATAGATTCAAAATATTTGAAAACACCGCTCCACCGCCCACTACACACACACATACACTACACATACCTCCTGTACATAATCCCCACATACACACATATCCCTACACACACACACACACACACACACACACACACACACACACACAGAGGCTCCCTGAATATGTGTAGACTTTTCTTCCCTCTCTCTATCCCTTAAACAACATAACAACTCCATACATTTTTCCTGTGTAAGGCATTACAGGTAGAGACATCCTAAAGTGTGTGGGAAGGGGCTAGGGAGATGGCTCAGTGGTAATGAAGACTGGTCGTTCCTCCAGAGAGATGGGTTTGATTCCTGGCACTCATTTGACAGATCGTAACTGTCTATAACAATAATTTCAGGGGATTCAATGCCCTCTTGTCCATTGTGCCCCCATGTCAGGCATACATGTGGTTCTTAGACACACATAAGGGCAAAATACCCAAACACAGAAAATAGAAAAATTAAAACAAAGTGGAGGAGAGGCTGTACGTAGGATCTATGCAAATGAGCAGTGTTTTGAGGGCCTGTAGCCTAGGAATGCACCCTGGAAGCAGGATGGAGATCCCGCTCTGAGTGCCCGGAGTCTGGTATGTAAATAGACCCTTTTCTGGCAGGATCTGCCTGGAAGGCTTCTTCATGCTTCCTCTGGGGCAGGCACAGATCAGGAGCTCTTCTTTCCACAAATAGTTCCAGATGTTCAAAGGAGCCAGGTGACTTGTGGGAGCATGCCAGAGGCCAGCAGAGCCCCGGCCATGTGCCTCTCTGAGTCCTGTGGCTGTGACTAACTCCTCTAGTGGGGAGAGGCTCCGTGGTTCCCTCCTGTGCCTGCACCGGTTCTGCAATGAGAGGATTAAGCTGTGCCTGCTTGCTTGGATAACTTTTTGGCTGGCCTAGGAGTGGCCTCTTCCTGTCATCATTTGGTCTTGCAAACTGGGGCACAGAGTGGATCTGGGAGGGGGGAGATGGCGGCCCTGGGCAGGGATCCTTCATTCTCAGTGGCTCCAGCTGCCTGCTGAGGCTGCCTTCAATGCCCCCATGGGAGAAGAACTCTGCCTGCAGGGCAGACCCTTCAGCGCTATTGAAGTTGATATATCATCTTGTCACTTAAGTGACCAGGGCGGCTAGAAATGATTCAGCAGGAAGGCCCAGAATGCCAGTCTTTTCTCAGCCCTGATTCCCCGTGGCAGGTGCTGGGTCTGCTCTCTGGGGCCTGACACTGTAGTGTGACATGTCACTTCAGAAAGACAGAAAGCAGATGTGGCAGGACTCCTACCCCCACCTAGGCTACTTCATTAGATGCCCCTGGATTCTCTGACAACATTCCCCTCATGGGTCTGTATTAATATTCACAACAGAAATGTGAAGGTCGTGGGGGTGGCAAGAGGGCTCAGCAGGTAAAGATGTCCCCTATCAAATCTGAGGGCCCCAGTCTGTGTCCAGGGACTCACAGGATGAAATGAAAACTGACTCTCACACAACACCCTTTTACTTCCAAGTGCACCACGGCACATGTGTCCCCTCCTCTATAGTATATAAATATAAAAAAAAATTAAAAGAAAACGTGAGGATCAGAAATAGAATGATAGCCACTAAGGCCTTATCCTAAGAGTCTACTACAGCAGCTCTCAACCTTCTTAATGCTGTGACCCTTTAATGCAATTCCACATGGTGTGGTGACCGCAACCATAAAATTATTTTTATTGTTACTTCGTAACTGTAATCTTGCTATTGCTATGAATTACAATATAGATATTTGACATATTGGATATCTGATATGCAACTCCTATGAAAGGGGTTGTGACCCACAGGTTGAGAACCATTACTCTACTACAAGTTTGCATCCTCTGCTCTTTTGGCTTTGAGACAAGTATTAGTGTACACACACACACACACACACACACACACACAAACACACACACACCCCAGGCTGAACTCAAACTCACAATCTTCCAGATATTGTCTCCTAAGTGAAGTGCAGGGGTTAGAGGCTTGAAAAGACTTTTGATAGATATTTAACCAGTGGAAAAAATAACATTCTCAGGCTGTCTAGTTGGCTCAAGTGGTTAAGAGCACTTGCTGCTCCTATAGAGGACCCAGGTTTGATTCCCAGCACCCACATGGCAGCTCACAATCTGTTTCTTTTGACTTCCATGGGCACTGGGAATCCATTTTGTGCTCACACATCCATGCAGGCAAAACACTCATATACATAATACTAATGTAATTAAAACTAATCTTGTAAAACAAGATAATGGACGTGGTGGCACGTGTTTGTAATTCATCCCAGCTCACGAGGCAGAGGAGGCAGAGGCAGATGGATCTCTGTGAGTTCCAGGCCAGCCAAGGCTACGTAGTGACCCTGTAGAGAGGAAGAAACAGATGAAAAGGGTGATTCCCATCCCAGGTCCTTTCCCAGGTAGCATTGCTTTGGATCTCAGGCTTGTCTTGGAAGGTGTCCCCAAAGCATCCAAGCTACCCTTCTTCCAACAGGGCTTAACGAAGGACCCCAGGGCTTCAGCAGGCCAGGGCAGAGGAAGTCCACTAAAGCCCACCTTCCAGTGTCCTTTCAAATCCCAGACCTGCCCCCTGGTTATGATTAGGCTCTGTGAGCCCTGGTTTCTTTTTGAAAATGGGAGAATAATCACCTATCTATGCCATAGACCAGGCAGAGATCAAATGAAATAGCATACTCAAAGCATTTAACACAGGCACACAAATGTTAGCTGATGGGCATATTGATGATACTTCTGTTATCTCTGCAGTTGGTTATGGAGAGGAGGAAGCTAAGGAGGGACAAGAGGTTAATAACAGTTCACACTGACAGGGAAGTGTGTGAACCCTGCCTCAGGCTGTTGACCGGAGAGCTGAGGTTGGCAGAGGTAGCAGACCATTTGCAGTGCAGATTAGATTCAGTTTAGTCCCCTAGCTGTCATGATCTGGCGCTTCTTGTTCATCCACTACCAGTTCATTTAGTACCAGGCATCCTGCTAGTGACAGACAGTGGGTAGGATCCCCATGACAGACCCGATGAAGGGCAAGGCCGAGGCCTCTGGGGATGTGGCTTTTTGCTTATCATCTTGAGTCTTGCTTATCCAGTGGTGGTCTAGTCTGCTAACCCTTTTTCTTAACTCTCCAGCCACAGAGTATGGCAAGAGCCGCTGGAGCCCCTGCTGGCTCCTGTTATTCCTTCCCTAGAGAGGAAGAGGGTCAGAGCCCTGGGAGGAGGCAGAGCTTTGCTGTCCCTGGATTTGACTCATCGGTGGTGCCTCTGAGCGTGTTATTAACCTGGAGTGGCACTCTTGGTCACTATGGGCTGAGTTTTCTGTTCTTGGTTGCTTGGTCACAGGTGGAGACTATGACATTTATATTCCAGTGATGTACCATGGCCACAAACAAAGAAAGGCAGGCATGAACTTTGGCCTCACACTGTCACAGGGCAGAGAAACAGCTTAAGTGTCTGTCCCTCTAATGAGAGAAACATTCACAGATAAGGAGTAACTTGTCAATTGACTAGACCAGGCACAGTACCTTGAGGTGCTGAGTCATCACTACCGGGACAGTTACTTAGTTTCAACCAGAGATGGAAACCCCTACTCTGATATGTCACAGCCGGCTTGTTCAGAAAAGCTAAGATTTGGGAGGTGGTTTTAGAGTGCAGTGAAGTAGCCAAGACACAGACTCCTCAACACACAGCGTGTCCTCCCAGTGACCGCATCTACTGGTCCATCCGATAGTCAGCGTATACTTATCATCACAGTATAAATATCGTTAGCAAATCATGGAACAAACTACAATTAAATTTTCTTTCCTGGGTAAGTAACTATTTTTCCTAGAATTATGGATTAATTCATGTTTCTGGGTTTCCAAAGTAACACAGATTTCTTTGTGCCTGCCTTTATTTGTTCTATCATTGTAATTTATATAGCTATAATCCTCTCAATAGTTTTTTCCCCTGAAAGGTTGCACCTACTATATACTCCATGTGTTTTTTTTTTCTAGCAAGAGACCTTATCTCTAGAACCTTCTATCCTTGAAGTGATGGTTCCTTTTCAATAGTAGCCTCCCAAGAAAATATGTAAAAGGAAAAACACTTTTCAGAGCTCTTGTTCCAAAAAAAGATATTTTAGAATATTGGGATTCAGCTCCCATATTTGGTTGATAGTTTAGTCTGGGTATAAAATTATAGATTCAAATTATTTTGAAGAGTTTTATATCCTTGCATTCCAGAGTTGCCATTGCAAAAAATCTGATGATGCATATTTATATTCCTTGGAATATATATTCCAGGGACCAATGAATTTTTATTTACTCGTGAGTCCTGAGGCTTTGGGTAGAGCTTGTGTCATTCATTAACCTGGGTATTTGGACTGAGAAGCTTAGGATCCTAAGGCATGGGAAGTGTTCTTGTTTTGTTTCTCTGATAATTTTCTCCTGTTATGGTACAATAATCATTTAACTGTGCTCACTTTTTGTGGATTGGGGATTCAGCTAGGGCACATTGAAGAGACATCCTGGCACCCACCCACCTTCCTTCCTTCCTCCTTCCCTTCCTTCCTTCCTCCCTCCCTCCCTTCCCCCTCTCTCTTTCTTTCTCTTTACATTTTTTCTTTTTCTTTTCTTTTCTTTTCTTTTTTTTTTTTTTACTCCCAAAACAGGGTCGCTCTGTGTAGACCTGGTTATCCTAGAACTTTGTAGATCAGGCTGGCCTTAAAGTCACAGAAATCCACCTGCCTTTGCTTCCTGAGTGCTGGGATTAAAGGTGTGTTCTACCACCGCCCAGCTGCCCATCTCTACGTTCACTGTATCTGGGACCTCATCTTGCTGGCTCACATGCTAGGATTAGCTGGGATGCTGCACTCCATATATGTTAAGGTCGTTCATTGGCGCTGCCTCAGTTCCCAGGTTCTCTGCTGGGCCTGGAATGTCCAAGATGGTTTCTTCACATGCCAAGGACTATGATTTGGACCCAGATTTGGAACACTTGGGAATTGGCTGGGTATCTCCTTCCATACAACCTCTATGGGTGGAGTGCGCAGCATGGCAATCTCACCAGTCAGCCCTCACATGCTTTCCCTAGAGTAAGTGTTCCTAGAGATCAAGATGGAAGTTTTGAGAATTCCTGTGACTCAGCCATGGAAGCTAAATAATAGTATTTCAGTTCCATTGTCTTGGTCAAAACTGAATAACTAAGCCAGTTTAAACAAAGGGCACCCAAGGGCATCATTATCAGGAGATATGGCTCACCAAGAGATCAACTGGCTACTGTTCCCAGTCCTTTATTATCATCTTTCTCTCTGGAACTCTCACTGGTCAAATATTCGGTCCTTTGGTATTTTTAGTCTCTCTCCCTCATTCCCCTTTTCCCCTCCCCTATCTCATATGCTAGGGCTAGGTAACAGCTCTTCTGTTGAGCTACAACCTTAGCCTCCCCATTGTTTTACTAATCCCCAAGCCTTCTTCTTGTACCCTGACCGTTTTATCCTTATGTCATTTTTCTCCATGTGTCACGGATACAGCATCTCATCTTACCTCTCTGAGGATATGAATTCCTAGTGGTTTTTGAAAGTCCCCCTGCTTCCTCCCATTGTTTGCTTTCTTAAGGTTCCTTTTGTTTATTTTGGTGCCCTGTTAGAGATTTCCTCAAGCCATCCTTGGCTTTCCTTCTGTGTCCAGGAGTGAGATACTAGGAAGCCCATTGGGAGTTGTTGGCTTGCTGCTTCAAAGTAATGGGGGTGATAGTGGTTATTAGCAAGCTGATTGCCCCATCAGAGACATCTAGATGCTAGCTTTTCTCAATGATTCAGTTTCCAGGGGTGGTAGGGAGTGGGGAGTATCATCCAGCTAGTGGGGAAGAGAGTGGGGGAGGTGCTCCAAAGGCTCAGCCTTTCTAGTATCTACCAGTCTCTCTCTCCACCTCTTTTGGTTCTATACTTCAGTTGCAGGGTCTGCTGTCTTCCTGGAACTCTCTAGGGTGAAGCATCCTCTTTTGGCTGCATCTTTCTCAATGATGCCATAGGTAGTTTCCATCTCATATCCGTTGCCTTGTCTTCTGAGCACCCTTTGCAATTCAGACCTTTTCCACACTGTTATTTTCAGGGCAAGTGAGATAAATGCATGTGGTCAGCCTGACATGTCCGTCACAGAAGTCTGAGCTCAGGATATCTCTATTTCCTGAAGGAAGCAAAGGAACATACTTATCACTCTTCACAAGTGATACTTCATTGTGATAAATGTCATATGTCCAAGCTGAGTGAATCATAAAGTGAACACTCACATCCTTGCCACCCAGGTTAAGAAATGCTTGCCGGCTAGGGCAAACGCTGATATCCTGTGCCTTTGTGACTTTGTGCTTTTGTGTTTGAGTCTGAGGCTGTCTGTGACCTTGGGAGCTGGCTGCCTTTGCTCTGACCGTGACGTTCTCAGCTGAGGCCAGGTAGTGGTGAGCAGAGGCGCTGACCACGTGAGGAAAGCTGCTCCGTTGGCAGTTTGTAGGTGATGTGGTGAGGGCTGCAGGGCACAGGCACAGCCAGGTAGGGATGTCTTAAGTGCTGGGGAAGTGGCGCTCTGTCCTAGCAGGTGACTTGCCTGCTATGCCTTCCCTCCTTTGGTACTCTGCCTTCTCTTCCGCTCCCTTTGCTTTTCTAGCCTTACTACCTCTCTTGGGGCCGCCTCTCCTCTCATGGTCCCCTCCTTCTGGAATCTGCTTCTGGTTAGTGCTTTCCCCATCCCGCTGTGCCTGAGGCAATCACCGTATCATTTGCCTTTTGCAAACTCAATTCTTCCCTGTCTGCATTATGGTCAAAGCAACCACCACATATATTTCTAAAAATTGGACCTTTTGCTGTTTAACCGTCTCCCTCCTCTACCGTCTGCAACCAAGCCCTCTCAGCTCTGCCCCTTAATGCCTTGAGAGCTAGATCCTTTCGTTTCCTTGGCCATGAACACAGTCTGTTCCTCCCATTCCCTTCCTCCCTCTGTCTCCAGCCTTCTCTGCTGCTGCCCTCAAATTCACTTCTTGGAGACAGGCAGAGCACCAGACCCTGCTTTGGAGACCAGCCAGGTAGAGTTAAGATTGCTAAGTACCTGTGTTCCCCTACGCTGCTGTCCTCAGCCCCACCCCCCTGCTCCTGTCATATTATTCAAAGTTTTCCTTTAACTGACTCCGTTTTGCTTTAATGGACTCCCTCTTGAAGACAACGTTGAGCCATTACCATAAAAGGACAATCAGCATGGCCAGCTCTGAATAGGTTCCTGTCAAAGCTGGAGTGTTGCAATGCAGATTGTCCCACACCATCTTGGGAGCCAGCTGGGTTGCATGCACCCCATGCAGAGAAGCGGTGCAACTTGGAAGTCCCCCTTTCGCTGGAGGTGGTCAGGGTCATAAACTCTGGAACCAGATTACCCTAGTTCAAGGCTTGTTCTGATACTTGCCAGTAACATGACTTTGGGCATTACTTAACATGTCTGAGCCCTCAGTTTCCCCATCAGCACAATGGGACCAGTAATATTTCATCCACAGGATGTTGGTGAGTAGCTAATGAGAAGACCTTGTGGACTGCTGTAGTCAGCCCTTGAAGGACAGCTGCCATGTTCTCTCTGATGCCTTGGCTCGTCTCCCAGTAGGATGCACTCTCTTTTCCTTGGACCTCATGGTACTTCCATATGTATATTTCTTTGTTTCCTTTATGTGGGTGTGGGGTGCCACTAGGGTGGTTTGTGCTTTTCATTTCTGCCTGGATCACCTTGTATATTTGGAAATAACTCAGACATCCCGTCTATGTAGAGACAGCTTGCCATGATTGCCAAACTCAAGCTTAGAGGGCTGTACCTTAGAGAGGGTACAGGCTGGTGTTCCCCCTTACACCCTGCAGTGATACACAGGCCAGGCAAAGATGCATTTCTTGTGGTGAAGAGAAAGACCAATGGAATTGGTGTCAGAGATCTGGGGTGCAAACCCCTCCTCTCTCATTTCCATGTTGGATCTTGAGGCCCTCATTGGATGCCCTGGAGCTGCCACTAGCTCATACAGGAGCTATAATGCTTTGATCAGTCCTGAAAGTTGCTTGCTCAGCAAAGACTCATCTGAGATTCTCAGGGAGTGATGACTTGCCTATGTGGGTACCCCACTGAGGTGTGACTTGGGGGGTTCACAGCTGTCTTTCTTTGGCTCATCAGCCCTATTGTGTCTTGTGCCTTCTTGCTGCTCTTTCTCCTACCCTTGTCCTAGTTTAGGGCTTCAAGGTTCTCTTGGGAAGGGCAGAGCCATCTGTAACCAACACATCTGAGGAGATGCTGCAGCCATCTAGCCTTGAGCAAGTTTTCCCAGGTTCCCAGATGCAGATGTCTCTTGCTACTTGAGTGTGGGTTTTAGTAGAGTTTATGCCTAGCATAGCTAATGATCTCCTGTGAAACCCTCGCTCCCCCACCCCCAGCATGGGTCTCTGCTTTTTGTGCACTTATGGGAATCTGTAAACTCCAATAGCTCCTCCTCTTCCTTTACATAGGGTCCTGCCGTTCAGTAGGCGCTTCGTGAATGTTTGTCTATAAACGTGTAGCCCTTCCTGACATATTTTTGTGGGGTTGCGGCTGCTCATTTCTGGCATGCTCAGCCTGAGCTGACTTCTGAGGAGAGAGGCATCTGTTATTCTCTGGCTTTATAATTAGGCTATCAGATAACATCTCCCGGGTTTCTCCCAGGTGCTGCTGGTCTCTGTATCCATGAACCATGGAATTGAATTGGGGCGGGGCGGGTTGACATTTGGGGAAGATTCAAGTCACCAAAGGTTCTGCATTCTGCTCTGAATCTCTGTGGTGACCTTAGACTATACATGAGGATGAGATGGAACACCTAGGTCAACCCTGCTGGGTGTCCATATGTGAGCAATATGTGTTCCTTCCTGTAAGGTTCATCAAGGAGGCAGAATCTGCCTGCTTCCTGCACCGTACCTTCTCATTCCTGTCAGTTCTGCAGGCATTCTGCCCTCCTTCCACATTGGCCCTGCATGGCAGGATGGATGTTAGTGCCCCGTCCCCTATGTACACCTGTGGTGTCTGTGTAGCTCTTTCTGTCTTTCACCAGGGATGCAGTGGGGGCTCTCACATCCAGCCTTCTAGTCTTTGGAGCACCTACATCTAGGTTATCCAGATTCTGCTCTCTGACTGGCTTTCTGCTCCCTCTCCATCAGACTTGCTTCTTTCGGATGGGGTGACAGCAGTCACCACCATAGCTGTGGTGATCATCTATTGTGTTTCTGCTGTACGTACCCAGACACTGTGTTGAGGGAGGTCTTTCTAAGCCTTTCTTAAAATAGCAGGGTAGGGAGACTGACACCACTTTAGATGCGGAAGTTGACAGGCAGAGAGGGGGAAATAAACCGACCACATAGCTAGTCAGGGTTGATGCTGGGAGTCAAGTTCATGCCTATCAGACACTCATACTGGTGCTCTTGTACTGCCGGTCTCCCTCCCTCAGGCTGGAGCCTGGCTATGTAAAGCTGCTTCTTCTTCTTCTTCTTCTTCTTCTTCTTCTTCTTCTTCTTCTTCTTCTTCTTCTTCTTCTTCTTCTCCTTCTCCTTCTCCTTCTCCTTCTCCTTCTCCTTCTCCTTCTCCTTCTCCTCCTCCTCCTCCTCCTCCTCCTCCTCCTCCTCTTCCTCCTCTTCTTCCTCTTCCTTCTTCTTTTTCTTCCTCCTCCTCTCCCTCCTCCCCCTACTCTTCTTCTTTCTCCTTCTTCCTCCTCCTTCTCTTTTCCTTGTTTGTTTGTTTGTTTGTTTGTTTTTTTTTGAGACAGGATTTCTCTGTGTAGCCCTGGCTGTCCTGGAACTTGTTTTGGAGACCAGGGCCTGGACCTCACAGAGATCTGCCTGCCTCTGCCTCTGCTTCCTGAGTGCCAGGATTAAAGGAATGCACCACCACACCTGGCTTCTGGCAGACTTCTTTGAGCATGAGGCCTTCACTGCCAAGTCCTTTCTGTCTGTACTGCACCCAGCTTGTCCAGTGGCACATGGTTTTCTGCTCCTATGAAGACTAGTTCTATAGTGGGAACAAGAGTCAAGAGTCAACTCATCCATTCTGTCTTCTCTGCAAGGATTGAGCAAAGACACCGAGAAGTAGAGGGTCCATTCATCAGGGCCAGAGCTCAGCCTGACGTCCAAGCTACCTCTCCTCCCCATGTGCCTCAGGCTGAGTCTTCTTGGAGCGTTTGGTTTTGTTCTAGTTTCTAGGCCATCAACTGTTTCAGCCTAGTTGGCTCTGTAGGGTGGGTGTTGTGAAAAGGTAGAACTCTAATGTCGTTTTTTCCTAACTCATGACTGAGCTGCTGGTGCTTATGACTGCTGAGTGTGGGGCAGAAAGGGCTCTTCAACAGTGGCAGTGTCAGGAAGCCCCCCTCGGCCCCCTGCCTGTTCACTGCTTCTGCTGCAAAGCAAGGACACTCTTATCAGTTGGAGCCTAGGGATCGAAAGGCAGCTGGAGAGGAAATTAAGCAGCAGGATCCTCCAGCCCACCTTTCCTTGATCCTTCTTCACAAATTGAGATAGAATTCATATACCATGAAGTTCATTCTTTGAAAGTATGTGGTGTTCTCCAGGCTTCGGTACATGCCTGGGTCATACAACCATCACAACAGTCTAGCTCTAGAACACTGTCACCACCCATTAGCCGTGCTCCCTTTGCCTCCTCCTTCAAGATCCTGGCAACTACCAATCTGCATTCTGGCTTTGGATTTGCTGGCTCTGGATCTCTCATGGAAACAGAACCATCTAGAACAGTGATTCTGACCTTCCTAATGCTGTGACCCTTTAATACAGTTTCTCATGTTGTGATGACTCCTAACCATAAAGCTATTTTGTTGCTACTTCATAGCTATAATTTTGCTACTGTTATGAATTGTATGTAAATCTCTGTTTTCTGATGGTCTTAGGCGGCTCCTGTGAAAGGGTCACAGCCCACAGGTTGAGGAGCACTGATCTAGTGTGTGTCCCTCTGCAACTGGCTGTTTTCCTTTAGCTCTGTGCTTTAAGGTTCACCATATCACAGTGCAATCCATGCATCATTCCTGTTTGTGGTGAAACAATATTCCATCTTATAGACAACTTGCATTTGGGCTATCTATTCATTGGCTGGGACATTTGGGTCATTTCTGTCCTTTGCTCCTGTGACTCATGCTCTGTGTCCCTTTTTGTTTGATTTTCTTGAGAAGCTGTTCAGTGCATACAACTGTCTGTATTCCCCTAGTTTGGCTAATTTGGGAAGCAAGTGTAAGTGGCCGTGGGGTGGCTGGGGAGCCAGGGTGGTAGGAGATGAAGGCTTTTGAGAACTCTCTGCCAGAGGGAGGCCTTGCACCTGGCCCCGGGGCCATCTGTTACGAGGTGGGTATTTTCCTGCTGTTGATTATTAACCAGTAGGTGGTTATGATCCTGAGAGCAAATCTCCAGGGGCAAGGACTGTTGCTGTGTTTGAGATGGTGAAGTGTTTTCCCAGACATTTAAACAGCCTAGGTCCTTGCTTCTCTTTCTGCACTCAGAGATAGATAACCATTTTTTTTCAATTTACTGATTGGTATCTTTTTTTTTTTAATTAAGTGCACACCCGTGCACACACCTGTGTGTGTGCATGTGTACCTTGGTGTATCCTCATGCCATGGCTTGCAGGTGGAGGTCAGTGGGCAACTTGTGGGGGTCAGTTCTTCCTTCCCACCATGTGGGGTTGGCAGTTGAACCCAGGCCGTCAGGCTTTGTGGCTTTGCCCATGGAGCCATCCTGATGGTCCCAGATCACCATTTTATGAATCCCATTGGCAATGTTGTTATTGCCCTAGTCTATATTTGTACAGAGCTTCATAGTTTTATTCCACAGTATTGCTTTTAATCCCTCAGAACATCACTACTCCTGCATTTGCACTGAGGCACAGAGGTGAGGTCACATGACAGAGTAGCAGGAAGAGCCAAACTTGAACCCAGGAATCACTTGATTTTAACTGTAGGGGATTCTCTATAGTGATGTGCAAAAGACAGTGTGCTGTTGCAGGGGCCCGGGTCACAGCCTACTGAAGGTGGAGACCTGGACCCTGGATGCTGAGATGGTGTCACTGGGACCTCCCAAGGACTCTGCCCAGCGTCTACACCAGGCCCCTCTGTCCTTCTTTGTCGAGATTGCATTTTACTAAAGCCAGGTGGGGGCTCTTCTGGCTACCCAGCACCCTCCTCTCTGCCCTGGAATCTCCTATGCTTCGAGGAGCCGATCTCCCACGGGAGAGCATCAGCTCGTTTGGCTCTGCAGGAGCTGAGACGCTGAGTGGGCTGCAACTCCAGGAACCCTGGGATGACCTGCCCATTCAGTGTCCTCATGCCTCTCCCTCCTCCTTTCTGCCTTCTCTCCATCCTCTTCTTCCCTTCTCCTCTCCACTACCTGCTCTTATCATCAGCACCTTCCCTTTGTGTTCCCAAGGGCCCCTGGGTAAATATGGGACCATGTGACTTTACAGCGTATGTTCCTGTTTGTCCGGGCTAGTGGGAGGGGCGACTTTCAATCTCAGGTTCGTGACACAGTGGCTCACAAGGGACTCATTACTTCTGGTAATGAGTTACCCTTTGCTTGTAACAAATGAAAGTGGTCAAGGTTGTCCCTGGCTAGAGTCACATCAATTTCCCCCACTCATGTGTGATATGTCTGCTGAGTGAGAAAGAGAGCAGGAATGCCACTGGGCGTGCAGCTCCCGTCTTACCCTTGTGTCAGCTGGTGACTGGGTCTGACCCTGGTGTCCTGGGGGAGGCACTGGCTCACATGTAAATGTCATTGTCATGAGAGCTAGGGCAGGACAAGCTTAGGTCAGCTGATCAGAGTAGGGAACGGGGTTGAGGTAGAAGCTGAATTTCACCTTCTTCATTCTGGTCTTTTGATCACAAGGCTAAGGGTAGTTGTGAGAACTTGTGTATTGCTTTCCCAGGGTGGCTCTTATCAAGTACTACAACTGGCTTGAGACAACAGACATTTCTTTTTTCGGTTCTGACCTCCAATAAGGAGTAGAAACACAGGGGCTTGATGGGCCTGGGGAAGGGTCCTTCCTGTGTCTTCTATTTGCTGCTGTTTGGCGTGATGCTTAGCATCCTTCCATTTGCAAATGCATCTCTCTTCCATGTAAGTCCATCATGCCACCACGTGATGTGGGCCTGTAAGCTCACAGTAGTGCCTTCTCTTCTTACATGAACACTGGGCATGTGAAAGGCCTAGCTCACAGCCTTGGCTTACTCTCCAGTCACATCTGCAGAGACTCTAATTTCAGATAAGGCCCTATTCATAGGTGCTACAGTTGAGATGTCAACATACTCTTTATTTTGAGGGGACACACTTTAACTGACAATAGATATTTAGCTCTTAAATAGGAGGTAGGGATGGAAGCAGGAGTGTGCCAAGAGGAACCATGAGTGTGCCTTCATTATAGGTATACTTGAAGCTATCTATATACCAAGGAGAGGTGAGTTCTAATGCGTGGATAAAGGTCCATGTGTACCTTGAGTCTTTTGCAGGGTAGTAGCCATCCTTGTGTCCGTCTTCCTTCCCCTCTGGACTCCTAGACCCATCTTGGGAGTTAGAAGGAACCTGTTGGCCATGAGTATTCTCTCCTGCCCCACTATCACTTGTGAAATCCTTCTGATTGGAGACTACCTTGTGTAGTCCTCATTGTTACCTGCTCCTGGTTGCTCATCCAGCATCCAGGGGAAGCAGGCTGGTGCATGGGAAAAGGTGGATTCCTAGATCTTAGACAGTAATTGCATTTACTCTAGCTTCATGTGTATGGACATTGAACTACATAGCATGACTGTTTATAGTGTCCATCAATGAATGATGTAAAAATCTCACATCCTCCTCCTCCATCTCCAGGGTTGTTCCTGGAGATCCAGGACTGCTGTCAGTTAAGGTCATAAGTCATCTTCATAAATCATCTCAAGAGGCATGGGTGGAAGTTTTCAATTGAGCTTAGATAAGCCTGTCTTCTCTCATGGAAAATTTGCCTCTTCTCTGTTCTCTGTCAGCCTCCCAGCTCCCAAAGGAGGTGCCCTTATCTTTGCCTTAGGGTACCTGAGGGTGCTATTTCCTACCCTTGATCAACCTTCCCTCCTCTCCTTTCTGGCTTTCATGGGACAGGCTCATCAAGAGAAGCAGTGGCTGCTTGAAAGAGGATTGAATGGAAGAGGGAGAGGGCAGAGGTCAGAGGGCAGAGGGCAGGGGGCAGAGGGCAGAGGCTGTGCTGGACCAGCTTCAATGGGAGGCAGGTAAGGGCATAGCAGTAGTCACAGCTAAGTTGATATATGGAAATGAGGTTGGTAGCTTGTGTTGAGAGGCAGACAAAGCTGCTGCATCCACCCCCCCCCCCCCATGTGTATCTTGTCCTCTATGGTTCTTGGACCAATAATGGTCTCGATCAAGAGGGAAGAGACCTCTTTCACTCCAGCTATCCTAAGTCCTGTTACCATGGTGCCGGAAGAAGTAAGGACAGAGGCAGATGGAGGAGAGAAAGGGAGCTGGCCAGGGTGGAGTCACGCGGATCCTCAGCCAGATGTTCACCAGCCTCCCTGTCTGTCTGCTTAGAGGACAGAACGGTGGCCAGCTGCAAGGGACACAAGGGGCTCTGTGCTAGACAGTATGGCCCTGTCTCTAGCCTGGGTTTTCAAGAGGTGTTAGACTGTCCTAGCCTGAGGTCTTGGGCAGCCGGTATAAGACTGTATCTGGGCTCCAGGCTCCAGGCTCCAGGCTCCAGGGCTGGGATTTCTCTTTGGAAAGCTGGGGAGCATGGCTCTAGGGAATGTGGGTTTTCTTCATGAAGCAGCCTGGATTGGGGCTGTTATTACTAGGACAATGGATGGGAAGAAGTAGAGTGAGTGTTCACTCCAATGGGGAATGGTGGGTCTTGATCATTTAACACAGACACAGGCTGACTGTTGGGTGCTTCAGGATGGGGCTCCTGTGAAGCTAGGGGTTTTAACAGCTCAATTGTGATCTCTGTCAGTTCTCAGTACTATTGTCTTGACTTTCCATTCCTCCCCTCCAAGGCACATCAGAGTTCCTGGCCCACTGGGGGAATCCCCATCTCTGCCCAGATGGTCCTGTTGCATAACTTGCTGTGGAAGTTTCTCCCAATCTAAGCAGTCTGGTTGGTGATGGGACAGCAAACAAGCTCCCCCTGGTCACCAGCAAGGGCCAGATGGGAAGTGGGGAGTGTGTGAGAGCATCGTTTCTATGGCAACACAACTCTGTTTAGCTCCCTCAAACCTGGTCCTACCCTACATGGGCTAAAATAAGTTTTACCTGCAGCTTTTACAGCAGGCAGCCCTGTTCTCCCAACAGTGGGTCTATGCCAGCTCTCCCACCCTGTGGTGTGTGTGTGTGTGTATGTGTGTGAGAGCATGTGTTCAAGTGGACAGAGACACCCATGGGATCCCTGTCTCCCTCTGACCCCAGTCCTGTGTCTTTTAGAACTAGTGGTTCTGAGACTTTAGGTGCATCAGAATCACGTGGGAAGCTGGGTAAAACAGATTTTCAGGTTCCATCCTTGGAGATTCTGGCATGCACCTGGGGACTTACATGTCCTTAGGGGATCCTGATGGACCAGGGCCTTGCGCTAATACTGCTTTTGATATTAGTATATTTCAATGAAGAGATGTAGTCAACTCTGTATCATTCCAAGTCTTCAAACTCAGCCACTCTTAGATCACAGAAGGAAGGCTCAGGAAGGCCCTTGCTAACAGCTTCTGTGCCCTTTGGTCTCTTTGCAGGAAGCAGGAGCTGGCCAACAGCTCGGATGTGAGCCTCCCAGATCGGCCACTGTCCCCTCCTCTCACTGCTCCCCCAACCATGAAGGTAAGAGGCTCAAAGTCAAGAGGTGGGATGAAGGGAATGCTAGGAGCATTGTGAAGCCTCCCTGCTGTTTTAGCTTCTGGTCCAGCTGTTTCTGTTCTAATGGTAACTATGGAGGGCCCAACACTTCGGGAGTCAGCATCCTGATAAGTCTGGTGGAGTGAGACGAAAGGATGACTGAGGTCTGGGTGTCTGTGTCAAGGGGCAGTGGAGACAGACGGGCTGTGGTGGGATTGGCAGGATGCTTAGATTAGTGAGAAGCCATGTGGAATGATGGGGCCGAGAACAAGAAGTCCATATTGTAGGGAGGAAGCTGGGTGTTTAAAGGGGCTGCCATCCAAGGCAGGCAGGGACTAAGTAGACCCTCCTGGACTTGGACAGCACTTGATCAGCCCCTCTAGGCTGGCTTTGTTACCCTGGTCTCTGAGGGAAAGTGGCCTGTTGCTTCAGTCTCTGTGAGAGACTTGTTCTGAAGCTTCCATCAGAAAGAAGACTCGTTTGGAGAGAACCCTGTCTTTGATTCCATGCCTAGGACCCTCCCCCTTCCTAGGAAGGGGACTGTGTTCTCCTTCCAGGCCTTTCTGTGTTCAGTCACCCCCTCTAACTTCCACGGGATGACCACTCTGTCCTAGGCTAGTCCTCAGGGAGGACTGTCAGATCAGCTGCACACCCCCAACTTCCTCCATGCTTTGTTGGGTAAAGACTAGATCTGAGGAAGTCTCCTGCCTCCCAAGTCATCAGCAGACCTCAAGGCCTGTTGGCATCAGTCCTGCCTGAGGCTCTGTTCTGAGATGACTCACAAGAAACAATTTGGCTTCTCTTCCCTGCTGCTCTGTGTGGCTCCCCTTTCCCATGGCATCCCAAAGGCAGCAGATAAGCATCATCGCTTGGCAACCGTCAATCTCACTCTGAGCCACGATGGCAGCAGAGCCCTAACTGGCGTTCAGAGATGGGCAGCGTGTGGGCCAGGGTACAAGATGGTAATACAACTCTTATTTTTTTTTTTGGTGGGGATACCTGGGCATCCAAAGCCAGGCCACTTTTGTCAGCCTAGCCCGGGATAGTATGTGACCCAGCCGCTAGAGTGGTTTGTTGGCGTAGAGTAGTCCTGAAGAGGATGTGGCCAGGCTGAATTTCAGCCTCCCTAGAACTTCAGTTGGTCGTGGGAAGATTGTCTCTGCTCACGAACAGCAAGAGTTTCTGAGAGAATGAGGAAGCCTAGGAAGAGTCAGAGAGTTCTCTTGGCAGGCTTCACTCGCATGACTATTTAATTCATTCAACACTCAGTGTTTATTTGAATATTACGTTAGACAGGACTCTGAGTGACAGAAACACTACTCACTTGAGCCTAGGAACTTTCCCAGGCATGGCTTTATGGGGGGGGAGGGGAGTCGACCTCTCTCCCGCTTTCTTCTTTGATGTTTTTATTCTCCATGAAGCCCTGCTTTGGTGACGGCAGGATGGTGATGGCAGGATGGTGACGGCAGGATGGTGATGGCAGCTCCTATGGAATAAGTAGCTCTCGTGGAAAAAGAATAGCTTTTTTGGTCAGTAGTTCTTACAGAGTCCCAGGGAGGAAGCTCATTGGCCGGAGAAAATGGAGTGCTGTGATTGGACAGGTCTGGGTCTCATGACCTACACCAGGGAAACAGAGAAGGACTGAGGTGGCCCGGGGAGGAAAACTGAAGCACTGCTTTAAGGAGGGTAAACAGACTCAGAGTAGACAGGACCCACGACAGGGACTGCTGAGCCGACAGGCCCAGTGCTGGACACTTGCTTAGTGACCCAGGAGTGGACTGAGTACTGAGGTCTCTTTTTCCTTGGGGTTCATTGTTCACTCATTGAGCCAGAAGTTGAAAAGGGAGCCGCAAGAACGAGGGACAGTTAGGGAAGGTGAATATTCTCAGGGGAAGCTCTGTATCAATTAGGAAGAATAAAGTCATGGGGACTTGGAGAGATCTTGGAGAGGGCTGACGGGGCTTCTGTGAGAAAACACTGATTCAGCTGAGCTCTGAGAGTTGAGGAGGACTTGCACTAAGGTAGAGTCAGGGTGGCATTCAAGACCCTTGCTCTTCAGAGTGAGGTGAAGGGACCAGCCACACTCTCAGAGTCTGAGCGTCTCAGGAACGCAGTCTCATGCCCTGCTTCAGACTGCCCTGTGGGATCTGGATCTTACCAGTATCTCTGGTGACCAGAGGCACAGAGCAGCTTAGAGATCCCAGAGATGGAAGGAGAGGAACTGGAAAAGACCAGAAGCACTGAACCATCCTGAGTTAGGGTGGGAGAGTTTCAGCCTGAAGACGGGCTCTAGATCAAACAGATGACTTGCTAAAGATTTAAAATCTTCCCAGTTAAGGGCACTGGAAAGGTTCTGATTTGATTGTTTTTATTTTGTTTTAGACAAGGTCTTACCATGTAACTCAGACTCTTGATCTTTCTGCTTAGGCTTTCTGAGTACTGAGTTCACAGGTGTCCTCCAACCCTGGCTGTGATGGGGACTGTGAGCATTTACCCTAATGACTGTGAGAAGGATGTTTGGACTAGAACAGAGTGGGAATCAGCAGATGGACCAGATGCCACTGTCAGGGTCCCAGGGAAAAGCATGTGATCTTGTGCAGGGCACCAGCAGGCTTGTTTGGAAATAGAGCTCAGTCAGTGTTCTCAGGGGAAGGTTGATGAGACAAGGTGATTTGAAGAGAGGAGGCAAGAATTGTCTCAAGGTCTGGAGCAACTTAACTTGGTGCAAGCATTTTCTGAGTTGGGGTAGCCCAGCAGAGAGAAGAGTCAGATTGTTCATGTGATGTTTTCAGGCCTAAGGCTGTCTAGGGAGAAGAGGGAGTGGGAAGAAGACAGGTCCTTAGGATGGTACTCTGGAAGAAGCTGGGCATAGACACAGAGGGAAAGAGCAGTAACTTCAAGGTGAGGGATGAACAGCTGGGCCAGCTGCTGGGAGAGGCCAAGCATGGTGTGGACTGTGCAGAGGAGCACGGGGCAGAGTGGCCTGGTGTTTGCTGGGATATGACTAAGACCCGTTCAGGGGAGATGAGGTGACAGCAGATGGCAGCCCTGAGGAATGGAGACACTGAGAGTCAGAGGATGTTGACAGTCCCCTGTGAGACCAATGAAAGGAGGGGGGAGGGTGTAGGAGCCTCAGGCAGACTGTCAACCATCCTTGGTGAACTCTGTGACTCACGATCAGAAAGCATCTCTAGATCCAGACTCTGTCTTTTTTTTTTTTAAAACAAAACAAAACAAAACAAAACAAAACAAAACAAAACCCAACACTTTGAACTCAGCTCAGGAAGTCCTCAGCCTATGAACTAAGGGATCTGGCCTTGCCCTTCTAGGTGGAGATCTTGTGTGCTGCTGGTATGGGCTCTATATCTTGTCTCTCTGTGTCTGCCATGGTTTGTTTTGTGGCTAGGGTTTGACTCTACAGCTAGGAAATGTCACCATTGTATGAAGGTAGCTTTCCAGGGATTTGAAACCACAGTGCGCACAGCACCCTGACTTGTTCAGCACAGACAGCAGAGCCCCATGGCATGCTCAGCGCTGCTGCTCCTTGTGGGTTTGTTCATCCTGCCTGACGCAGAGCTCCTGGAGTAACCCCTTTCTTGGTCTTTGGGATCCTTGACCTCCAGCTTAGGGTGGTTGAGTTGTTGTGGACAGCTTGAGACCTTCTGGTTGAAGGAGTGTGCTCTGGGTCCTTGTCTGAATCCCCGTTCCCCCCCCTTTAAGATTTATTTACTTTTGTTAAATGTGTATAGGTGTTTCTCCTGAATGTATATATGTGCACTCTGTGTGTGCAATGCTTGTGGAGGGCAGAAGAGGGTGCCCTACTCACTTGGAACTGGAGTTATAGATGGTTGTGAGTAGCCATGTAGGTACTAGGAATTGAACTCAGGACTTTTGGAAGGATGGTCAGTGCTCTAAACCACTGAGCCATCTCTCCAGCTTGCTCCCCACTCCCCACCCTGTTTTATATCTAGGAGATCTCTCCTTGCCTCCCTGTTTTTGTTTCTATTTCCAGGGTCATATCAGACAATCATATTTTTATTTTGAACTTTTTATGCTTTGATGATTTCACACACACACACACACACACACACACACACACACATACACACACACACACACTATTTGATAATCACACTCCATTACCCTTTCTTGTCCTCACCCTTGAATGCCCACTGAGCCCCTTTTCAAGTCCCTTCTTATTTCCATGTTATTTTTTGAGACACGGTCTCTCACTGGCTGAGACCATGCCAAGTGAGCCAGTCTGGCTGTCCAGCAAGCCCTGGGGTATCAGATCCAGCCAGGAGTCTGTCTTTGTCTCTCTAGAGTTAAGGTTAATAGTACACATTGCTGCATCTGGCCTTAAATTTGTTTATTTAATTGTGTGTGTGTGTGTGCACGTGTGTACGTGTACCACATCGTAAGTGTGGAGTTCAGAGAGTAACTTGTAGGAGTTGATTCTCTCATTCCATCACATGTGTCTCAGGCATTGAATTCAAGTCATTAGGTTTGGTAGCAAGTGCCTTTACCTGCTGAGACATATCTGTTGGCCCCATGCCTGGCTTTTTAATGTGTTCTGGGGATTGAATTCAAGTCTTCATGCTTACATGGCAAGTATTTTACTGTCTGAACCATCTCTCCAACCCCTTGAATCATTTTTTTTTCTTTCACCTGAGCAGGTGCCTGGCAAGAGAAGGGCTCACCTGTTCCCTTGGTAGTGTGACTCGGGTGCAGAATGCTCCTTTGGGTCAGGGAGTGAAGATCCATTTCCTTTATAGATAGGTATAGTCTGGTCCTCCTCTCCCTCTGTGCAGCTTGTTTTCCTAGGAGATTGCCTACCCCCAATATGAAGCTGGGAAAAAGCTGAGCAGATGGGCTGAAATGGGAGCCCAGTTCCCAAGCTGAGGATGGGCAGGGTAGGATGGGAGTGGGGTTGGGGGCTGGCTGCCTGGGTGTGCACTGGATTGCTGCCAGGGTTTTAGTCTTTATGAGTTTGGTTTCCATGTTCACAAGGACCAGTTTAGCAAACTCCCCAGTGTACCTGGCTTTGTGTGGATTCCCCTGGGAACGCCCAGAAGCACTGGTCCTTGACCCTCAAAGAGCCTCTACAGGAGACCTTAACTTAGCAGAGGAAGCCAGATGGCTCAGCATGTGACAAGCTCACAGATTAAAAGTGGCTTCTTAGTGGGGAGGAGGTGCTAAAGAAGGGGCAGCCAGAAGAGGCCATAGGAAGCAAGGTTGGGCTGCCCCCTGGGGCTGTAGACATGACCTTCCTGTACTGAGGAGGGGGAGGAATTAGGCCCCACTCTCAGATTCTCTTCCATCAAGGAATCTCCTAGATGCTGATTTCTCTAGGGCACAGGATGGCTATGACCTGAACTGGCAGAGTTGTCCTTGGAGCCCTGAATAGGCTGGTCGATGTGACCCTTGTTTAGCTTTCCAAGTCCCCCTCATGAAACCCTGAGGCACTCTGGGTCATATGTTCTCCAAAGGAGAACGTGGTGGAGGCTGGAGGTTCTCCGAGAGAGCTGCAGACTGTCTGTTCCTATGTGCTCCTCAGGGCTTTGTCCCCCAGGGCCACTAATCCCTCCTCCCACTTTCTCTTAGTGTTAGTTGAGGCAGCTGTACAAACTTTGAATGTGTGAATAAAGTAGGCACCTGGGGAGCTTCTCTGCATCCCTTTGGGCTGAGGCTCGCTCACCCCCCCCCCAGGCTTACTATTTGCACACTCTATATTTGTACTTACTATACACACTCTGCCTCCTCAACATGGATCTCATGGCCAGTCCACCTCTTTGCTTTGTTCCTGGTGCCAGACCCACCCCTCCCTCCTTATTACTGAACAATTTTCTGTCACATAAAGACACCACAGTTGGTTTGCTTGTGTTCTGGTTGAGGGACAACTGAGCTGTTTTTGGTTTGAGCTGTACTAATAGCCAGAAGCAGTGACTGCTGAAGTATAATCTGTTTGGACTTGTGTCTTCCTCTGTCTTGGATTATCGAGGAATAGAATCACTCCATTAAAGAGTAGTGAACTTTTTGTTGTTTCTTTTTAGGAGACCTGAGTCTCATTCTGTAGACTAGTCTGGCCTTAAACTTGCCAGTATCTTCCTCCCTTCGTCTCTTGAGTGCTGAAGTTACAGGCACGTGCCACCATGCTAGCCTGGTAAAATCTTTATTTTGTTATTATTTTTTCTTGCAGAGCTTGTGCATGCTAGACAAGTGTTCTACCTCTGAGCTATACCCTTCACCCCGAATCTTAAACGTCACTTGAGACTGACAGACTGTCAGTGCTTGCACTGTTGTGCATGTCACCAGCAGTGCCATTAGGTCCTGGCTGTTCTGTATTTTTACCAACATTGACCATTGTCAATTTTTAGCGTTTTGATGATAGACGCCTCAGTAGGTATATGTTTGGCAGCTCACTGTGTTTAATTTGCGTTTTTCTAATGACTGATGATGCTGAGCCTAACGGAGATCTGTGTCTACTTACTTTGTGTGTGGTTTGCTGTTAGGGCCCTGGTCATTTATCCTCATATCGGCATGCAGTGTCCCATCATCTGTGGAGAAGAGCTCTTTCCCCATTGCGTTGCTTGGGTGTCTTAACCATGAAACCTGCTGGCCGTAGATGTCCTCCCATGCACTGTATAGCATCTCTGCCAGTCGTGGCACCTCTCTAGCTGAGGAGCTGAAAACACGACTCCACCTTCTTCCCTGTGTATATAGTAGGCATTGATCATAGTGTCCTTTCCTGAGAGCTTCCACATGACCAGAATCCTGTCCCACCAAGCTCTGTGGAAAGCTCCTGGTAGTCATTTGGAGCTGTCATTTGACAGGAATCACTTTTGGCTCCTCTGCCTGAAATAGTCACAGGAGGTTTGCTGAAGGCCCTGCAGCTGCTTGGTGGCAAGCCTGTGGTGTGTGCCAGAGCCGGTGTTCTAACCACTATCCTACACTACCCTAGCCACTACCCCACAGGCTGGTAGGACCTTCTCAGCAAGGGCATAGGGACTCTCACTCCTGCCTCTTCCCCTCCGTGATGAGGGCAACACACTGCAGGAGCAGTTTGAGCAGTCACGATGTAATCCATGACACCGCAGGTACTCTGTCATGGGCTCCTATGATGGTGATCCAGGACAATGACAATGATGTTCTTGTCCCTGAGAAACAGATCATCACCACTTCTCTTTAGAGAACCCAGACCTAGCTTGTGTAAGCTTTGACTGTTTCCATTACCTCTGGACACTTGGTCTTCTGGCAGGTGGCCCTCTAGAGGAGCCCTGCTTTGTAGAAAGCATCAATGAAAACTGTCTAGGGTCCAAAATCAGCTTGGGGAGGAAAGGATTTGCTTCACCTTACACTTCTACATCACAGTCTCTCACTGAGGGGAGTCAGGGCAGACCCTCAAAGAGTACAGGGACTGGAGGCAGGAGCTGATGCAGAGGCCATGGAGGGTGCTGTTTACCAGCTTGTTCCTCATGGCTTGCTCAGCCTGCTTCCTTCTAGCACCCAAGACCACTAGCCAAGGGCACAAGCTACAGTGAGCTGGGCCTTCTCTCATCAGCTATCAATAAGCAGTCCGGTGGGGACATTTTCTCAATTGCGGTTCTCTTTCTGAATGACTGCAGTGTCAAGCTGATAAAAACCAAACCAAATCCAAAACCAAAACCAAAACCAAAAAACCCACTAGTACAGAGACAGTCACCAACTTTTTCTGAGGTTTCCACGTTTCCAGGACCTTGTACCCTTTCTCCTCTGAGTGGGTGGGTCAGAACAGTGAGGCTCCCTGAATTGTCTCTCTGGGGACCTCTTTCCCCTCTCCTTTGATTCTGCAGCCCAGACCCCTTTCTGAACCTTCACACTGGCCCCATGGTCCCCTACTGGTGTAGATACCAATATAATCATGACCTGGTCCCTAAGGGGCTTCTTCAAACTAGTAAGACCTATGAAGTAGTAACCGTCACAGTTTGTGGAGCCAGTCTGCCAGGGATGAAGGGGCTTCTTAGCTGTGGGAATATTCTGAGCCTTACCTTCCTCATTGTAGAGTAGGGACAGGAAGAGTTCCCATGTGGTGGATGCTTGTCAGGAGCTTGTCATTAGTTGAAATTAGTTGACATTTTCATTCAGAACATACATGTATACATATGTGGCTTGTGTTACTTCAGTGTCAGTATTGTTCCTCAAAAAAAAAAAAAAAGAAAAAAAAAGAAAGAAAGAAACTTTCTGCAAGAGGATACTTTGTCTCTAAGATAGCTGTGCTTAGTGCTAAGGTTAGAGTTAAGGTTAAAGTTAGGGCTAGAGTTAGGAAAGGATTCAAACCTCCTTTCTACTGTTGCTACAGTGTTTCTTCTGAGGACTCTCTGTCCTCTGCCTTGGCAGGCATCTGCAGCAGAGGAGCCAGTACTTTGGGAGCTTCTGTCTCAGACATAAATTGTGGGTTCAGATATCCCTGGGATGCTTCGAATAGGATAAAAGTAAGAAATCTTAGCCTATCAAGCAGATGTGGAGGAGTGGTGTTCTGGAAACTTCTGACTGGAGCATTGAATTCTCAGAAGTCTACTCCGACATAAGCAGGAGTTACACTCCAGGTAGTTTCTATGGGGACAGGAAGGGCCTACAAGGCGGTCTTAGAGGCTTTCAGAAGGGGATCGTACAGAGCCTTGGATTCTTTGGGACTAACGGGGAGCTCTGAGATTGGCCTTGGAACACTTTCTGATCTGTGGGTGCCCACCAAGAATTTCCCAAGGCCAGTTCCTTTTTCTGCAACTGGTGTTGAAACAAGCCTGTGTTTCTGGACAGATGCTGACATTGTGGGGAACATTGAAAAGCTCAGGGTAGGGCATCAAAGTTCTGGGAAGCAGTGTGAGGTGCAGAACTCAGCCTGAGCTATCTGTTGTCTGGGTATTGGGTGCTCGGAGAAGGTGAGTCAAGGCCCAGTCTGGCCTGCCTTACTCATTCTGAAGACCTTGATGGAATACTTAATATTCAAGGTATATCCCTGAGGATGCTCTCTGGGCTGTGTATCCTAGTTATGACATGTGCCTTTGGAGGCCTGACCATTCGCCCTGCCTCAGAACTTAGTGCTTGGTCCTATGACCTCTCCTAGTAAGTGCTGGGTCTAGCTGGGTCTGGCACAGAGTCTTGGTCCTAAACTTAGATTTTGGTTTTCAAAATTTCTCTCTCTTCGTCTCGTTTCCTGTGTCTCTGCCTCTGTGTGTCTGTGTGTCTGTCAATCTCTCTTTGTGTGTGTCTGTGTGTCTGTGTAAGGATTGGAGGACAACCTATGGGAGTTTGCTTGCTCCCACCATCATATGGGTCCCAGGAACTGAACTCAGGTTAACAGGCTTAATAGCAAGCACCTTTATCTGCTGAGTCATGCTGCTTCCCTTTGATCCTAGAGTTTAATAATCAACAATGCCACTAAGTGCAGGTCAGTAAGGCTCTGAGAACCTCAGCTGTGACAGGTCCATTGGATCACTGTGTGGCTTAAGGAGGACATGGGCTGGCAAGGGTTTTGTGAAGGTCTGGACACCATACAGGTGGTATATTTCAGTTTCTTTAGAGATTAGCAGTTGCCATTGTGGTCAGTGAACCAAACACCTGTTGGGTGGCTTTAATTACAAACCCATGTTTCTCTTTTAACTGCCATACACTGCCCTGAGACCACTTGGCAGCTGGGCCTGCCAGATTCTGTCCCTAGCCTACTCCTAGCCCTTGCCCAAGTGTCATTGACCACTTCCTCAAGCTTAGTATCTGGGGCTTTGGGAACCAGTGGGTGGTGATTTCTTTTCTTCTTGAAGCATTGCCACTGGTGCAGTTCCAAGTCCTAATAGCTTGTGTTTCCTTCTAAGCCCCAATAGATCATAGTGTCTCCTACCTGTAGTCTCCCGCCATTCTGGCCCTGACCTCCTACAGACTCCCCGCTCCTGGCTGAGTGTAGAGCTGGAGTTTTGAGTGTTGGGGTGTCTGTCTCTAGAGCCTCTGTAACCATTACCACAAACTTAGTGGGCGGCTTAAAATAACAGCAATGTATTCTCCCACGGCTCTTCAGGCCAGAAGTCTGAAATCAGGGTGTCAGCAGGACCTTGCTCCCACCAAAGTCTGTGAGGGAGACCTTGCTTGTTCTTCCGGCTCCTGGTAGCTCTAGATATTACTGCTTGCCTTCTTCCGCCTCTGTGATTCTGTGGCTGCTTGTCTCCCTGGGTGTCTCTACTTTATGTGTCTGGACACTTGTCATCCGATGAGCCCTCTGGGTAGTTAGTCCAGGATGGTGATTGCATCTTGAGAGCTGTTTCAGTTCTGTTGTGTTCCTGCGCCTTAGACTGGGTGAGTTACAAACACCAGACATTTGTTTCCCACCATGCTGGAGGATGGGAAACCCCAAATCAAGTGGCTGGTGGCTTTGGCATCTGGAGAGGCTTGTTTCTGCTTCCAAGATGGCACCTTGCTGTTGTGTCCCCCCACATGTGGCCCTTTTGCATATGACTCCATTTGTTAGTATAGTTCCATCCAGTCCTTTTATAAGACACTGATTTCTTTTGTGGGGTCAAAACCCTCACGAGCCAGTCATCTCCCAGAGGCTTCACCTCCTGATGCCATTCTCTTGGGCCTTAAATTCTAACACGTAGATTTGAAGGGATGCACATTCACACCATGGGATCTGTTAGTGTGCATCCCATGGGCCACCATCCTGTCACATGGTCCCATCCACAGACTTCTGATGTGCACCTGTCTTTTGGGTAGGGGTAGCATTTGACCTGATATAGGGTCTGGACTGTTCTACCCTGAGAGCTCCTGGTGGGAACGTGATGAGGCCCATAGCCTGGTCAACACTTAATCCACTTGTGTAGTTGTTAGATGTGGTTGTATTTGTCTGCAAAGGGGAGGAGTGTGACAAGGTTGGGAAGACCTGGCCTTTTACAGCCAAAGCTCACACAGGCAGGGATGGCGCTATCCGTTTCTACTGCTGCCATAGAACCCAGTATGCACGGAGTCCACAGTAGATGCTCAATAAATACTCACCTATAAGTGATAGATGAAACCTCTTGATTGATCCATATTAGAATGTGGATGTGTGTGAAAAGCCCAGTATTCTTCTAGAGGATTTCTATTAAGACTTGTCTTTCTTGCAAGTAAACAGTAACAACAAAACCCAGCTCCATGCAACTACTTTTAACGAATGTATGCTTATTGTGAAATGTTTAAGCAACATTAAGTACAAAGAAGTACATTGTTAATAATGCCTTAATGATCCTGTTATCCAGAAATACCCAGTATTACCACTTGCTAAGCATCCAGAAAGCTTGGCATCATACAGACAGATAGAGAGCCATGCATAAATGAGATCACTCTGTTTATGCTCCTTTGTAATAATAAAAAGAGCCTAATTCAATTTTCCTTGCATTTATCCAATGAGGCAAAAACCCAAGTGGCTCAGAAGGAATTGCTGGAGTGGAGAGAGAGAGAGTTCCTCTCTAGAAGAGACAGTGTTTTTCATGGGTTCTTTAAAGATTTTGAGAAAGATCATTGTAAAAAAAGAACCAAGCCAGGGATGGTGGTGCACACCTGCAATCCCAGATCATGGGAGGTAGAGGCATGAGGATCTGAGTTCCAGGCTACCCTTGGCCATATAGTGAGTTTGAGGTCAACCTGAGCTACAGTGACCTTGTCTCAAAACCAACAAGCTGGCAATGAGGCAAGCCTTGGAACATGTAAAAGATTAATACTGAACGATAGTGCTCCTCTGCGTTGTGACTGGCTGCCTGCTTTGGAATGTGAGAATCAGGTGGGTTTTGGAGGGAAGACAGTACTGCCTGTGAACTTGACCCCTTGAAGAGTGTTCTCCTTTTGAGGGGAATGGCTGTGGGTAGTGCATTTGTTTTTGCAGCTGCGTGGACGAAACCTTCCAGAGCTTGGAACTCCATCACATGTGGTAGCCATGCTGAACCTATCTCAGGATCGAATTGTGTCTGTGAGAGGGTAGCATGGGCTGAGCTAATTTGATTTGGCATGGAGGGGGCGTGTCTAGAAGTTTCTGAAATGTCAGATGTTAATACAATGGCTGGCTGACTCTACAATGGTTAGTGAGTGGATGGCTGGGTAGCATCATTTGTTGTACAGGAGGGATGCATGAGAAAGGAAAGGGGAAGGGGAAGAAGAAGAAAGTAGGTAGAAGGAGGGAAGGAAAATGGAAGGACGGAGGCTGGTGGCAGTCATCAGGAGGGTAGGGAGAAGAGAGTTGAGGTGAGTCTGGCCAGCATCATCAAGGAACATGAGCTTCAGGGCTAGACTGGATTTGTGCTCTGACAGGCTTTGGCAGCCTGATGGAGCTTACAGCACTCTTAAGAGGGATGCACCCTGCAGTCCTTTGTAGCAGGACCTGTTGTATTTCTTGAGCCCTTTCTTCTCAGGGTCTGGTCCTGGTGATGGTCTGGCCTCTGAAGTAACTAGAAAACTCATCTTGTCTCAGAGGATCAGGATGAGAGCCAGGTCAGACGCACTCAAGGCCTTGTCCCACTGATGGTATCCAGGTGGCGCTCTGGAGTCTCCTTTGGGGTTTTTTTTGCATGGTCAACAGATCTGGGCTATGGGGGACAGGAGACAGAAGCTGGGGTGGATTTAGGGAGGGCCCAAGGCTTAGTGACTTCTGATTGAATTGGGAAGATGTGATCCGTAGGAAGGGTAGAACCATAGAGATGGCCCTTTGAAATCAACATAAGATAGCTCATGGCCTTGGTGATCTAGGACTGGCTGTTGAGGGAAGAGGGGCCTGGATAAGCTAAAAAAAATAATAAATTTAGGAAGCCCCTAGACAGTGACCCCCTCCCCACTCCTACTTTCTAAGAAGGGATTGATTCAAGGATATCTGGGGGGGGGGAGAGAGGATTTCATGCTAACTGACTTTCAACGCTCCTCAAATATCCATTTAGCAAAGCAGAAAGCAGGTCAGGAGCACCCATTTGTTTTTTAGAAGCTGGAAGGTCCTTCTGTAGTGCTTAGGGCAGTTAGGGACCTGTCACAGGGACGCTCACAGGCACCTGAGTGTAGTGATGGTGGTAGAGGTAGGGACCAGGCAGCCAGGCAGCCAGGCTTCCGTGCAGCAGTTCAGATGTTCACTTTAACCTTTCTTCTTGTTTATTTACTTATTTATTTAATAATTCATGTGTGAGCATGTATATCTGTACACATGTGTGTGGGTGTACACATGCCACAGTGTGCATGAGGAAGTCAGAGGACAGCTTTCAGAATTCAATTTTCTCCTTCTTCTATGTGGGTCTTAGGGAATGAATTCAAGTCATCAGGCATTGTAGCAGGCTTTTGTAAAGACTGTCTCACATAGCCCAGTGTATTAGGGTTCTCTAGAGGAACAGAACTTACATAATGAATCAATCTACCCACCTTCCTGTCTTTCTGCCTGCCTGTCTATCTGTTTATGTCTGTCTGTTTGTCCGTCTGTCCGTCTGTCCGTCCATCCATCCATCCATCCATCCATTAAGACAATTTATAAGGATGGCTTACAGGTTCTGGTCTAGCTAGTCCAACAATGGCTGCCTACCAATAGAAGATCTAAGAATCCAGCAGTTGTTTAGTCCACAAGGCTGGATATCTCAGGTGGTCTTCTATACATGCAGAGTCCTTAAGAAGTAGGCTGCAATGCCGGTGAAGGAGTGGACTTGTTGTCAGTGAGGTTGGGGGCAAGCAGGCAAAGAAAGCCAGCTTCCTTCTTCCATGTACTTTATCTAGGCAACCAGCAGGCAGTGTGGCCCAGATTAAAGGTGGATCTTCCCATACCAAAAGACCTGGGTTAAAGGTGGATCTTTTCATCTCTGAAGACCTTGATTAAAAGTTTGTCTTCCCGCTTCAAATGATTTAATTAAGAAAAAAATCCCTCACAGGAATACCCAGTTTGAGTTTTAGTTAATTCTAGATGTAGTCAAGTTGACAACTAAGGATAGACTCAGATTGGCCTCAAACTTGCTATGTAATTGAGGGTGACCTTGAACTCCTGACCCTTCTACCTCCACCTCTGAGTGCTGAAATCACAGGTGTGTGCCACCCTGTCTGGCCTAGCATTTCAGTTTTGAGGAGCAGTGAATGGTTAATAGAGACAGTTCCAGAATGTGGTGGTTTTGGGAGGACCCATTTCCTAGCCCCATTCAGTTTCAGGTAGGCCACCTATATGCTAGGTGTCTGGTCCCATGCTTTGTCTCCAGAGCCAATGACTCTGAGCCAATTCCTTCTTCTCATGCTACTACCGTGTGGGTTTCCTCTCCTGATGATGACGCTGTGCCCACCTGGGTCATGCTGCTGCTTGTTCCATATCAGGGCAGCCTGTATTCTATCTATAACAGCAACACTCATGGCTGGGTAAGCTTATACATCTGTAGTTCTGGGGCTAAGGATGAGGGCATCTCTGTGGAGCAGATGGGTCGTCCTTATGGTTCAGAGGCGGGGCCAGGCCTTGTTCAATCCTTGCCTCTTCATGTGTAAGACAGGGAACCACACCAGCTTACATCTCTGAAAGATTTCATGGTCTTGTGACTGAGGCTCCTCCATTCGGGTTTCATTGTTTTGTGAACCTGTCACTGGTGAGTTCTCACATGCCCTTATCTTGATCATATACCTTGGGGTTGGAGATTTGTTGAATGTTCCTCTCTATGTTTTTCTAAAGAGGAAAGAAAGCTTCATACCCTGTTATCACATTAGAGTTGAGACATGACCTCAGTTTAAAAATAGTTTTTGAAGATTTATTGATTTTAATTTACATGTATGAGTGTTTTGCCTGCACCTGGGTCCATGTACATTTCTCATGCCCGAAGAAGTCAGAATAGGGCACTGGATGGATTCCCTGAAACCTGAGTTACAGATGGTTGTGAGCCATCATGTGGGTGCTGGGAATTGAACCCAAGTCCTCTGCAAAAGCATAAAGCGCTCTTAACCACTGAGCTACTTTTCATTCTCTTGATTGCTTTGTAATGTTCAGTTAGCAAACTTGCAGATCCTACATGAAGGGAGAGAGGGGGAGAGAGAGAGAGAGAGAGAGAGAGAGAGAGAGAGAGAGAGAGAGAGAGAGAGAATGAGTGAGAATGCTTTATTTTCTCAGTTATAACAGAAGCTTGTCAAATTTTTTCATTTGTTTAGATTTTTTTTTTTAAACAGGCTTTCACTATGTAGTACTGGCTAGCCTGGAACTCAACATGTAGCTCAGGCTGGACTTGAACGTATAGATCTACAAATCTCTGTCTCCTAAGTGCTGGGATTAAAGTCATTCACTCTGAATGAACATTTTTTTTGGAGACAGTCTCATGTAGCCTAGCCTGGTCTCAAACTTGCCTCTTACGTGCTGGGGCTACAGATGTGCACCGTCATGTCTGGCTTTATGTGCCACTAGAGCTCCTGGATAGTGAACCCAGGGCTTGAGGTATGCTAGCCGAGCCCTCACTAAAAAGAGCTGCACCCCTTTCTCATTTTTTTTTTTGAGACAAAGTCTTGCCATGTTTTGGAGGCTGACCTGGATTTTACTTATTGCCCAAGCTGGCCTGGAACTCATGGTCCTGCCTGAATGCTGGGATTATAGGCATATAATACCACCATCCCCAGCCTTTATCTACCCTTTTCTTTAAAGTGCCATTGCTTGCCTCCAGTCACACATCGCCATCCTCCTCTGATCTAGCTTAAATTTTTCTTGCTGCACATCCAGACTGCTGTCTCACAATCTGGCAGTGGAATCTGCTCAGAGGTAGATAATGACACCTAATCCCCTATAAATCTGATTTCTGCCTTGTTCTAAACCACAGCACAAATTTGCTTCCAAGACCCCTGTCATCTCTTTGTTAGTGGAGTGGGCATCTGTGTGTGGGCCCGGGGTCATTAGGCTGAGGCCGGGAGGCGACTCATTGTGCTTAGATAACCCCAGGTGACCTGCCTGGTATGGAAACTCCCCCTCCTCCTCCCCCAGGTCAGATAGCGTTGCCTGGCTACGGGAGGCTCCAGTGGGGAGAGAGAACAGGCACACATGTTTAAAATTCAATATTGTGTCCTGGCAAACACTCCAGCGGGGCCTTCCAGCCCACTGGTAATCTCTAATTCTCCCCACTCCTTGTGGGCGGGGCTCTGCCCTGAGACCCAGATGGTCTCTTCTGGGAATTGTCTGTCAGCTGTTGTGAGGGTCAGGGTGGGGGGGGGCTGGTCACTACCTTGGATCATTCTGAGCAGATTCCTGGGAGGCCTGGGCTGGCTGGTGCAGACCTGTCCTTTAGAGGGTATCCCGAGGAAGAAAATCTAGCAAGGCCTAGTCCTGTCACAGGTAGTGTCCTTTTGAGAGGAAAGGCTACTTTCAGAGAACAGCCCTTCTCTAGGTCACACAAAGGGCATCTGTGACTCTTTCCATGGGACCATCTGTAAACGGAGACTCCTCACTAAGTTGGTTGAATCTGAGTTTGAAGGTGGGATTCCAGGTGTGATATGGCTGGCTTCCCTGAAGCCTCGTTTCTTTCTGAGGTAGTTCAAGGGCTCCTCAATGCTGCGTCCTGATAGAGGAGCAAGGGAGTGAGCAGACACTCCTATGTGCAGTGGGAAAGTAGGCCACCTCCTCTTCCATAGGTTCACACAGCCTTTTCAGGCATCCTAGAAGCATCTAGTCCGTCGTGTCCTTCCTGACAGGAAGGCATCACGTGGATCCAGCACTGGAGCTCAAGAGCAAGTCGGGTGATTTTTTTTTCTTGCATGTGCAAGCCTCTCACCCATAGCTCAGAATCCTCTCTCCACCCACAGCCCCTCTCCAAACACAGCTGGGAAGCTGTCCCCCCCAACCCCGTGGGTCTTCCATGCATGCCTCTAGTGAGGTTTCAGCTCCTCACACACCACAGGGTGTTAGGAGGATCCCCACACTCACTTATAGTGTTATTGAATATTTCTCACGGGTGAATTCTGCCTCGGGCCTGGAGACACACACAGCAGGAGACAGCAGGTACAGTTCTTATCCTCACGTGCCTGACTTCTGGACAGAGAGACACTGTGATCAGAAACCCAGCACCTGACTGCATTGGTCAGAGAAACCAAGCACCTGCTTGGGTGCTCTGAGGGAGAGACATGCATTGTGTTTTGGCATTGATGACTTTAAGGGTGGGACATCAGGGTTTCTATTGCTGTGATAAAATACTGTGACGAAAAGCAACCTGGGGGAGGAAAGGACTCACCTCATCTCACACTTCCAGTAAGAGATGTCACTGCAGGAAGTCAGGGCAGGACTTGCACAGGGTAGGAACCTGGAGGCAGGAGCTGAGGCCAGGCAGGAGCACTGCTTACTGACCTGCTTCTCATGGCTCTCTCAGCCTGCTTTCTTATCTCCTACTCTGGACCACACTCAGTGAATTGGGCCCTACCACATCAGTCATCAATCAAGGAAATGTACCATAGGCTTGCCCACGGGGCAATCTGGTGGTGAGGGGGACATTTTCTCAACTGAGGTTCCCTCTTCCAAAATGACTCTAGGTTTGTGTCAAGTTGACAAAATCTAACCAGCACAAATGGGAAAGACAAATGTGTTTCCTTGGGTCTTGCGAAGCGTCTACAGGAAGGGGACAGGTAAGCTGTGCGTCATAGAGAAGGAAGGGCTTTGTGAAGGGCAGGCAGAGTACATCTGGGCCCTGGAGATAATAAATGCAAAGTACATGGACAGGTAAGCACCTGCTCCTGGGGAGCAGACAGGAATTGTGGCTGCAGGGGCATGAGTAGGGGAGGGCATAGAGGTAACACACATGCACACACATACACAGATACACACATGCACATACACACATACACACACACACACTCACATACACATGCACACACACATACACACATGCACACACATATACACATGCACACACACATACACACACATACACACACATACACACACACACTCACATACACAAACACATACATACACATACACACACATACACACACACTAACATACACACATACACACACATGCACACACACATATACACATGCACACACACATACACACACACTCACATACACAAACACACACATACACACACATACACACACACTCACATACACATATACACACACATACACACACATACACACACACTAACATACACATATACACACACATACACACACACACACACACACACACACACACACGGATCCTGAGAGTGGGTTTGGATATTTTAAAAAATAATTTATTTTTATTTTAAGTATATTGGTGGTTTGACTGCATGCATGTCAGTATGAGGGTGTTGGATCCCCTGGAACAGGAGTTCCAGACAGTTGTGAACTACCATGTGGTTGCTGGGAATTGAACCTAGATCCTCTGGAAGAGCAGCCAGTGCTCTTAATCACTGAGCCATCTCTCCAGCCCCATGGGTTTCTCTTTTTAAGGATTATGTTTTGGTTAGTATTTGTGTGTGTGTGTGCGTGTGCGTGTGTGTGTGTGTTGCCGTCAGAGCACAGCTTTTGGGACTGGTTCTCTCTTGTCATATGGAGCTTAGGGATGGAACTCAGGTCGTCAGGCTTGGTTGCAAGAGTATTTACATGCTGAGCCATCTCCTTGCCCAGAGGTTTGAGTTTAATTAACAGAGAGATGTGATTTACATCTGGCAGCCGTGTGTGGAGAATGGATTATTGATCAGCAGATGTGGGAGGAGGGAGACTTCATGAGAAGCTGTCACTAGAATCCAGGGCCTTGGACCTGGGCAGTCAGTGGAGGTGTCAAGAGTGAGTGAATGGTCGTTATGTTAGAGAGGCCAAGTCAATGGAATGGGCTGGTGGCAGGGGAGGGGAGGGAGGAAGCTAGATGGATAGGCCAAAGGAGACAGGAAGAGTCTGTCACAGAAGGTGTGGAGTGTGTGGAGGAGGGGGCCAGGCCTGAGACTCCACCCACTCCAGAAGGAAGAGTGGTTCCCAAGTGTGAAGCCCTGGTGCCTGCTCTGCCGCTGAAGATAGAGGGCTCCCTTTGCATCCAGGTGCTCTGCGCTCTTGAGGTGGATGACTTGTGCTGCCTGCCAGCTCCAGGAGATGGTGCTCTGTAGATTTCACTGTGTGCCTGCTGTGCTCTGCCCTGCTGTGCTCACCTGTGTCCCTCCCTTACCTAACAAACACATCCCTACCTTTAGGCCTTCGAGGGCAAGCCATGGTGTTCATATTCCTGGTGGCCCTCTCAAAAAAGTTACTCACTAGGTACCACTTGTCAAAGTGATACCTACTAGGTATCTAGATATCACTAGGTACCTACTTGTCAAAGTGACTTCTTGATTTAGTGAAAATGGCCCAGGATGGTGGTACATACCTGTAATCCCTGCACTTGGAAGACTGAGGCAGGAGGACTGGAAGTTCAAGGCCAGCCTGGGCTCCAGAGTGATACTGTTTAAAAAGAAAAAAAAAAAACAACAACAAAAGAACAAACAAAAACAATGAATGAAGTTGGGTCTGTGCTTTAGGCCCAGGGCACCTGTTCCTTAGGGAGCTGAAAGGCCCTGGGAATGCAGGTAGGATTGAGTGAAGCTGGAACTCTTGGATGGATCTACATGCTGGGTTCTGGGCAATCCACTGTGATCTGGAACTTCTTTGACCTCTGCCTGTAGGCTGTTTCTCCCCTGGGACTCACTAGCCACTCCCCCTTGTAGCCAATACCATCAATGACAAATTAGCTTGTGGCTAGGGAACAGGTCCTCAGCGCCTCAGCTGCACACTATGTTGGCTGGGTAGACCCACTGCCCACTTCCAGACTCACCGTTCCGCTCTCTTAGACCTTACCTGAGCCAACACAGCTTCCTCAGTCAGGGCAAGGACATCTGATAGGCCTCACTTGCTTTGCTGGCTGGTCCACTGTTGCAGTCTGGCCTTGCTCAAAAGCTTTGAGTCCCAGATGTGCAAGGTGGCTTGCACCCTTGAGATCAGGGCTTCTCGCCATTTCTGGCACATGTGCTGGATACTTCCATCGCTTTGGCTAGCGAGGTGTTGGGTTATGAGCAAAAGGATAAGGTTCCTTGATGTTCCCTTGCTCCAAGACCTTCCTCTGTTGTCTGTGATCCTGAGCCTGGGTCAACTGGGGAGGCAAACTGGAACCAGTGGCGGATGAGAACTGTTTGTGACAAGCAGGCATGTGCTGCTGATCTCTTTTTCCTTGTCTTTGGGGCCCATCACCCTTAGAGGGACTGGGAGTGTGTTTGCGATGAGTGTTTACTGTGTGTGTGGGGTGGGGGTGGACTTGAATGCAAATGTTTTGGGTAGCACTCTGTTATGCCAGCCCAGTGTTTGGGGTGTCAGGGGTGGGGTGGATATTATGGGACTCTGCACTGTGAATGCATTTTCAGTCAAATGATTTTCCCCAAGCAGGAACCTCTGGGCCTGGAATGGACAGTCTACTGTTCCTCCCATAAACCTAGTTAGAGTCTTCATTTGCCCTAGCACCCCATTTATCAACCCCAGCCGCCAAAACAGGGAAGGCAGTCGTGTTATTTGACGTGTGGCTTATGCAGGGGAGCGCTGTCTAGCGTCAAAGCCTCCGTGTGTTGTATGTGTATAATTAGGAGCTGGGCTGAAGTACTCATTGAGGTAATCGTTAACCAGAACATGGAAAAGAAAGGAACGTGCAATCTGCAGATGTTCTCCTTTCCTGCAGGTTAACCTGAAGTGACGCTCCCAGCTGGTGGGGAGGCTAAGCACCCCCAGACTCCCTCTGCCATGGCTCTCTGGTGAGGGAAGGCTGGGGGTCTTTTAAGGGTGGCTGGGACTGGTGGGATGACTCAGATGACATGTCCTGGGCACATCAGAAGAATCATGCACTCCCACCCCCACCCCATATTTCTCACGAGCTTTTTTCCAGTCTCTCTCTTTGCTCTAAACCAGTGCTTTTCAACCTTCCTACTGCCGTGACCCTTTAATACAGTTCCTCATGTGGTGATCTCCAGCCATAAAATGATTTCCATTTCTACTTTATAAGTGTGATTTTGCTGTTATAAATCATAGCAATCTGATATACAGGATATCTAATATCTCAACCCACAGGTTGAGAACTGCTGCAAAACCAATTAATTTACACATTTGTTGTGCACCTACTGTGTGCTTGGTGAGAGCCAAGCTCCAGTAAAATCCCAGGACTCTGTTGTCCCAGGTGCGGGAAGGTGTTCAGAAGAAGATCTAGATCATTGTCATTCTTCAGTAACTATCCCCAGGCCCACGCTCACCACTGACTAACAGTGCTGCCCTGGGTAGGTGGATGGGTGCTTTGTTCTTCGTTTTTGAAGCAGAGGTGGGGCAGCTGGGGTCACCAAGGCCGGATGGTGCTGGATGGTGCTGGGGCAGTACTGGTCTGCTGCTGGTGACAGGCACCTAATGATCCCTCAGAGGACAACAGAAACTCTCCTGGAGGAGAGTGGGAAGTGAGGCACAGGAGGGCAGAGGTCCACCGGGGAGTGTAGGCAGTAGTCTGGGGATTCAGTTCCTAACATTTGAACAGTGTGAGGTTGGATCCTTTCTGGCTGGGTTATCTCCAAGCAGCCCTGGCGGTGAGTTGCCTGGTGGTCTAGATGACTCTGCATGCTGGAGACTGGTGTGCTGAGCTGGGGTTCACAGCCAAGTTACTGGCAGGACTCAGAAACCCTCTCTGGTGGGTAGCCAAGCTCACAGTTCCCCAAGAAGACTCTTCAGGAGCAGGAGATGGATGTTCAGGCAGGGACAGCTAGCTAGTGAGAGGGGTCAAGGAGCTGTGGGGCAGGCCAGGTGCCACATCTCACCATGGGGAGTTCTGTCTGGGTGACCATACACAGAATTCTTTTCGTTTCTCTCTGGGCACAAGTCCAGGCCAGTGCTGGGGAGGAAGAGGCTGGCACCACTGGGGATGGCCAGCGCCTGTGGCCCCAAACTTGTCTGTGAATGGGAGAGAATGGATGGTAGACGGAAGTCTTGCTGGCTGGTTCCTAGTCCACAGTCCCAAGTGTGCCATGCAGCAAGCGCCAGCCAGAAAGTGAGCAGGGGTCAGGAGTAGAAAAGGGATGAGAGAGGGAAGTGTGAAGCCAGGCCTGTCACATGACTGGACTCCCCACAGGCTGGCCAGGGGGCAGCCCTTGCCATTTGTGTCTACTAGGACAAAGGAAACTTTTCTGGAAGACCCGTGGCTACACCCTTTCAGCCCTGGGGTCTGTTCTCTGTCTTCTTTCTTTCAGCAGGAAGCCCATGCAACCCTGAGGCCTCTGTGAGGGCACAGCCACACCTGTCCCTCTTTACCTCCCTGTCTGCTGAACTCACCAGTTCTCCCTGAAACAGACCCAACAAGATTTGTCTCCAATGACCTGAAGGGATTTTCATAGCTGTTTTTCTTGCAGCTGAGTTTCAGGTGGGGAAAACTGGAAATTTCAGGCCACACACTAGATCAAGACCAAGGGCTCTGCCAGAGGACATCAAGGCCAGGAGACTCTCCAGTGCTGATGCCTACACCTCAACCAGCACTGGGCGGCTTGGCAGCCGGAGGCCAGCTGCATCCTGGAACATGGGGCTGTTGCTTAGGCAGCCTCCGAAGGCGTGTGTGGCCTCTCTTGACAATTACTGGTGGAGTCTGTGGTAGTTCTTTTTTAAAAAAGATTTATTTTTATGAGTTTTAATTATGTGTATGTGTGTGTCTCTGTATGGGTATGTGTAGATGAGTGAATGCAGGTGCCCACAGAGGCCAGAGGCATCAGATGCCTGGGAGCTGGAGTTCAAGGTGGTTGTGAGCTGCCCCACACGGGTGCTGGGAACTGAGCTCTGGAATAGTGTGCTCTTAATCATTGAACAATCTCTCCAACTGCTCTGGCAGGGTTTTTGATTTATCTTATTTTATTTATACTGTAGTACAATTTCTGAGGCTACAGAGTGTTATAAAGAAAATGTTAATTTTGGGTTATGATCCTGGAAGTCCGAGGTGGAGGGCCAGTATCTGATGATGGTCTCCATGGCAGGTTGAGAGCCAGGGAGCTCATGTGTATCTCTACTGGGTCCTCTCTTAGAGAGCTGCCATACTGAGTAATGGGGCTTGACCCCATGGCCTGTCCCATCCTGATCAGTTTCTAGGCTCTTAACTTGAAAAAAGCAATTGTTTAAACCTCTGCCTTTCAGGACTTCGTAGTGGAGATCAACTTTCTACACATAAACCCTGGGGCACACAGTCAGCCTACATTCTCCCTCAGCTGCGTCTTTGTCCCTCTTCAGTTTTATCCTGTTTAGACTTTGAGTTGGTGCCGTGCTTTATGATTTACAAGCCACTTTCCTCAACGCTTCTGGTTCTTACAGTTGTAAGAGAGCTGTTATTTTCCCATTTTACAGGTAGGGAAAATTGAGGCTTGGAGAAGTAAATGAAACATTTTCTTCCACCGGACACTAGAGACACAACATGAGTCTTGTGATTTCAAGCTTCATGTTCTTGTCCCAATCTCAAGAAATAATCAGGAGGCAGAGGTAGGTGGAATCTCTGTGAATTTGAGGCCAGCCTGATCTACAGAGCAAGTTTCAGGACAGCCTGTCTCAAAGAAAGAAAGGAAGGAAGGAAGGAAGGAAGGAAGGAAGGAAGGAAGGAAGGAAACAAACAAACAGATAAAAACCACCTCTCTCCCCAAACTTACTAAGCCTCTGCTGCTGGAAGCACTGTTCCAGAGACAAACCTTCCCCGTTTGATTTAAGTACTCTGAAATCAGGAACCTCTCATGAGCAACAGGATTCCAGGGTTTGCAGTTGCCAGTGTTGTTTGTGGTACACGGTGTATGTGGTGCTGTGTGGCACACACAATAACACGTTATCTTATGATAGGCATTGCTGTGGATGGGAGGGAATCTGCTGTGTGTGGACACAGCTTCTGCCACTGGGGCTTTCCAGTTGAGGAACAGTCAGAGCCGGCCACTAACTGTATTTTGATACCTGCACAAATACACAGACCAAGCCAAGTTCGGTGGGGACATTGGTGAAGAGCTTTCCAGTGGTTTGAGGGACTGTGGATGCAATTCAGAGATGGAGTGTGTGCTTAGAATGCACAAGACTCTGTATTCCATCATTAACATGAGGGGGGCGCTGACTGACTTTCAGGAGGACAAGTGGTAGTTGGGCCTTATCAAGTTGTATCCAATGTGTATCTAAGCCACATTAGTGTGCTGTTGTAAAATTTGAACCCTGGAGAATGGTTGTGATTTACAGGGCCGTCTGTTGATCAAGTTATTCACCTCTTAGCCTCAGTTTCTTCATCTGTAGAGTGGGCAGGGCCAGCATGCTTGTGGTACTGGTGGTGCTGAGGCCTAGGTAGGAGAAATGTGAGAAGTGTTTAGTTGGGGTCTGGCACACACAGTGAGAACTCGATTAATGTTGGCACCCCTTCCCAGAGTAAATTCTGTCAGTCTGGCGACGGTTATTGATGGCCGCTGTGTGTGGTAGGCACTTCTGCATTTGTGATCTTGGTTCATCCTGGGAAACACCCAGGGTGTGGGATAGGATCATTATTCCATTTTTAAAGCCAAGAAAACGAGGCTGGAAGTCACAGGACTGGCTAGTGGCCGGCTGTGGTTGAGATGCCAGTCTCTGACTGTCAGTGGGTCTTTACCCTGGTCCGCAGCTGCTTGGGAAAGATTGAAGCCAGAAAGGAAGTCTGGCTGACTGGAGGCTCACAGGCTCCTGGCGTTTTATCACATCATTACTACTGGGTGTCCTTCATGATGGGGCTTCTGGTTTGGAAGGGAGCAGGTGTAGGGGTGAGGCAGGGGTTCTTGGTCACAGATGAGAGTCTCATTAAACCAAGGAGCCATGCACATGGGCATTATTCTCCACACCCTCCACTTCCGTGGACACTGGTTGGTTTTGCACCACAGGAATGGCTACTTGTCTCTCTGGCCTCTGCTCTTCCTTCTTCTACTTGGAAGTGCTTGAGACTCCTGGGCCATGGAATGGCACTATAGCCACACTCTGCCGGGGCTCAAGGCTTCCTTGGCTAGCTAAGAGAGTCCTTCCTGACCTCAGAGTTAAACATAAGCTTATTCAAGTCCTTCCCTGCCTTTCCCTTCTCGTCCTTGCCATCCTCCCTGGCTCACTCTCCTCTTGCACTTAGAATACTCACTTGGCTCTGCTTCTAGCAGGCTGTGTGACCTTCTACAGGTCAAGTAACCTCTCTGAACTTTAGTTATAGTTTTCCTCAAATAGGTAGCCCTGGGGGGCCACATGAGATGGCGGCAGGGGCACATCCTGGGCCTGGATGAAGTAGGGGTGAGTAGGAGAGGGTCTGAGGATGATCTTTCTGGAGTCCCCATCTTAACAGTGTCCGACCCAGAGATGAATAAGTTAGGTCTCTCTGTCTCTCTCTGTCTCTCTCTGTCTCTCTCTGTCTCTCTCTGTCTCTCTCTGTCTCTCTCTCTCCTACCTCCTCACTTCCTATTAATGTATCCCTGTACTGTAGAAGGAATTTGGACCATAAGCGTGCTGTGAGCAGACGGGTAGCCGAAGCATACTGGGTATGGCGTGTCCTGCTAATTAGAGCCTGCAATGCCCCCTGGGACTTCAGAATTGGCAGGGTTGGGTGGGGGATCTACAGAAAGGCTCATGGGGCCCTAAGCAGGAACAGAGAGAAGCCAGAAACAGGTGCAAGAGAGTGAGGGACACAGGAGCCCCACACTTGGTCCTTGGGCTCAGCAGGGGCAGAGAAGCTCACAAGAATCACCTTATGGCTTCTCCAACACTATATTCCATCAGCACTTCAGGATTTGGAAGGGACATTGCCAGCCTTCTCCCACATGGCACTCGGAAGTGAGGTGGCCCCGACTCCATCTAGCCCTATGCTTCTCTTTTTCCCACCCATTCTGACCTCCCATGTTATTTTAACCTCAGGGACAGACCCGTGCCAAGTCCTCTACTGAGCCATGCCCTCCCCTAGCTCCCAAGGACATCTGGCCTTTCTCTCCTGTGGGATACTCTTGGGGTCTCTACAGCGGGTGCAGGGCAGGCCGGGATGTGTCTGGCAGCCAGGGGACAGGACTGGAGAGGCAGAGACAAGTCTTCTGGGTGGGTTGCTTCTCATGCTGTCTTGGGAGCTGGAGTGGGGATAACCGGTTGATCATCATGCTGACATTTACAAACCGGTCTTCATGCTTCATCTTGCTGTGGACTTAGTACCCACACTGAGCTAAGTGGCCATCTTTCTCTATTTTACAGATGTGGAAACTGATACTCAAAGGCTGATCAATTAGCCCCACAGCTCACTAGCAGCAAAACCATGGGTTGTAAACGTGTCCATCACACGCCAAATCCATGTCGGTCTCCGGTACACTGCAAGCCTCTTTTAAAGGAATTTAATAATTCATGCTATAACTTCTGAGCTGGGCACACTGCCCTTTTCCAGAGCTGATTCTGGTGAGGGTGTTGCATAGGCGTAAAGTCTGTCATACTTATATTGGGAAAGAGACCCCAAGACTCAGGGAAAGGTCTCATTCCCCTGTCCCCCTTCTTCCAGCTCAGCACCTGGGCACCTCTGAGCTTTAAATGTGGTGCAAGTCTCCTTAGGCCTTTTGCTGTGTTTCTTTTAAAAATTCCTTTTTTGGGTTCTTAAGGCATGAAGCAACTACCGTTTTTAAAGTGCATTAAAAATTATTTTTAAAAAAACAGAGCAATAACCCAACATTACAAAGGAATCCAGACTGTTCCTGATAGAAAATAGCTCCTCATGCCTCTGCACCCCTTCCCACGAACCCCCCACCTCCAATCAACTAACTGCTTATTGCTTTAGCTGCGTACTTTGGGCAATGGTTTTTTAGACTGTGTGGTCCTCAGGGATGTAGGTATCTGCTGTCTTTTACTTTGCATTTTCCTTGCATGCAGTGCTTCCTAACTCACAGGTCCTACATTGCCTGGTACACTAGTCTTTATTGCCACCCAAGGCCACTGGCATCCTTTGATCCAGCCTTGTTTTCAAGGCAGGAGTGGAAGGGGACCCTGCCTTTGACTGTCCTGGCCCCAGGTACATTCCTTTAAAAAGCCTCTGGCGTAGTGCAACTTGGGAGTGATTCTTCACCCTATGACATACATATAGTTGACTCTGCCAAGCCCTGGGTTACCCAGAGAAGCAGCCAAAGCAGCAGAAGGGTCAAAGGTCATGGCTAGTCAATGTGGACTAACAGCTCTGGGCGGGCAGACACCCAAATCCTACAGTTCCTTGTTTGATCTTAAGGAAGTTGTCCAACGTCAGCAGCTGCCGCCACCTTGGTGGCAGCAACAGCAGGTAGCAGCCCCAGCAGTACTTCTAAAGCAAAGGTCCTACCTTGCGGGGGAAGGTGCGGAGAAGATGATGGAATTCTTAAAGAATTTTGTGGTGAGTGTCCCTGGCTGGGAAGGAATACTGTCCATCCCCTGCTGCTGGAGGGGCTGCAGGTAGAACCGGGTAGAACCCCACTTGGCAGGGAGCCCTGAGAGACTGTTTGCCTACGCCAGGCATAGAAGCTGCCTATCACTCAGAAGAAGGAGGGGCAGAAGTCAGTGACAGATTTTTTTGTGGGGTGTGTGTGTGTTGTTGTTGTTGTTTTGGGAAACAGGCAGGAAGAGGGAAGGCGTTGGAGTCAGGGACCAGACCTTTCCTGTCTAACCTGGATTTGAGGCACAATCCTGGTATGTGGCTGGATCTCACCTACGTGTTCTTCTGAGAAGGCTTCTTGGTTTGTGTCAGGGCCTCAGATGCCCTCTTGCCCACCCAAAGCCATGTTTCAGGTTGACATTTCTAAAACACAATCAGGAGGGACTCTGCTGAATTTCAACTTAGCCTGGAATCCTCAGATGTGATTGGTGTGGGACTTGGGCTGGAGACTGAGGGAGCCATGTCCAGTGCTGCCCTGGAGGTTTGATGGACTCTCAATCGGGTCAGGGCTTTTGTGCCCCTCCTGGTAGACTTGGATGGCCCAGACTAACACAACCCCACTAGGACTGCTAGGTTCCCTGTCCACACACCTGCTGGCCAGAGACTAGCTTGCTTTCTTCCCTTCCTTGGGTGTGGTGTCTCTTGTCTTCAGAGAGCTGAGGGTGTCAGGGTAGGATGAATATGAGGAATGTTGGGGTATATTTGGGGATACAGTTCCCCACTCTCAGGCTATAAGATGGGTGCTGAGGGACCAATCTCAACATTATCAATCAAATAAATGGCTTGACTTTCCTGGACCAGGCAGGGACAGGTAGTGATGATTGGAGGGTTTGTATCTGGGAACTGATGTCACTGGATGCATTGTTTTCAAAAGTTCATGTGGCTGCTGTGTGGGGAGCTGTGAGAAGGGGGAGGCCTGGAGTCTAATGAGGAGGCCCCTTGAACGGCTGTGGGGAAGACAAAATGATGGTGTGGGGGGTGTGGGGGGAGATGCCATCAGACCCGTATGAACACTGGTCATGGATTTGTAGAAGGATTAGAGTGTTGGGGTGGGGTGGAGATGAGCTAATGTGCGGATCCAAAGTGACTCTGGGGTTCTGTTACTACTCATTGTGATGGCAAGACTGATAGGGGAAGTTATTTTAAGGGAAGATTTACAGAGCGCTCCATTTTGACCTTACTAAGTTTGAGACCCCGATAAGGCATGCGGGTGAGATGGTTGGTGACTTGGCAAATCTAGATGGATCTTGTCTTGATCCTGCTTCTGCCTTTTATAAAAATATTCACTTTTGGAAAGTCGTTTGATTCCTCGATGTCTCTAGCTCTGTACCAGCCCCCTCCCTACCACCGGATGATTGTGAGCCACAGCAGCAGCAGCGGTAACAGCAGGAGGAGCAGGAGGAGCAGGAGGAGGAGGAGGAGGAGGAGGAGGAGGAGGGGGGGGGGAGGAAGAGGAGGAGAAGGGTGGGTGCTATTTGTAAAGTGCCTGATCAGTACTCAGTGCTGGCACATTTCAGGATCCCCGAGAGAAGACACCCTGAGATCCCTTACATCATCTGAGTTTTCAAGTTGGGGATATTCACCGGCTCTATAGTGTCCAGAACAAAGTGTGATACTGTCTCATAGGCTGATTTGGATTCTAAATTTAGTGCGTTCCACCCATGCAGAGATGTTTTTCAAACACTTAGTTGATTAATAATGAGTTGATTACCACTGTATAAAAATCGAGAGAGCTTACATAAAAATGTGGATTTCTGGCTTGTCTTGAGGACTCCAGCCACACTGAGCTTCCATTTCTATTTGGCAGCTTCTCTAGAGATAAGTACTGGCTGTCTCTTTCGATACTTTAACGTCGTCTTACTCATCCATTCCATTTTTTAAAAAAAAAATTGAGGTAAAATTTATATAACATGAAATTAATCATTTTAAAGTAAACAATTTGTTGGCGTTTCACAAGGGCACAATATTGTAGAGCCACCACCTTTTTCTAGTTCCAAAATATTTTATTTTCACCATCCTCAAATAAACTCCCCTCAACAGCTACTCCCTACCCCCGACACCCTCCACCCCCAGTCGCTGGCAACCACTAGTCTGTTCGCTTTCTAGATATTTTATAGGAATGCAGTAATCAAGTTTCTGTATAGCGAAAGAAACAACAGAGGGAAAAGGCACGCTGTGGAGTGGGGAAAATATTTACAAAGTACATAAAAGATGGGGTGGGGGTGGCTATCAGGGCTGAGAGATGGCTCAATAGCTAGGGGGAGTGATCTGTTTTTACAGAGAACCAGAGTTCCATTCCCAGTACCCTTATCAGGCAGCTGACAACCACCTGTAACCCCTTCTCCAGAGACTCTGATGCCCTCTTCTGGCCTCTGCATTCACCCATATACCATGTGGTGTACGCACACACCCACACCCACACACTAGTTAAAAGAAGACAGTGGACTAATTTACGTGCATGAGGAATAGATTGAGAAAGATTTTAAAAGACGTTTTCTCCAAGGAAGATATTTAAATGGCCAACAAGCATGTGAAAGGTATTCAAGCAAATCACATGAATATACCCTGAACTGTCAGAGAAACACAAACTGAACTACAGAGATAGCACCTTTCGCCCCTTAGGAGAGCTAGGCACCTTCCCCCCACATACACAAAGATAATACGTCTTGGTGAGACTGGGACAACTGGAACCCCTGTAACACTGGTAGGAATGTGAGACAGAGCAGTGTCAATGGAAAACTTTATGGAGGTCACTCGGGAAACTTTCAAAATAAATGAGGGAGCTGTTTCAACCAAGAACCTCAAGGACCTGAGTTCGATCCTTGGAACCCATGTAAAAAGAATGTGTTGGCTATGTTGGATTCCTTAAAGTTCCATATTGTTTAGGGTCAGCCTCTTAGCTTCTATAGTGGCCTGGATTCTTCTAGGGACTGTGTTAAATATGTACACTGCTTTGTTGGGGGTTGCTGGCTGTAGCTGGCTTCTTTTCTTATGACTGTAACAGACACAATTTAAGAGTGGAATGGTTTATCTTGGCTCATGGTCTTGGAGGGATTTAACTTCACTGTGGCAATGTAGGCATGGTGGCAAGAGCCTTTGATAGAAGGCTCTTCACAAGTCATAGACCAGGAAGCAGAAAAAAACAGGATGGAACTTGAAGCAGGTGTAACCTTCATAGGCTACCCCTTGTGACTTTTGCCAGCCAGAGCCTACCTCTTAAAGACCCACAGCCTCCAAAATAGCTGCACAGCTGGGAGACAGGTACTTAATATATGAACCTATAGGGACATTCCAGACTCAGTAATACATGTTACCACTAGTCTTCCCTTCCAGGAACATGGGATATCACTTCAGTAGTTTAGTGTGCCTGTGGTTTCTTTCAGCCATGTTTATAGTTTTCAGTCCCAAGTCTTTTGGTTACATTTGTTCCCATGTACATTTTTCTTTTTTATGTGGCCATGATTGGAACTTTTTATGTTTTCCTTTTCATTTTGTTCATTGCTGCTGTAGAAAAACACAACTGATTTTTTTTGCCCCCCCCCCCTGCAGTTTTGCTGGTTTTGTTTATTAGGTCCAGAGGACCTCCCTCCCCTCTTTTTTCTTTATTTTGGTTGTCTGTATAGGATCTGTACTATGTCTTAATGTAACTAGTTTATTTCTTCCTGCACTGTGGAAGCGTCTTCTTTCCTGACTCGGGCTATAGCCTTCAGTATTCTGAACAGTGGTGGTGATGCAGGCATATGAGTCTTGTTCCTAATCTTACTGAGAAGGCTTCCACACTCACCACTAAGCTTGGGCATGGCTCTTGTCACGCTGAGGATGCTCTCCTTCGTCCTTAGTTTTCTGAGCACATGCTCCTGGAGGCTGGAGGACAAGCTCAGCTGTCTTTCAGTCACAGTCTATCCTGCTTGTTGAGACAGCATCTCCCATTGGCCTGGAACTTAGAGTTGTCTAAACTTGCTGGCCAGGGCCCTCAAGGATCTGCCTGTCTGTCTCCCTGGCACTGGGATTCCATATCTGGGTTTGTTTACTTCAGTTTTAGGGGATCATTCTTAGACCCGTGTACTTTCCAGTTAGTGCTGCCTACGTGAGTGTGGGTCCAGAGCCATCCACCAGCAACCGACAGCAGTCATACCTACGAAGAAAAGCGACTCCCTTTCCCCTAGTGACTGACACTTCAGTGGGGATATAGCATCATAAGCCTCTCCCATGCATGCTAGAATATTGACTGGCTTCATCTTGTCCAAAGCATGTGCAGGGAACCAGAACTGCTTCTGGTTCATAGCAGTGACCATGCCATATCCAGAGGCCATATTTCTCAGCATAGCTCCCCCATCTTCCAGCTGCTCTGTTCTTTCTGCCCCTTCTTCTTCAGTGTTCCCTGAGCCTGTGGGAGGAGTTGACATAAGTGTTCCACTTAGAGTTGAACACTGTATCACCTTTTCTCAGCACTCTCAGCTGTTCTGAGTCTCTGATGCCTACAGCGAAAAGAAGTTTCTTTGACCAAGGTTGAGAGCATATGTAGCAGGATACTTATTCTGCTACATTGTATTCACAGTGGAGCTCCGTGATTAGGGAGTAGTAGAGGATGTAGAGCTGGGAGAGAAAGAGAGGAAGGGGAAAGGAGAAAAAGAAGAAGGGAAGGGGGGAAATACAGGAAGGGGAGGAGAAGAAGGAGGCTATCAGTCATGGAGAACCACAGATGGGTCAAAGGCTGTCCTGGGTAGCAACTTCTATCAAAAGGTTAGATATTGGGTAACCACTTGAATTGTGTAGGCATCTTGTTGATTGAGCATTTCTAAATATATAAATCCTTTAGATAATCATTAAGCTTTAAGAGTCTCATTTCTACCGGGTACTGCGAGGATGGCAGAGATTGTCTGGGGTTCAGCTCACCTTTGTGGATGCAGCGTGGGGGATTGGCAGAGCCATCACTCACGCTGGTGTCTCATGGGTGCCAGGGCCAGCACATCTAGCTAACCTGAGCCCTGGTCCGAGCCAAGGAGCAGCAGGAACATGGTGGCTGCCTGGGAACAGGCTAGACCAGGCACTGTTTTCTAAATATGACCTCTCCAGACATGGGCATTTGACTAGGCATACATTTCCAGGTCTGAATTCCCTTCTGTGGAACAGGCCTCAAATCCAAGCTGAGAGGTGTTGGTTAGCCCTCTAACAGCTACTATGGCATCACTAGGCATACCTTGCTGTTCATTTCAGGATTATAGTATGCAGGGTCCACCTCCAAGTAAGTCCATTAATGACTCCCCCATCCTCCCTGGGAGCTGCATAATCCCTTCCAGCATAACAAAAACTACTAGCAGGAAGGTAGCTGTCTAGATCAGTTCCAGCTTGATTTTCCTGTCTTACAACCATAGTGTGTTGTCTTCAGCAGTAGGTGGTCAAACAAGAATAATGACAGTTGTCTGTGTTTTTTAGGGGTGGAATCTCTGGGCCTCTGAACATTTTTTCATCTTGAAAATGATTTTTTTTTGTCAACTACTTCTGCATCAAATGAAATTATTATTTTTTCCTTTTCTATTAATGTCATATACTGCACACATTTTCTTATGTCGAACCAAGTTTGCATTTCTGGAATGGGACCAACATGGTATATAATGAACATGCTGATGGATTTGATCTGCTGGTATTTTGCTGAGGATTTTTGCTTCTGTGTCCATTCGGGTTATTGAGCCGTGACTTTCTTTTGTCTGATATTAGTAATTCAGGTCTCAGGGAGTGGGTCAGGAAGTATTTCCCCTCTCCTTTATTTTGGAAAGTATTTCAGGAGATTGGTATGAATTCCTCTTTAAGTGGTTGGTAGAATTCACTATGGAGTCTGGACTTTCTTGTTTTTAAATTTTCAATTCTGCCTCTTTGCTTCTTGCCATTTACTCCTCTGCGGCCTGGCTACTAACTGGCAGGCTTTTGCATCTTCATGTCCCAGGGATTTAACATGTCTGCCTGACCTTTAACATGACCTCTATATGAAACCCCATCGTCTTCCCACCCTCTGAATCTTGTTCCATTTCTGGGCAGTCTCTCTGCTCAGGAATGCTCCTGATTACACTCTTTCCTCCTTAGATACGACTCATAGGTCTGTGACTACATGAGACCTTGTTAGAAATGCAGATTATCTGGGTAAGGATCAGAAATGCCTGGGAGTGGACGGAAGGAAGCTTCATTTTAACAGATCTTCCAGAGATCTTCAGGCTCCAGACCTCAGGTGACAGAATATAGACCAGGATAGCATGATATACTTGATGCCTTGGAAGTGTATGTGTGTATGTGTGTGTGTGTGTGTTTTCTGGTGTCCAACTCTGCCAGATTTATATAAACCCACTGATAAAACTCTGAGAATGTTTTCTTTTATGTGTATGTGTGTGGTGTATGTGTATGTATGTGGTGTATGTGTGTATCTATCTGTGTGTATGTGCATGGGTGTGCCGTTGGGTTCATGTATGAATATAGGTACGTGTGTGTGTGTGTGTGTGTGTGTGTGTGCATTCAGAGACCAGAAGTTGAAGTCAAGCGTCCTCTTCAGTGGCTCTCTACAGTATATATTAGGGCTGAATCTCTCACTTCAACACTGAACTCACCAGCTTGCTTTGAGAATCCTGTCTCTGCTTCCTGTGTGTTTGGGGATACAGATGGACCACTATGCCCAGTCAGCATTTACATGGGCTCTGGGGATCTGAACTCCTGTCCTCATGCTTGTATGACAAGTACTTTTACCCACTGAATCATCATCTCCCCAGGCCCCACCCCCTTTTTTTAATATTGATCCCTTTGACGATCAGAATCCTGCTCTGACCCCAGGTTTCTGCCTTCTTAGCACCGTGTATCCAGCATTTCCACTTTACTTTGCAGGACTTGGGTAGATAAAAACATGTTTTCACTCATCTTTTCTTTGCTATTGACCCTGCCTTTGCCCCTGAGAGTGTGCCTGGACCAAGAGGGCAGGCCTAAGGAGGCCTGTGCTGCTGGGCACTGAGTCTGTGCTGGTACTGGGCTATGCTGTGCACACACTAGCTTATGTGGTTCTGACCAGCCCCGCCCAGAGCTGGAGCAGGTTGCTCAACAGGCAAATGCTGAGTAGGTAGGTGGGTAGCAGTGGGTATCATCTCTTCAAGTATGACCAGAGCAGTAGTGAGGAGGGAGGATGCTGGTAGAGGTCCCATGGGCTAGAGAACATGAAAGAGAAAAATAAATAGACTCTTCGTTTGCAGGGAGAAGCCATGCCAGTGTAGGGCTTCCCTGGGCCAGAGGGAGGCAGGCAGATGGGAAGGGCACCAAGGGGTGAAGTGGGCTGACACTGATCATCATCCACAGTTAGAGCCACAGGAGCTGCAGCCACACATTTAAATCACTTTGGATCAAGAGTGTTCAAATTAAAACATATGTTTGGCTGGATCTGGTCGTACATGCCTGTAATCCTAGCTGATCAGGAGGCAGAGGCAGGAAGTTCACAGTCAAGCTACAGAATGAGTTCAAGGCTAGCTTGAATAATCTAGTCAGAACCTGTCTCAAAATAAAACCTATTAAAAGCGTGGGATAGAGTTTAGTGGTAGAGAGCTCGCCTAGCACGTGCAAAGCTCCATGTTCAGTCCCCAGTGCACTTGCGCGCGTACACACGTGCACACAAACACACACAGAACAAGTGAGCGAGAGAGCAAAAACATGGGTCTATATTGATAACATCCGTATATCTCTTTCATTTACATAACATTTACATTGCATTAGATATTATAAGTAAAGTAGAAAGGATTTAAAGCACATGGGAAGACACATGTAGACTACATGTAAATACTATGACATTTCATATAAGAGCCCTGGGCATCTGTGGATTTTGGTATAAGCAGATGGTCCTGGAACCAAACCTGTCCAGACACCAGGGAACGACTGCCTCATACAAATGCTATCTTCCACTCGTTTCACTCCCTGGGCAGTGGGGGTCTGGCAAGGAAAATCTCAGGCATGAGTTCCTGAGATTTCCTAAAGCCAAACAGTTCCCCACAGTTCCTGCCCATGCCTGTTCCTGCTTCCTCTGACCTCCTCCAGCATTACCTTCCCCAAGGACTCTCTTTGGCCTCCAGAGGGAAGGCCAGACGGTTTCTATATTGGGAGGTGAAGGGGACAGGGATTGAATGGATGGAACCCTGGGGCCTAGCCTGTGACTTCCCCTGCTGTGCTGGCTCTGTGATTATTTCATGGCCTAGTTGACTGGCTGTGAAAGCAGAGCCCAGGGGGAAATGCTGGCCACTGCTCCCATTTGGGTGGCAACAGTTGTTGCTAATAATAAAATACACAGCTGAGCTGACACTGCTATTGGATCACATTCCTTGGTGAAATCCAGGGGCCTGGTTTCTGTGTGGAAGGAGACCCCCTTCCTAAGCATGCCGTGGCCATGGCTTTCTTGTATCCTACAGTATATATGGGAAAATGCTAGGGAGTCCGTGAGCATTTATGGGATTGCGTGCCCTTGACTGGGTGGAATATTCTCAGAGAGATGAGGGTGGGTCCAAATGGCCGAAGTGTAGTTCTAGGCTGGCCTGAGTCACCTTGCTTCTGGGTGGAAAGGGAGACCTACTCTTTGCCAAGGGTGGAATTGTCCCATTGGAAAGTTCAGCGAGTCACTGAGAAGCCGGGCCAGCCCAGTAGAGTCCAGGTTGCATTGGCTAGTTTCTGATCCGGAGCATTGTCCACAGAGGAATCTTCCACCTGGTGTGTTACTCACAGCTGAGGATGAATCATGGCTCCTCTTACCTTCCCTGCCAGCCTCAGGGCCGTGGGCCGCTCACTTGCAGTCGTCATCCAGAAGCGTCATCTGTGGGGAGGCTACTGGAGTCACAGATAGCAGAGTATCTCTCAGCAAGGCTAGGGGTGTTCCGGCAGCTTTCTGCCCCTGTCTGCCTATGGCTGCTGTCTGCTTAGCATTTGCTGTGGAGCAGGCCCTAGCTGGGTGCTTTTTACTTAATCTGTGTAAAACCCTTGGAGGCCAAGGATTACTTGATTCAGTTTTCAGTGGAGGAAATCGAGAGTATAAAATACACTTTTACCACATAGCTGGGCAGTAGTAGGATGGCTGATCCCCAGCCTTGAGCTCTGCTGCCTGTGTTTCTGCTGCAAGCAACCCTTTGACTTGGAGAAGAAGACTGGGTCTGGGGTTCAAAGTCTCTCAGGTCTATATCCCAGCTGTCCTTTCCATTCGACCTTAAAATGTTTGATTCAGAGGCCTCAGTCCAGCTGGGCTGATCTCCCCCCTGCTATTCAAATGCTTGTATTTTTCTTTCCTACCTTTGCTGCATGGTTCCCGGTGCCTGGGTACTATGTGCTCTCTGTTCCATCCTATCAAGCCATTTCTCTTTATCTACTAAGGACAGCCTGGACCCTGCATTTTACAGAAGCCTTTCCTGATGTGTTGGTTTTAATTTCTATTCATACACACACACACACACACACACACACACACACACACACACAAGTTTAGGCCAGAGTTCTACATCAAGTATGTCTTTTTCAGTTACTTCTCCACCTTGGTTTTTTTTGTTGTTTTGTTTTTGTTTTTGAGACAGGATCTTTCACTGAAGCTGGAGCTCTTCTATTGGCTAGCTAGCTGTCCAGTGTGCCTCTGGGGTACACATCACTATCTCCCTAGTGCCAGGATTACTGCACATTGCTGCAGCACCTCATATTTTACATGAATGCTTGGGATTTGAATTCAGGTCCATGTGTTTGTGGGACAAGCAATTAACTGATTGAACCACTTTGCCTGGCTTACATTCACATGTTCTTTCATAGTTCTCAACTCAAGAGGTAAAAACCAGTTGCCTGTCCGTCAAGTGTGGGCTGGATTTCCTATTTATTGCTTCCAATAATAGAATAAGGTGGGGTTGATGGTGTTTGAATTCAGATTGAATAGAGCGGGATGATACAGCTTTTTCTGTGTGTGCACTCTCTTGGATCACTTACTGTTATTGTGAGCATCGCTGTTACATTTTGAGGACACTCAAGCAGCTAGTGGAGAGGCCCCTGGGATGAAGTGTGTCCTTCTGTTAATGTCCATGTGAGTGTTCCAGCTCCAGTGAGGCCATCAGGTAACTGTATCTTTTTTGACTCCTGAATACACACTGCATAAATGGTTTAGAACCACTAAGTTCTGGAGTGATTTGTTACACAGAAGGAGAGAAGCACGTTTGGAGTCCTGGTAAGAAGTGCTTCACATCTCCTCTGAACAATGCAGGCTGGTCATCTGCAACACAACCCTGCCTAGTTTTGTCTCATGGTTCCTGGGAAGTTGGACCCTTCCTGGTATTTTTAGTGTCCTGTTCACATCTTGAAGGAGTTTTATCAGTTGGGGTTCAGTGATCCATAGGAAGGAACTGTTGAAGAGGTTTTGGTTACCAGCTGGAGAAGCAGCTGGGAGTGAGCTGGGTTTATGGGTGACTCAGAGAAGCATCTTAGTCAATGATACACAGGGCTAAGTGTGTATTTGAGAGTAAGTTGGCTTGAATCCAGGGCTTTCTGTAGGCGCCAAAGACTGTGACCTGTGTCCCAGCAGCTCCCTGATATGAAGCTGTGGGATGTACCTGAAGCTGGGTTTAGGGGAAGCAAGAAAAAAAAAAAAAAGGTCTGCCAGAGCCCCCACATACATGTCAAAATCTTTAAAACTTGGATTACACATTAAAAGCAATTTATAAAAGTTCTGAAGGACAAACCACTGAAGAAACACCTTATCTCATCGTGAGGATACACACTCATCCTCAGACCTGCCATGTAAACTCAGAAGCTGTTTTATGTTTAACTGAGAGGCAGGGGACCACCTGTCTGTTTTGTTTCCAATACTCTCCCCCAGGTAGCCCCATACTGTGAATCTGTGTGGATAGAATTCACATAGTTTTCTCTTGTGGGACTCTTTTTTTTGAGACAGGATCTCCTGTATCTCAGGCTGGCCTTGTGCTCTTTATGTAGGTGAAGATGACCTTGAATTCCTGGTCCTTCTGCTGAATGCTGTGCCTTGTCCAGCCCTTGTGGGCTGTTATTGTATGGGCACGCCCTTCTCATCATTTACTCCTCCCCCCTCTGGACTGGGCACTCTTACCATGTCCTTTTTTTTTTTTTTTAAACCTGTAAACGCCCCTGTGTGCCTGTCATGTGCAGCTGCTCACATATCTTCTAGGGTCATCTCCCCTGAGCAGTTTCATTGAACCAAAACTGTGAACGTTTTAAATACCTTGAACACTGAGCACCAAAATATCCTCTAGAAAGAACACCCCAGTTACACACATTCCTACAGATCCTGTGTCCGTCACCCCATATCCTTGTCAACACTGGGCAACACAATAGAGGAACGATGTCTTATTATTCATAGTTCTGTTCCTTTAATGACTGGGAAACCAGATGCTCCTCTCTCTGCTCTGTGGTCAGTTCTGTTTCTCCTTTAATGGATGCTCCTTTGTCCTTTGTGCATTTTTCTGTTTTCCTCACAAAAATGATTTATACAAATGATGTGCTGCATGAAGCAGCCCAAATGTAAAAGGCGAGCACACCCCCATCTGGCCTTCTCGATATGATTACCTTTTGATAGCTTGAGGTGGGTCGTCTTCAATGCATGTATTGAGATTCTTTTAATTTTTTTGAAATATAAAAGTAAAATCATATTCAATGTGATATCCTCTGACTCGAGTTTCCCTATAACTTACTGCATCTGGGAGAATGTCTTATCCAAGCAATATAAACTGTTTCTTCATTTTTGAATTGTTGCGTATGGTTTAAAAAGACATCTATTGTGATATAACTAAATGCCTTGGGTATAGCCACTGAGTTGTGCAGCCATCGCCACAGCAGTGATAGGAGAGAAATTCTATATATTCATTCTGAGAGAAGCACATGGTCTTTGCCTATCACCCTCCAGTCTTCTGACCCTTCTTCCTTCAGAAACTACTGACCTACTTTCTGTGTGTGCAGACACTTGTTTTCTGGACACTTCATAAACTCATAGACTGAGCCACTTCATCTGTAGCCTTTTGTGTTTGTCTTTTTGCATTTATGATAATTTTCAGGGTTCATCCATGGCAAGGTTTATAACAGTAGCAAAATTACAGTTATGAAGAAGCAACAGAATAGTTTTATGATTGGTGGTTACCATGACTTGAGGAACTGTGTTAAAAGGTTGTAGCACTAGGAAGGTTGAGAACCACTGATCTATGTGATAGCACAGATCAATACTTCTTTTCTTTTTTATGACTGAATACTATTCCCTTGTATGTATAGGTCACATTTTATTTACCTGTTTTCCCAGGAGGACATTTGGGGTTTTAACCTGTTGGCAAGTCTGAAAAAAATGCTAGTGTGAACATTTTGTGTACAAATATTTGAGTACCCGGTTTCAGTTCTTTAGGGCATATACATCGGGATAGAATTTCCAGGTCAGGTGACATCTCTATATTTATTTTTTTCTTTTTTATTGAAAATAGATTTTTTTCATATAGTAATTTTTTTTCTTGAGATGGGCTTTTACTGTATAGTTCTGGCTGACCTGGGACTTGTCATGTACACTCCATTGACCTTACACTCACAGCTATCCTCCTGCCTCTGCCTCCTGAGAGCTGGGATTAAAGGCATGAGCCACCTTACTTTAGTATCATTTTTTTTAGAAATTGAAAGTTATTTTCCACAGTGTGTGTGTACGCTGTTTTACATCCTGCCAACAGAACATGGGACCACAGTGTCATCGTGTCCTTACTTCCCCTTCTGTCTTTCTTTTTAAAAAGAATTAATTCTTTGAGAATATCATACAGTGTATTTTGATCCTGACCATGCTCTTCCCCCTAACTCCTCCCAGATTTTTCCCTCCTTCAGTTTTTTATTTTGGCCATCTGGACAATGTGAGTGGAGTCCCATTGTGGCTTTGCTCTGTTTCCTGATGGTTAATGACACAGTGAGTCTTCTCATTCTCAGTGAGTGAGACTCATTTGGGTCTCAGGGTGGGGGCGTGTGTATACAGACATTTGTGCTTTTGCATATGTTTGTGGTGTACATCCATGCTCACATGCTTGTACAAAGGACAATGGAGGCCCAAGGTTGATAACTAGAATCTTCATTAATTGTTCCCCACTTTATATATTGAGGAAGGCTCTCCCACTGAACTCAGAGCTCACTGATTCAATTAGTCTAGCTGGCCCTGGATTCCCTGTCTCTGGGTCTTGTGTCCCAGGGTTACCGATAGGTGTCCACTCTACTGGGCTTTTAGGTGGGTACTTGGGATCCAAAGTCTGGTCCTCACACTTGCACAGCAAGCCCTTTACGTGCTGACCCATCTTCCCAGCCCCACGTTTGCTATTTTTAAATGGAACTATTTGTCTATTTTATTATTGGGTTGTTAGCATTCTTTACATAGTCTATGTACAATCTCTTATCGGATACAGGGCTTGCAAACACAGTCTTCGTCTGTGGGCCGTGTTTTCACAGTGATCATGAAGATTAGTAGTCATTCTTATTTAAATATTTGGTAGAATGTACAGTTGAAGCCATCTGGCCCTGGGGCTTTCTTTGTGGGTAATTTAAAAATCATTATTTGTTTTGATTTTCTTTTTTAGACTTTCTGTTTCTTTCTGAGTCAGTTTTTGTAGTTTGTGGTTTCCTGTAAATTTTCCCATTTCAGGTAACTCATTACATTTTACGCCATGCAATTGTATACAGTATTTCCATTCTTGTCCTATGGACGTAGCTTAGTCGAAACATTTTTATAGATCAGCATTGAAGCTGTTTTGTTTTTTACTGTTGTAATCAGTGCGGTGATAAGTGTTTTTATGAGTACTTGGCATAGTGTACATGTGTTAGGATATAGATTGCTAGGGGTGTAGCTGCTGGGTCAGGAGTCTATTTAAACGAACGATGGCTTTTTCTGTCCTCTTGTCCCTGTCTTTATTGATCTGTGTAAGCTCTGTGTCTGGCAGTCCCAGTGCCCTGGAGACTGAGGTTGAAAGAACGCTGTGAGGCGTGTATGTAAAGTATGTGGAAAGGCCAGGTTTGGAGTCTGGATGTTTGGTGGCTACTCTGGCCATGGGTGCTGGGTGTGGATCCACACCTCAGGCCTCCTCCTGTGCATGCTATGTCAGACGGTATGTCCTAGATGGCTATAAGTTGCAGGCTTTCTGCCTCTTTAGCAGGCCTGCTTTGTAGTCTGTCAGATGATTGACACCTGAAGCAGAATTGAGCCCCTCCAGGTGACTTTCCAGAAGTCCTTCCCATTGGTGGTTCCCTTCAGAAGGATTCTAAGGGCAGTAGGGCCACAGGCTGCTCTGGCTCACTGGTGTCTGCAGAGCCTGGAGAGTGTTGGGTGGCCAGGCATGTTTCTCTCTCATGAGAGGCGTGTCTGCTCTGGGCACTGACTGACTAACAGATGCCAGGGTTCAGATGTGGGCAGTGGTGTTGGGCTGGTGACTTGGATGTTGGGGGCTTATGAGGAAGTCCTCTGTGTCCTTAGCAGTCTTGCCAGCTTCCTTGATCTCCTCCCCCCACCAACCCCCAACCCTGGAGCTTACACAGGTGATACCAAAGTAGGTTAAAGGCCTGGATAAGTGCTGTCGGAGCATCGGAAAAGAATTCAACCGTGGATATGGTGGCCCAGTATGTTTGGGGCTTTGCCTCACCAACTTGCAGTAGGTCTCAAAGCTGTGCCTCAAATGCTGGAGACATAGGGCCATGTCAGGCCCAGACTGGAGCAGCTGTGTGTTTGCTGGCTCTCTCTTTCTGTCAGGTCCTGAGTGAGAGTTTATTGGAGACGGAAAAGACCATGGTATCACAAATGGCAGACAACCATGAGTGTTGGTCATGTCAGCACTGCTGTTGGCTGGAAACATCCCAGACACCGATCCTGTTGGAGTGTGGGTCTGCCCAGGCATTTTGGGGGCTGGGAGACTTGGGTTTCCTTTAGGGAACCACATAACCTCCTCCTGCGAGGGACTGCACTCTGTACGACTGATCATCAGTCCAGGCCTGTTTTAGTCTTTGATTGCATGGAGTGCTCTGGCTCTGCAGGCCTGCAAAGGCAAAAATCACATTAGCATCTCTCTTGACCCAAATGAATCTTGTCCCTGGGGAAGGAAGGCTGGGGCTCAGTTTCCAGAGGGTTCATGAAAGGGAGACATTAGCAGCAGCCCTTCCTACTAAACCCCCACCCTCTTATCTCTTTCAGTCTGCAGAGTTCTTCGAGATGCTGGAGAAAATGCAGGTAAGTACCCTGAAGGTGCAGCCGCCCACCCTCAGGTGTGGAGGCTGCAGGGTTGTGGGTGTCAATACCAGCAGGTGGCTTGGAGGGGCCCTCAGCCCCAACAACTTAGGCCACTTTGCTATTGAGTGAGGGGCACTGAGTTATTGGGTAGACTCCTGCCTTGGGACATGGAGGCGAGCCCAGTATACCGTTAATCCTTGGGATATGAGGAAGGCTCAGTAGAGCTGTTGATTCTGGAAGGAGTTGAAAAAGCAAGCCCCATCTAGGGGAGAGTTATGTGGAGTCAGGGAGACAGAGCCACAAGTGAGATGCAGATCTGAGTTCAAATCCTACCCTTGCCACTTACTGGTACAACCTACTTGCCATTTCCAAGTCACCAAAACCAACTAAGAGTTAAAAATACCCATTGATACAGTGTTGGAGAGGAAATGAGATTCTATATGTAAATGCTTGGGGGGAACCCCACGAAAGTCAATGTTTGGAGCGGATGTGGGGGCCCTTTTGTAATCAGTCTGTGTCTACAGCTCCGGCTATGTGGGTTAAGGCATCTGTGGATGTAATCACTAACGTGTAGAGACGTTGTCTTTGCCATTCTTCCTGATGAGGCAGCAACACCAGTTATCATGTTGGGGATTGTAAGTCACCTAGAGATGGCTTAGTGGACGCAGCAGGATGGGAGGATGCTTTGTGCAGGCACTATGCCACTGAACATAGAGAACTGAGTGCCCAGAGTCTTTCCTATGCAGATATCCCTGGAACCAGTGTCTCCCACCCTGGACTAGGGGTCACAGGTAATAGCTGTTCTGTTGTCCACACCAGGGTCAGCTGAGGTGACAGGATTGTGACAGAGCAGTTGGTAATGGTGTACATATTCCAAGTGCTTCTTTGGGATCATAGATTGACAGGGGCTGTTTTGTCCTTATGAAGCCTTCAGAGCTACATATCCCACTGGCCTCCACCCCCACGTCACAGGGGACAACACCCGACAAGAGCACTGTAAAGTACGATGCTCGTTTCTGCTCCAGAGGAGGAAAAGTCTGGTTTAGTTTTTTCTTTGTATTCTTATTTTGGGAGGAAGGTTTGAAAGGGGCTGGAAGCTTTGGGAGGCAGGGAGAAAGGGTCCAGGGTGGTCCTATTATTCAGAGCAGTAGGCACTGCCAGGTTTCCCTGAGGATAGGGAAGGGAAGGGTGCGTTAAGGGAGAGTAATTGTTAGTCGTTGTGCCATTACCGAGAATAAGCTGTTCAGTTCTCCTCTGCACCCAGCAGTTTGTGGACTACAAACTCATTTTATTCGCATTTAGGGGAACTCACAATCTAGCTGTGGAAATAAGCCACACGCTGCAGAGGAGTGGGAGACAGGGTGTCATTAAGTGCTCAAGAGCAGAGCAAAGCTGGGGAACTTCCCTGCTAGCCAGTGAGATCTCAGCTCACTGGGAGAGACTGCTGGGTCTCTCTGCCTTCCCTGTGATGGCTCCTCAGCCCACCCACCCTCACCTGTGGCCCAAGTCCCTGCCTCCTCACACAGAACCCAGCCCTGTGGACTGACTCTTAGACTGCTCTGCTTGTCTGAGTCTGCCCTCCCAGCTACCCTGGGAGCGGGGACTTGTTTTCAATCTCTCATTATGTCAGAGACAGAGATTCCCACCACGGCTTCCCGGCTGAACCTCAGTAGAAATGGCAGGGAGCAAAACTGTAGTGTAAGACTCACCCATGTGTGCACTGGGTGCTGGCTCTAGTGGACTCAGTTTCCAGCAGTTGCCTGGTTGGAGCTTACATATAGGGAAATAGGGAGCTGGCAGAGAAAGAATGTTGCACCATGTGGTGGCTGGATTCCACCCTCAGGCGTGGCTTTCGTCTCTCTTCATTTTGCCATTGTGGAAACTGAGTCCTGGAGCAGTTATGTGGTTGGGCCATGTTGCTCGTTTTGAAGCACCAAAACTAGAATCCAAGATCCTCGATCTCAGCCCAGGTCTAGGGATTTGAAGCCAGGCATGCTTTGGGGGCATATAGTTTGAGTCTCCCAGCCCAGATATAGATCTGAACTTGATGTCTTCTAGTTGAGTGCCCTTCGTCAAGTCATTTCCCACTCTGAACTTCAATTTCTTCTTGGAGACAGGGAAAAGGGAACACAAAGACAGTACCTACTGCAGAGGGTAATGCCTTGAGGAGGGAGGGCCTGGCTGAGGATGGGGCTTCCTGGTGGGTGTGGAGGTGGAGTGTCAGTGAGGCTGGGGGAGGGTTGCACTCCTGCCCTGGGGACTGTTCCCAGACAGAGATGACTAATGCAGGACAAAGGAAACAAACTCTGACATCACTCCCTCACCCGCCCAGTGTGCCAACCTAGACAGGGTCTACAGGGCCACCCAGGGTGTGAGAGAAGCACCTGTCAGTGGGAGGGGCCTTCCCACACCCTCTTGAACAATGCTGGGGGCATGACTCAGTCCAGTAGTCCAGAGAAGCTACGTCAAATTTCACCCAGTTAGCAGGAGCCCTGCTGTCCAGGGAGCAGGATGCGTATGATATACCCTGCTTCAGATGCAACTCCCAGACGCCCTCCAGTTCATACTAGCGCCTGATGCATCCAGTCTAGGAAAGGCTGTGTATTTTCTTTCCTCTTGCACAGTTAAGTCAGAACCCAACCAGGGTTGCTGGACAGGGGCCTACTCCTGGAAGTGAATTCTCAGCAATGGCAGGCAGCACCCTTTAATCCAACCATGGTCCTTGAATCTGGAAGATGGAGATCTAATCCTCGTTCTACATATGTAGCTAGGGAGCCTCCCTGGGTTACAAATAGGATGTGGAATGAGGACCTGAAGGCCCGTAGTTTCTGCCTGTCACTCAAACACCCTTCCTCCAGGAAAAAGGTGGAGCTAGAGGGCAAGAGGACCAATGTGCTGGCTTTGATACTTGCAGATGTGGGCATTCATCTTTCCCATTCGCTGCCCTGTGGCTTTCCTGAAGGAGTTTAGGCACAGAGATGATAATACTACCCATTTATACTAATTTTACCCACAGCATTTAGTGTACACCATTGGTATTTGACATGCACAACCCATCACTAGCCTTTAACCTGTGCTGTGATGGAAGGCACTGTCACCTTTTTCACTTTACAGCTGAGAACAGGAGCCTCACAGAGGAATCTGTGGCTTGTTCCAGGTCACCAGTCTAGGAAGTGGCAATGTTGGGATTTGAACCCAGGTGACTTGATTCAAGTCTATTTATGCTCTTAACTGACCACCTCACACCCTTATCTGGGGTTGGGTGTTGGGGCTGACAACTGCTAAATGTGGGAGGTGAGAGGCTCCAGTACCCACCAGCTGGCTAAGTGCCCAGACGTTCCTACCCATGAGCAGTGACGTATGCTGACGTGGATCCTCTCTTCCTTGTTTCTGCAGGGAATCAAACTTGAAGAGCAGAGACCAGGACCCCAGAAGAACAAGGTGGGGTAGGCAGTTGAGTGGCCAGGGGGACCCTGAGAGGGGCCAGTATAGGAAGAGGGCAAGAGGGTTCAGGGAGCGTATTGGGCTCCTCTTATATACATGTCGACTCTGCTTTGCACCAGGAGCCAACTAACGACTCTTGTTCCACTCATGTCTGGTGGGCGGCAAAGGGACCTTGGCTCAGTGTCTTAAGGCTGCTTCCAGGCAGGCTGGTGGAGAGACCTCAAGTGAGACCGAAGGATTGGAGGCCTGGATTGGCTCCTTCCCTTTCTTTCTGTGCACCTACATAGTGTTGAGGGCTGTCAGGCTCTGGACTCTGATGGGCCAACAGGTTTTAGCTTCAGGTCTGTGTCTAAGGCCTAGTCACTTGAAGAGGATTCAGGGAGGGACAGGGAGAGACTAGGATTTTTGTTTTAAAATCCCAGTTGGCCTCAAACTTGTTGGATAGTTAAGGATGACCTCAATCTCTTGATCTATCTCCAGAGTGCTGAGGTTGTGTGCCAACTTGCCCAGCTCTCTTTCTGTCTTAGCCCCGTAGGATGACAAGTGTCTTGGGGGTGACCAGGGCGTCCATTTTGTGTGCTATGTCTTTTGTTGGCTGGGTTTGCATTCAGGTCTATTGTTCTATGGGCATGGGATGCTGAGTTCTTAGGTCAGAAGGTCTGACTCTGCTTCCCTTGAAGTCCTGGTGCATCTTACTAGGCCCCCAAACACATCCCTTCACTAGACCTGAGTGAGGAACATGGAAACCATAGTTGGACTGTCATGGCCGGTTGTGGAACTAATGGCACTGTCTGTGCTTTGTCTTGCAGGATGACTATATCCCGTATCCCAGCATTGAAGAGGTAGGAGCTCCCTGACTCTACTACAGCCTGCTCTGGGTCCCTTTCCTAAAGAGAACATGGCCTTCCCAGCCCCACATGGGAGAAGATCTTGGGCCTAAGACTTAAAGACCTAATGCTCTTCCTGTCTTTGCCTTGTGACCAGAGCTTTTCTGAGGTTTAACTTGGGAGTGCCCTTGTAAAGCCCAGAGTCCCAGTGAAGCTGGAGATGCCATGGGGGGCATCCTGTTACTGCCCTTAACCTTAGTTAGAAGGCTGCCCTCTTTGGGAACAGTTCAGAGGTGGGTAGGATTCCTCTCCACTACAGTCCAGGGTATGCTTCAGGGCAAGAACTTCCCTCTGTCCCCAGGTTGTGGAGAAGGGAGGCCCATACCCTCTGATCATCCTGCCTCAGTTTGGAGGCTACTGGATTGAGGACCCAGAGAACGTGGGAACTCCAACGTCACTGGGCAGCAGTGTTTATGAGGAGGAGGAAGAGGACAGCCTGAGCCCCAACACATTCGGCTACAAGCTTGAGTGCAGGGGTGAAGCCAGGGCCTACCGCAGGCACTTTCTAGGCAAGGTGAGCCCAGGGACCCTTTCAGAGTGGGCCCTGCCTTGGGGAGGGGGACATGGATTTCTGATCTAGGGCTCCTCTGTCTTCTCTTTCCAAGTTCTGTCCTACTCACTGCCTCCCTGTGTTACTTAGAGTCTTAGGGATGGGAGAGTCCCTGTGAGGGACCCTTTTGGAGACCAGCTCCAGCAAGTGCTTTATGAGGTGATGAAGTGGGTAGTACTGGGGTGCAGGAGGATGGGACTTACTCAAGGCAAACTCTGCCCCCCTTGCTTGGATGTCTTTGCTTATATTTGCACAGCACCCATCTCTCAGACTTTCTTCCAGGGTGGTCTCCTGAGAACTCAGATTGGATGGTGTCCCGTGAGACTGATTGTTTAACAACGACAAAGTTACATTTTCTTAAATACACTCTTGTTATTCAGACTTGATATATTCCCCACAGTCCCAAGGGAAGCTTCTGGAGATCTCTAGCCTAAGATACCTTTGCAATCTCCCATGAAAGAGGTCATATCCAAACCTTACTGACCTTTAGGGGGTGCAGTTTAAGTGCAGCTCCTATGGCCTCATTGTGACCATGGTGGGCCTGAGAGGTGGACTCCTGGAAGCCAGGGAGAGCCCCACTTGTAAAGAGGGACCATCATTCTGCTTGGGTTCCTCCTTGATTTCTTCCACAGTTTCGATTGGTTAGGGTTGCCCTCTGGGTGAGAAAGTGAACTCAGCATCAGGTGGTGAAGAGAACTTGAGAGTCCAGCCAGATGTGGGGTTCAGCCTGGCTCTGTCAGCAACTCTGCCAGTGTGGTTGGAATGGGGACCTACACAAAGCTGTGGTCAGCATTAAAGAAGATAATGGGTACTATAGTCATGAGATGGTGCCTGAGGACTTGGTGGCTGGCACCTATTAATATTATCCTTATCATCATCATCATCATCATCATCATCATCATCATCACTGTCACGGTCACCACTGCTGCAGCAATAGCATCCTTCTCTTCCTCCTTTCTGTGGGACTTCTCCTTGTTGAAGAAGGTGATCTGGGGGCCATGTCTGGAGGCTCACATTCAATTTCTGTTTCTAGGATCATCTAAACTTTTACTGTACTGGCAGCAGCCTGGGGAATTTGATTCTGTCCATCAAATGCGAAGAAGCTGAGGGCATTGAGTATCTTCGGATCATCCTCAGGTAGGACTGCAACAGTAGAGAGACCACGCCTCTCCCAGGCAGAGCTGGCAATAAGGAAGATGAGAGGGGGAAGGGCAGAAATACTAGACTGACCAGTCTGATCTGGTTGAACAGGAGGGGCAGAGCTGCTGGAATCCTGGGAGCTGTGTATGATGTTGTCAGGCAGCAGGAGATTCCTGTAGCCATGTTCCTGCCAGCTGTCTGAGCCTCAGGGTCACCTAGGCCAGAACTTCTGGAACTTTCTTATCTTTTGTAGGAGGAGCCATACCTCTGAGCAGATGAAGGATGGAATAGGGATAGCTCAGTGTGGTTCATCAAGGTGGGACACGACCCCATGCCCTGGGAGAGAGTTGGCCAGATTGTTACCCCTGCTAGCCACCTAGGGAAGGTTTTGTGTGTGTGCTGGTCCTTGGACTGGAGTGCTGCCCACAGCAGGGCTATTGAAGTCAGGGTCCTTCTCTCTGGATTTCAAGTGAGAGAACTAGAACCGGTTTCCATTTTGTTCAACTAATACAGTTTGCCTTTGAACCAGAAACTGTGATGAGTTCTAGGGACAGCCATGTCTGAGTCTTGGTTCCTGTTCCCCAGAGGCTTACAGGTTCACAAGAGAGAAACAGAATTTTAATATATGTCACAAGTGTTATTCTAGTCATTTGCATAGGATGCTATAGGAGCCCAAATGGATCTGTGTGTTTCTCTCTGTTCCTGTGGTGAAGTCGGGAAGAACTGTGCTGAGTTGGAGATATTTGAAGATAGGGATAACAGCTTTCTTTTCTGCTTGGGTGTTGTATACAGGTGTGCACATGTGCATGCACATGTGTACGTGGAGCTAGTGGTTGATGTTGGCTGCCTTCCTGTATTTCTTGACAGCTTCGTTTTGGAGGCAGGGTCTCAGTGAATCTGGAGCTCACCAGTTCATCAGGTCTAGCTGACCTGTAAGCCACAGGGATCCTCCTGTGTCTGCATCCCTGACCCCAGGATTACAGGCATACATCACCATGCCCAGGTTTTTATTCAGGTGCTGGGAATCTGAAATCAGCTCCATATTGCTTGAGTGGCAAGTACTTTACAGACTGAAACATCTCCTCAGCCCCAGGAATAACATTTTGTTGTTTTTTTTCTGCCCAAAATTTAAGCTCTCAATATGGGAACATACAAGGAAATATATAACCCTGCTTTGGGAGGAGGTATTTGAGGAAGTTGTTAGCAGATGGCCAGCTTCGGTTTGCATCTTGGTGATGCTGGGGAATGAGCTCCTGGGACTGGACAGCTGAGGCCTGTTCTTTGCCAACTGAGCAGGACCTTACTTACTTATTTGGAAAGGAAGCCATTATCTATGCAAGTGTTGACCTGGGTAGACAACAGATTTGCAAGGCATGGAAGAGTCAGTTAAACAGTTTCACGAGTGGGCAGTTCCTGGATCCTGGTCTCTAAATAGGATCTCCGTTTAGACGAGCTTCTGTTAAAAACAATTTTCTTTCTTTCTTACTAAAAACCAGACCAAGATTCCATGGGGTTTCTGAGGTGACAAGTGATCATAAGGACCTTTTAATTTTTCTTTCTTTCCTGACTTTTTTTGAAGCAAGGTCTGTAGCCCAGACTGGCCTGGAGCTCACTGTGTAGTCAAGACTAGCTTCCAACTCACAATCCTCATGCCTCAGGCTCCTGAGTGTTGAGATCAAAGGTGTGAACCACCTTGCTTAGCTCTCCAAAGCTTTGTTTTCTAGTGTTATATCCCATATGTCCCAGACGAAATATTTACCAGGGACAAAAGCTATCGAAAGGTGTTGGGCACACAGTACACATTTTGACACACACACACACATAATTTTTTTTTTTAAATTATAGGACAGTTAGGACCACAATGAGGGTAAGATAGAGTTGAGGCGAAGTTCTCCTTTCTCAGAGAGCAATGGAATGGAACAGATGTAATTAGAGACTCTGAGTTGGACTCTGGTGGCTCATGCCTATAATCATAGCACTTCATAGGCCAAGAGTTTGAAGCTGGTCTGAGCTACATAGTGAGTCTCGATAGGAGATTCTGGAAGAATCTGCTGCTCTTTAGGGATGAATAGCCAGATATCTTTCTCTATAGAATTATTTTTGTTTTAAGCCTATAGCAGTTGAAACCAGTAACCCCAGGAACCTAGGAAACACAAACGTGGCTCTCCCACAGAAAGCCAGCGGGTAGAGAGGCAATGAGAAGCTTCACACCAGCCAGAAAGCTGGACAGTCGCAGCATGGACATGGACTAATTGCCAAGCCAGCTGGAAGCTAGGCAGGAAAAATTGGCTTCATGGCTTAGCAGCTTCACCGGACACAAAGAAGGACCTAGGCAGGGATGATACTCCCTTGCTGGCAGTGATGACTGTCCCAGCGTAGACCTCTGGATTATTTCATTTGGTGTCTGGAATTTTTAGCAACCAGCTCTCTAGCCTAAAACATGATACAAGCATGCCAAAAGCTTCTGTGTGTTGTGGGGATACCCACCCATTGTGGGCATCTCTTCTTGTATTTAAGGACCACCTGTATTTATTTGCTGTGAGTTCTGTTCATAAGGCTTGTTCATTTTTAAATTAAACTGTAGCTTGACATTTCTATTTTAAAAGTCTTGTAAGGAGTTCTGACAAGTATATTGAGCAGCTTTTGAACCACAGAGTAAGTCTAAATGGATTTCAAAATGTAAGCTCTCTGCTGCCGACATTTACTTAAATTTTGACAATAAAACTAGAAATTCATAACAAAATAATGCCTTTGAAAATTCACTTGGCCATTTAGGAATAATCTCAATAAATTTCTAAGTACTTTTTAGGCCAGAGAGGAAGTCAAAGCCACAAAGTAATGGAATATCTATAAAATAATGATATTTAAGAGTTGAGATAGCTTAGGGGTTAAGAGCACTGGCAATTCTTCAAGAGGATCCAGGTTTGATTCTCAGCACCCACATGGTGGCTCTCAATTGCCTATAACTTAGTTCCAGGGCTTCTTAAAGAGTTCTTTTTTTTTTTTTTTTTTAATTAATTTATTTATTTATTATATATGAGTACACTGTAGCTGTCTTCAGACACACCAGAAGAGGTCATCCAATCTCATTATGGGTGGTTGTGAGCCACCATGTGGCTGCTGGGATTTGAACTCAGGACCTCTGGAAGAGCAGTCAGTGCTCTTAACCGCTGAGCCATCTCTCCAGCCCCCAGTTCCAGGGCTTCTAACACATTCTTTTGGCCTCTAAGGTACAAGGCATGCACATGGTGCACTGTCATCCACACAAGCAAAACATCCAGACACATTGACAAAAAAGAAATGCCATTTATAATATTGTGATGTAAGTTGTATTCAAAGCCATAGTTAGAAGAAAATATATTGCTTTACCCAGCTTATTGCTGAATTAAAAAAATGATAATTGCAAGTGACTAGATAGTTGTGGTTAGTGACTTCTTGGTGTTTCCCCTCATGCGTGTGGAAATTATTAAAATAATTGAGTACTTATGTGCCCTACTGAGTCTGGGCCCCACATATTATAGCTTTTCAATAATGACATCTGGCCTCATCATTATCAACACTGTTATCTAAAGAAAGCAAGAGGAAGGGATGAACGAAGATTAATGTGGAAAAAATAATTAGAATGAAAATAACGAAAGTCTTGGTTATCAAATTGCAGCTTCTACCAGGGAAAGCAAAACAAGATAGATGCATAGCTAGTCAAATATAGAGACAAAGAGGCCAGGTATGGTAGTGCATATTTGTTATCCCAGCATTTGGGGGATAAAGTCAGGGAAACCAGGGGTTCAGGCTTACTCTTGCCTATAGTGAGTGGAGTTGGAGACCAGCTTGAGATATAGATGGACTATATCTCATTCTCCATATAGATGAAATACACAAAACAGATATGTAGACATAAAACCACTCAAAATATTTCAATGTAAATAGTATGTGGATATATATATATATATATATATATATATATATATATATATATATGTAGGCAGCTTACAACCATCTATACCTCCAGCCTCGTGGGATCCAATGTCCTCTCTTGGCCTCTGTAGGCCATGTGTGGTGCTCATACATACATGCAGGCAAACCTCATACACATAAAATAAAATTAACGAATCTCTAAAATAATAGTTACAGATATGGAGAGTAAGTAATAGTTAATGAATGTTGTGTGCGGCATATGCCATTACACTGAAAATGCCAGTAGAAACCGATGCCCTTCCAGGGAAGAGCACATCACTAAGTTTAACTCAAGATCATGAGATTAAAAATCCAAATGCGTCAACAACTGTGGCCTAAGTTAGGAAAGTTCTCGGAGAACTCTCTCCAAATGTTTCTGGCTCTAGAAGATTTTACAGGTAGATGTTTTGAACTTTAAAGGAACAGATTTGTATTATTTGAACTGTTCAAGAAGATAGAAAAATATGGAAGCCTTCTCAGCTAATTTGTTAATGTTTAGAAGATCCTTAAACAAGCAGGTAAATGAATGGCCAATTTATAAAAAAAAATAGGGTCCAACGTTTATGAATATGAAAGAATGCTTTAAGCAAAGCATTGGTCAGAGAAACTCATATCTGTGCAGAATATAAAGAATACTTATGATGGTCAAGAAAGAATTATTTAGCAATGTAAAGAATAGTTATTGTGCTATATGCTATAGAGTTATAGTATTATTCATTCAACGTTTGTTTAATCAGCACTTGGTATGTGCCAGAGTGCTGGGCATCAACCTCATAGCCTGTCCATGCTGGACGAGCGCTCTGCCACTGAACTTCTCTTTCAGCACCTGCTTTGAATATTCTTATTCCTCTCAGTCCTACTCATCTCCCTCCTGTGGACTCAGATCTTTGTAGGTTACTTGGGGTGGCATGAAAGATAGCTACTGATAATGGTTCAAAGCCCGTGAGATGTGTGTCGGAGTGGGTATAGGATCAAAAGATGGTCTTAGAGAATAGAGGAAAGCTAGATTTCGTGTAAAGTTTGGAAGCTTGTTTATTTTTTTTAATCTCCAGAGTACACTACAGAAGAGACTATGTCATGATCAGGCATGTAGAATGAATGAGTATATCATGATCAGGCATGTAGAATGAATGAGTATATCATGATCAGGCATGTAGAATGAATGAGTATATCATGATCAGGTATGTAGAATGAATGAACTGGCTAGGATGAGGAGAATGGTTTGGGACAAAGGGAAGACTCTAGCAGGGAGGTGGGACAGGAGACTGCTGAGTTGAGCCGAGCCACATAAGCACAGGTTATGATCCAGGCTACCATTGTATAATGTGAGTGGCCTCCTCCAGAGCTGTACGGACTGGCAGCCATGGTGGGAACCAAACCAGGGTGGCTTGTACTGAGAATAGAGAAAAGTGGGTGGATAGTTCTAAACACATGGGAAAACTGACATTAAGAGACAGCCAAAATGTCAACAAATGGGAGAGGGATTTGCTGCTGATGAAATGCAAATAATGGCGTGCTTTCAGAATGCCTTAAACACAGTGAAGACCTTAAAAAAATGGTGAAGAATGAAGAGCATCTTTCAGCTGGGCCATAAACTGCTGCTTGGAGAATTGAATCAAGATCTCATGGGTGTATCTAGAGAACAATTAGAATTATCAGAGCAAAAAGCAGTTGTTGACATAAACGTTATGCACAGGATAAAATCTAATCTGTTCAAAGAGTGAGCTGGGAGGTAGTCCAGCGGAATCCACCCTGGATACAGCACAGATAAAGAGATTAAGTGTAACAAAGGAAGATAAGACTGGACTACAGACTGGGAGCTCTCTGCATTTGTCTCGGGAGTTCCTGAGGGAAGGGTAGACACAGTTGTGAATAATTACCCAGAAGTCAGTGCTGTGACTATGTGAGAACTGGAGAAAGCACAGACAGACTTCAGATCATGTTTTCAAAAATGCAGCGATATTGGTAGACATGTTTAAATGAAACAACAGAAATCAAAGCTTAGACTAAGGTGATGCTGCTTGAGTTGAAGGCACCATTGAGGTGTTGACATCTAGGTGGAGAACAGATTTCCCCTTGGCATAATAGTTGTGGGACACTGGGACACCATCTTTAAAATGTAACAGCAGACAAGAACTCTTTTAACCCATGTTTTCATTTATCATTAAAGATAAAATGAAACTGTTTTCAAACATTCAAAGTAATTAGAGCAGTGTGCTTCTCAGATTCTCCGAGGAAGAGTCACTGAAGGATACACTTTAGCCGGGAGAAAAGGGAACCTGGAAGAAGAGGCGCAATTGAAAAAGTAACCAGAAATAGGTAAATAGTATTGACAAGATTAATTGCTGACTGGCACAGAGCAGTGGCTTTTGGCAGGTTTAAAGGAAGCCTGGATTTATATTTATTTATTACAAAAGTAGCAAGGCTGGCAGGAGGGAAGAAGTCAGTGGATGAAGCGTGGGGGCAACAGAGTTCCAGAGGCTGCAGGGGTGTGGGTGGGGGGATGGAAGGTTAACACGTATACTGGGAGATGCAGGATTCAGAGGGTTAAAAAGAATAGTAAAACCAAGTCAAGCACACAAACCCACAAACACCAGGACCTCATTCATTCAGGGGAACGCTAGAGAGGAGAAACAAGAAAATAACCCAGAGAAAGGAGAGACTCAAAGTGATTCCAAACATGTTAGCAGTTAAAATAAATATAAAGAGATTAAGCTAGCCACTAAAATATTAGAAAATCAGATTGGATTAGGAACATAGCTATAGTTTGTTGTAAGAGACATTGAGAAAATAATGGCTTGGAAAGATTTAGAGTAAGGGAATGGGTAAAGACACGCCAGGGAAATAATAACTAGAAAGCCAACATGGCAATATTAAAGCAAGGCGGTGTAGAGTCTCACTTAGAAGTCATTAGACATAAAAAAGCATGCCTTTGTCACCTGGGAATGTCTCTTCCCCACTCCCAGTGTTTTCCACTGTGTGGTAGGAACACTGCTGTGTTGCACTTCTGGTTCTCCTGGTTCTCTCCCCTGTTTCAGATAGCTTTGTTCTGGAGCAAGAACTTGATGTGCAGCTATGTTCCTTCTCCCCTTTCCTCGTGGAGTTTTCTCCTGAGCCTCTCCACAAGACGGGTCTAGCCCCTGCCTCACACACCTGTGATACAGCTAATTTCTAAGACTTGGCTAAGTCTGTTTCATAGTCATACTGAATTGTGTGATCTCACTAGGTCTTTGTCAGCATCAGAGGAGTGATTATAGCTCCTCACTGCCTAATCTTCCTGCTTACTTTGTTTTGTATTTCTTCAGTATGGAAAGATGCTATTTGCTAGACTCTGTCATAGGCCTTAGCTTACCTTATAGTTAAGAGGACAGGAGGCTGGAGAGATGGCTCAGTGGTTAAGAGGACCCAGGTTCAATACCCAGCACCCACATGGCAGCTCACAATCATCTGTAACTCAAGCTCCAGGGGATCTGGCATCTCCTTCTGGACTCTGTGGGCACTGCATGCATTTGATGCACAGACATAAAGACAGACAGGCCAAATTCAAATTCCCATTATATGTGTATATGTATATGTATATGTATATGTATATGTATATGTATATGTAT